>NC_048582.1:69901726-70260060 GCF_013265735.2 Oncorhynchus mykiss
GGGAGCTGTCATCATCTGGTCGGTGAGGGAGCTGTCATCATCTGGTCGGTGAGGGAGCTGTCATCATCTGGTCAGTGAGGGAGCTGTCATCTGGTCGGTGAGGGAGCTGTCATCATCTGGTCGGTGAGGGAGCTGTCATCTGGTCAGTGAGGGAGCTGTCATCATCTGGTCGGTGAGGGAGCTGTCATCTGGTCGGTGAGGGAGCTGTCATCATCTGGTCGGTGAGGGAGCTGTCATCTGGTCAGTGAGGGAGCTGTCATCATCTGGTCGGTGAGGGAGCTGTCATCATCTGGTCGGTGAGGGAGCTGTCATAATCTGGTCGGTGAGAGAGCTGTCATCATCTGGTCAGTGAGGGACATGTCATCATCTGGTCGGTGAGGGAGCTGTCATCATCTGGTCGGTGAGGGAGCTGTCATCATCTGGTCGGTGAGGGAGCTGTCATCATCTGGTCGGTGAGGGAGCTGTCATCATCTGGTCGGTGAGGGAGCTGTCATCATCTGGTCGGTGAGGGAGCTGTCATCATCTGGTCGGTGAGGGAGCTGTCATCATCTGGTCGGTGAGGGAGCTGTCATCATCTGGTCGGTGAGGGAGCTGTCATCATCTGGTCGGTGAGGGAGCTGTCATCATCTGGTCGGTGAGGGAGCTGTCATCATCTGGTCGGTGAGGGAGCTATCATCATCTGGTCGGTGAGGGAGCTGTCATCATCTGGTCGGTGAGGGAGCTGTCATCATCTGGTCGGTGAGGGAGCTGTCATCATCTGGTCGGTGAGGGAGCTGTCATCATCTGGTCGGTGAGGGAGCTGTCATCATCTGGTCGGTGAGGGAGCTATCATCATCTGGTCGGTGAGGGAGCTGTCATCATCTGGTCGGTGAGGGAGCTGTTATCATCTGGTCGGTGAGGGAGCTGTTATCATCTGGTCGGTGAGGGAGCTGTCATCATCTGGTCGGTGAGGGAGCTGTCATCATCTGGTTGGTGAGGGAGCTGTCATCATCTGGTCGGTGAGGGAGCTGTCATCATCTGGTCGGTGAGGGAGCTGTCATCATCTGGTCGGTGAGGGAGCTGTCATCATCTGGTCGGTGAGGGAGCTGTCATCATCTGGTCGGTGAGGGAGCTGTCATCATCTGGTCGGTGAGGGAGCTGTCATCTGGTCAGTGAGGGAGCTGTCATCATCTGGTCGGTGAGGGAGCTGTCATCTGGTCAGTGAGGGAGCTGTCATCATCTGGTCAGTGAGGGAGCTGTCATCTGGTCGGTGAGGGAGCTGTCATCATCTGGTCGGTGAGGGAGCTGTCATCATCTGGTCGGTGAGGGAGCTGTCATCATCTGGTCGGTGAGGGAGCTGTCATCATCTGGTCGGTGAGGGAGCTGTCATCTGGTCAGTGAGGGAGCTGTCATCTGGTCAGTGAGGGAGCTGTCATCTGGTCAGTGAGGGAGCTGTCATCTGGTCGGTGAGGGAGCTGTCATCTGGTCGGTGAGGGAGCTGTCATCTGGTCGGTGAGGGAGCTGTCATCATCTGGTCGGTGAGGGAGCTGTCAAAGTCTGGTGGCTGAGGGAGCTGTCATCTGGTCAGTGAGGGAGCTGTCATCTGGTCAGTGAGGGAGCTGTCATCTGGTCAGTGAGGGAGCTGTCATCTGGTCAGTGAGGGAGCTGTCATCATCTGGTCGGTGAGGGAGCTGTCATCTGGTCAGTGAGGGAGCTGTCATCATCTGGTCGGTGAGGGAGCTGTCATCTGGTCGGTGAGGGAGCTGTCATCATCTGGTCGGTGAGGGAGCTGTCATCATCTGGTCGGTGAGGGAGCTGTCATCATCTGGTCGGTGAGGGAGCTGTCATCATCTGGTCGGTGAGGGAGCTGTCATCTGGTCAGTGAGGGAGCTGTCATCTGGTCAGTGAGGGAGCTGTCATCTGGTCAGTGAGGGAGCTGTCATCTGGTCAGTGAGGGAGCTGTCATCTGGTCAGTGAGGGAGCTGTCATCTGGTCGGTGAGGGAGCTGTCATTATCTGGTCGGTGAGGGAGCTGTCAAAGTCTGGTGGCTGAGGGAGCTGTCATCATCTGGTCAGTGAGGGAGCTGTCATCATCTGGTCAGTGAGGGAACTGACATCTGGTCGGTGAGGGAGCTGTCATCTGGTCGGTGAGGGAGCTGTCATCTGGTCGGTGAGGGAGCTGTCATCTGGTCGGTGAGGGAGCTGTCATCTGGTCGGTGAGGGAGCTGTCATCATCTGGTCGGTGAGGGAGCATTCAAAGTCTGGTGGCTGAGGGAGCTGTCATCATCTGGTCGGTGAGGGAGCTGTCATCATCTGGTCGGTGAGGGACCTGTCATCTGGTCGGTGAGGGAGCTGTCATCTGGTCGGTGAGGGAGCTGTCATCATCTGGTCAGTGAGGGAGCTGTCATCTGGTCGGTGAGGGAGCTGTCATCATCTGGTTGGTGAGGGAGCTGTCATCTGGTCAGTGAGGGAGCTGTCATCATCTGGTCGGTGAGGGAGCTGTCATCTGGTCGGTGAGGGAGCTGTCATCATCTGGTCGGTGAGGGAGCTGTCATCATCTGGTCGGTGAGGGAGCTGTCATCTGGTCAGTGAGGGAGCTGTCATCATCTGGTCGGTGAGGGAGCTGTCATAATCTGGTCGGTGAGAGAGCTGTCATCATCTGGTCTGTGTGGGAGCTGTCATCATCTGGTCGGTGAGGGAGCTGTCATCATCTGGTCGGTGAGGGAGCTGTCATCATCTGGTCGGTGAGGGAGCTGTCATCATCTGGTCAGTGAGGGAGCTGTCATCATCTGGTCGGTGAGGGAGCTGTCATCATCTGGTCGGTGAGGGAGCTGTCATCATCTGGTCGGTGAGGGAGCTGTTATCATCTGGTCGGTGAGGGAGCTGTCATCATCTGGTCGGTGAGGGAGCTGTCATCATCTGGTCAGTGAGGGAGCTGTCATCATCTGGTCGGTGAGGGAGCTGTCATCATCTGGTCGGTGAGGGAGCTGTCATCATCTGGTCGGTGAGGGAGCTGTCATCATCTGGTCGGTGAGGGAGCTGTCATCTGGTCGGTGAGGGAGCTGTCATCTGGTCAGGGAGGGAGCTGTCATCTGGTCGGTGAGGGAGCTGTCATCTGGTCGGTGAGGGAGCTGTCATCTGGTCGGTGAGGGAGCTGTCATCTGGTCGGTGAGGGAGCTGTCATCTGGTCGGTGAGGGAGCTGTCATCTGGTCGGTGAGGGAGCTGTCATCATCTGGTCGGTGAGGGAGCTGTCATCATCTGGTCAGTGAGGGAGCTGTCATCATCTGGTCGGTGAGGGAGCTGTCATCTGGTCGGTGAGGGAGCTGTCATCTGGTCGGTGAGGGAGCTGTCATCTGGTCGGTGAGGGAGCTGTCATCATCTGGTCGGTGAGGGAGCTGTCATCATCTGGTCAGTGAGGGAGCTGTCATCATCTGGTCGGTGAGGGAGCTGTCATCATCTGGTCGGTGAGGGAGCTTTCATCTGGTCGGTGAGGGAGCTGTCATCATCTGGTCGGTGAGGGAGCTGTCATCATCTGGTCGGTGAGGGAGCTGTCATCATCTGGTCGGTGAGGGAGCTGTCATCATCTGGTCGGTGAGGGAGCTGTCATCATCTGGTCGGTGAGGGAGCTGTCATCATCTGGTCAGTGAGGGAGCTGTCATCATCTGGTCAGTGAGGGAGCTGTCATCATCTGGTCAGTGAGGGAGCTGTCATCATCTGGTCAGTGAGGGAGCTGTCGTCATCTGGTCAGTGAGGGAGCTGTCATCATTGGGTGGCTGAAGGAGCTGTCATCTGGTCGGTGAGGGAGCTGTCATCATCTGGTCGGTGAGGGAGCTGTCATCATTGGGTGGCTGAAGGAGCTGTCATCTGGTCGGTGAGGGAGCTGTCATCATCTGGTCAGTGAGGGAGCTGTCAAAGTCTGGTGGCTGAGGGAGCTGTCATCATCTGGTCAGTGAGGGAGCTGTCATCATCTGGTCAGTGAGGGAGCTGTCATCATCTGGTCAGTGAGGGAGCTGTCATCTGGTCGGTGAGGGAGCTGTCATCATCTGGTCAGTGAGGGAGCTGTCATCATCTGGTAAGTGAGGGAGCTGTCATCATCTGGTCAGTGAGGGAGCTGTCATCATCTGGTCGGTGAGGGAGCTGTCATCTGGTCGGTGAGGGAGTGAGCTGTCATCATCTGGTCGGTGAGGGAGCTGTCATCTGGTCGGTGACGGAGCTGTCATCATCTGGTCGGTGAGGGAGCTGTCATCTGGTCGGTGAGGGAGCTGTCATCTGGTCAGTGAGGGAGCTGTCAGTCTGGTGGCTGAGGGAGCTGTCATCTGGTCAGTGAGGGAGATGTCATCATCTGGTCGGTGAGGGAGCTGTCTTCATCTGGTCGGTGAGGGAGTTGTCCTCATCTGGTCGGTGAGGGAGCTGTCATCTGGTTGGTGAGGGAGCTGTCATCTGGTCGGTGAGGGAGCTGTCATCATCTGGTCGGTGAGGGAGCTGTCATCATCTGGTCAGTGAGGGAGCTGTCATCATCTGGTCAGTGAGGGAGCTGTCATCATCTGGTCGGTGAGGGAGCTGTCATCTGGTCGGTGAGGGAGCTGTCATCATCTGGTCGGTGAGGGAGCTGTCATCATCTGGTCGGTGAGAGAACTGTCATCATCTGGTCGGTGAGGGAGCTGTCATCATCTGGTCGGTGAGGGAGCTGTCATCTGGTCGGTGAGGGAGCTTTCATCTGGTCGGTTAGGGAGCTGTCATCATCTGGTCGGTGAGGGAGCTGTCATCTGGTCGGTGAGGGAGCTGTCATCTGGTCAGTGAGGGAGCTGTCATCATCTGGTCGGTGAGGGAGCTGTCATCTGGTCGGTGAGGGAGCTGTCATCATCTGGTCGGTGAGGGAGCTGTCATCATCTGGTCGGTGAGGGAGCTGTCATCATCTGGTCGGTGAGGGAGCTGTCATCTGGTCAGTGAGGGAGCTGTCATCTGGTCAGTGAGGGAGCTGTCATCATCTGGTCGGTGAGGGAGCATTCAAAGTCTGGTGGCTGAGGGAGCTGTCATCATCTGGTCGGTGAGGGAGCTGTCATCTGGTCGGTGAGGGAGCTGTCATCTGGTCGGTGAGGGAGCTGTCATCTGGTCGGTGAGGGAGCTGTCATCATCTGGTCGGTGAGGGAGCTGTCATCATCTGGTCAGTGAGGGAGCTTTCATCATCTGGTCGGTGAGGGAGCTGTCATCATCTGGTCGGTGAGGGAGCTGTCATCATCTGGTCGGTGAGGGAGTTGTCATCATCTGGTCAGTGAGGGAGCTGTCATCTGGTCGGTGAGGGAGCTGTCATCATCTGGTCGGTGAGGGAGCTGTCATCTGGTCAGTGAGGGAGCTGTCATCATCTGGTCGGTGAGGGAGCTGTCATCTGGTCGGTGAGGGAGCTGTAATCATCTGGTCGGTGAGGGAGCTGTCATCTGGTCAGTGAGGGAGCTGTCATCATCTGGTCGGTGAGGGAGCTGTCATCATCTGGTCGGTGAGGGAGCTGTCATAATCTGGTCGGTGAGAGAGCTGTCATCATCTGGTCAGTGAGGGAGCTGTCATCATCTGGTCGGTGAGGGAGCTGTCATCATCTGGTCGGTGAGGGAGCTGTCATCATCTGGTCGGTGAGGGAGCTGTCATCATCTGGTCGGTGAGGGAGCTGTCATCATCTGGTCAGTGAGGGAGCTGTCATCATCTGGTCGGTGAGGGAGCTGTCATCATCTGGTCGGTGAGGGAGCTGTCATCATCTGGTCGGTGAGGGAGCTGTCATCATCTGGTCGGTGAGGGAGCTGTCATCATCTGGTCGGTGAGGGAGCTGTCATCATCTGGTCGGTGAGGGAGCTGTCATCATCTGGTCGGTGAGGGAGCTATCATCATCTGGTCGGTGAGGGAGCTGTCATCATCTGGTCGGTGAGGGAGCTGTTATCATCTGGTCGGTGAGGGAGCTGTCATCATCTGGTCGGTGAGGGAGCTGTCATCATCTGGTTGGTGAGGGAGCTGTCATCATCTGGTTGGTGAGGGAGCTGTCATCATCTGGTCGGTGAGGGAGCTGTCATCATCTGGTCGGTGAGGGAGCTGTCGTCATCTGGTCGGTGAGGGAGCTGTCGTCATCTGGTCGGTGAGGGAGCTGTCATCTGGTCGGTGAGGGAGCTGTCATCATCTGGTCAGGGAGGGAGCTGTCATCTGGTCGGTGAGGGAGCTGTCATCTGGTCGGTGAGGGAGCTGTCATCATCTGGTCAGTGAGGGAGCTGTCAAAGTCTGGTGGCTGAGGGAGCTGTCATCATCTGGTCAGTGAGGGAGCTGTCATCATCTGGTCAGTGAGGGAGCTGTCATCTGGTCAGTGAGGGAGCTGTCATCTGGTCGGTGAGGGAGCTGTCATCATCTGGTCAGTGAGGGAGCTGTCATCATCTGGTCAGTGAGGGAGCTGTCATCATCTGGTAAGTGAGGGAGCTGTCATCATCTGGTCGGTGAGGGAGCTGTCATCATCTGGTCGGTGAGGGAGCTGTCATCTGGTCGGTGAGGGAGCTGTCATCATTGGGTGGCTGTGGGAGCTGTCATCTGGTCGGTGAGGGAGTGAGCTGTCATCATCTGGTCGGTGAGGGAGCTGTCATCTGGTCGGTGAGGGAGCTGTCATCATCTGGTCAGTGAGGGAGCTGTCAAAGTCTGGTGGCTGAGGGAGCTGTCATCATCTGGTCAGTGAGGGAGCTGTCATCATCTGGTCAGTGAGGGAGCTGTCATCATCTGGTCAGTGAGGGAGCTGTCATCTGGTCAGTGAGGGAGCTGTCATCATCTGGTCAGTGAGGGAGCTGTCATCATCTGGTAAGTGAGGGAGCTGTCATCATCTGGTCAGTGAGGGAGCTGTCATCATCTGGTCGGTGAGGGAGCTGTCATCGGGTCGGTGAGGGAGCTGTCATCATTGGGTGGCTGAGGGAGCTGTCATCTGGTCGGTGAGGTAGTGAGCTGTCATCATCTGGTCGGTGAGGGAGCTGTCATCTGGTCGGTGACGGAGCTGTCATCATCTGGTCGGTGAGGGAGCTGTCATCTGGTCGGTGAGGGAGCTGTCATCTGGTCAGTGAGGGAGCTGTCAAAGTCTGGTGGCTGAGGGAGCTGTCATCTGGTCAGTGAGGGAGATGTCCTCATCTGGTCGGTGAGGGAGCTGTCCTCATCTGGTCGGTGAGGGAGTTGTCCTCATCTGTTCGGTGAGGGAGCTGTCATCATCTGGTCGGTGAGGGAGCTGTCATCATTGGGTGGCTAAGGGAGCTGTTATTATCTGGTGGCTGAGGGAGCTGTTCTCATCTGGTCGGTGAGGGAGTTGTCATCATCTGGTCGGTGAGGGAGTTGTCCTCATCTGGTCGGTGAGGGAGCTGTCATCTGGTCGGTGAGGGAGCTGTCATCTGGTCGGTGAGGGAGCTGTCATCATCTGGTCGGTGAGGGAGCTGTCATCATCTGGTCAGTGAGGGAGCTGTCATCATCTGGTCGGTGAGGGAGCTGTCATCTGGTCGGTGAGGGAGCTGTCATCATCTGGTCGGTGAGGGAGCTGTCATCATCTGGTCGGTGAGGGAACTGTCATCATCTGGTCGGTGAGGGAGCTGTCATCATCTGGTCAGTGAGGGAGCTGTCATCATCTGGTCGGTGAGGGAGCTGTCATCTGGTCAGTGAGGGAGCTGTCATCATCTGGTCGGTGAGGGAGCTGTCATCTGGTCGGTGAGGGAGCTGTCATCATCTGGTCGGTGAGGGAGCTGTCATCTGGTCGGTGAGGGAGCTGTCATCATCTGGTCGGTGAGGGAGCTGTCATCATCTGGTCAGTGAGGGAGCTGTCATCATCTGGTCGGTGAGGGAGCTGTCATCTGGTCGGTGAGGGAGCTGTCATCATCTGGTCGGTGAGGGAGCTGTCATCATCTGGTCGGTGAGGGAACTGTCATCATCTGGTCGGTGAGGGAGCTGTCATCATCTGGTCGGTGAGGGAGCTGTCATCATCTGGTCGGTGAGGGAGCTTTCATCTGGTCGGTGAGGGAGCTGTCATCATCTGGTCGGTGAGGGAGCTGTCATCTGGTCGGTGAGGGAGCTGTCATCTGGTCAGTGAGGGAGCTGTCAAAGTCTGGTGGCTGAGGGAGCTGTCATCATCTGGTCAGTGAGGGAGCTGTCATCATCTGGTCGGTGAGGGAGCTGTCATCATCTGGTCGGTGAGGGAGCTGTCATCATCTGGTCGGTGAGGGAGCTGTCATCATCTGGTCGGTGAGGGAGCTGTCATCATCTGGTCGGTGAGGGAGCTGTCATCATCTGGTCGGTGAGGGAGCTGTCATCATCTGGTCGGTGAGGGAGCTGTCATCATCTGGTCGGTGAGGGAGCTTTCATCTGGTCGGTGAGGGAGCTGTCATCATCTGGTCGGTGAGGGAGCTGTCATCTGGTCGGTGAGGGAGCTGTCATCATCTGGTCGGTGAGGGAGCTGTCATCATCTGGTCAGTGAGGGAGCTGTCATCATCTGGTCAGTGAGGGAGCTGTCATCATCTGGTCAGTGAGGGAGCTGTCATCATCTGGTCAGTGAGGGAGCTGTCATCATCTGGTCAGTGAGGGAGCTGTCGTCATCTGGTCAGTGAGGGAGCTGTCATCATTGGGTGGCTGAAGGAGCTGTCATCTGGTCGGTGAGGGAGCTGTCATCATCTGGTCGGTGAGGGAGCTGTCATCATTGGGTGGCTGAAGGAGCTGTCATCTGGTCGGTGAGGGAGCTGTCATCATCTGGTCAGTGAGGGAGCTGTCAAAGTCTGGTGGCTGAGGGAGCTGTCATCATCTGGTCAGTGAGGGAGCTGTCATCATCTGGTCAGTGAGGGAGCTGTCATCATCTGGTCAGTGAGGGAGCTGTCATCATCTGGTCAGTGAGGGAGCTGTCATCATCTGGTCAGTGAGGGAGTTGTCATCATCTGGTCCGTGAGGGAGTTGTCCTCATCTGGTCGGTGAGGGAGCTGTCATCTGGTCGGTGAGGGAGCTGTCATCTGGTCGGTGAGGGAGCTGTCATCATCTGGTCGGTGAGGGACCTGTCATCATCTGGTCAGTGAGGGAGCTGTCATCATCTGGTCAGTGAGGGAGCTGTCATCATCTGGTCGGTGAGGGAGCTGTCATCTGGTCGGTGAGGGAGCTGTCATCTGGTCGGTGAGGGAGCTGTCATCATCTGGTCGGTGAGGGAACTGTCATCATCTGGTCGGTGAGGGAGCTGTCATCATCTGGTCAGTGAGGGAGCTGTCATCATCTCGTCGGTGAGGGAGCTTTCATCTGGTCGGTGAGGGAGCTGTCATCATCTGGTCGGTGAGGGAGCTGTCATCTGGTCGGTGAGGGAGCTGTCATCTGGTCAGTGAGGGAGCTGTCAAAGTCTGGTGGCTGAGGGAGCTGTCATCATCTGGTCAGTGAGGGAGCTGTCATCATCTGGTCGGTGAGGGAGCTGTCATCATCTGGTCGGTGAGGGAGCTGTCATCATCTGGTCAGTGAGGGAGCTGTCATCATCTGGTCGGTGAGGGCGCTGTCATCATCTGGTCGGTGAGGGAGCTGTCATCATCTGGTCGGTGAGGGAGCTGTCATCATCTGGTCGGTGAGGGAGCTGTCATCATCTGGTCGGTGAGGGAGCTGTCATCATCTGGTCGGTGAGGGAGATTTCATCTGGTCGGTGAGGGAGCTGTCATCATCTGGTCGGTGAGGGAGCAGTCATCTGGTCGGCGAGGGAGCTGTCATCATCTGGTCGGTGAGGGAGCTGTCATCATTGGGTGGCTGAAGGAGCTGTCATCTGGTCGGTGAGGGAGCTGTCATCATCTGGTCAGTGAGGGAGCTGTCAAAGTCTGGTGGCTGAGGGAGCTGTCATCATCTGGTCAGTGAGGGAGCTGTCATCATCTGGTCAGTGAGGGAGCTGTCATCATCTGGTCAGTGAGGGAGCTGTCATCATCTGGTCAGTGAGGGAGCTGTCATCATCTGGTCAGTGAGGGAGTTGTCATCATCTGGTCGGTGAGGGAGCTGTCATCATCTCGTCGGTGAGGGAGCTTTCATCTGGTCGGTGAGGGAGCTGTCATCATCTGGTCGGTGAGGGAGCTGTCATCTGGTCGGTGAGGGAGCTGTCATCTGGTCGGTGAGGGAGCTGTCATCTGGTCAGTGAGGGAGCTGTCAAAGTCTGTTGGCTGAGGGAGCTGTCATCATCTGGTCAGTGAGGGAGCTGTCATCATCTGGTCGGTGAGGGAGCTGTCATCATCTGGTCAGTGAGGGAGCTGTCGTCATCTGGTCAGTGAGGGAGCTGTCATCATTGGGTGGCTGAAGGAGCTGTCATCTGGTCGGTGAGGGAGCTGTCATCATCTGGTCGGTGAGGGAGCTGTCATCATTGGGTGGCTGAAGGAGCTGTCATCTGGTCGGTGAGGGAGCTGTCATCTGGTCAGTGAGGGAGCTGTCATCATCTGGTCGATGAGGGAGTTGTCATCATCTGGTCGGTGAGGGAGTTGTCCTCATCTGGTCGGTGAGGGAGCTGTCATCTGGTCGGTGAGGGAGCTGTCATCTGGTCGGTGAGGGAGCTGTCATCATCTGGTCAGTGAGGGAGCTGTCAAAGTCTGGTGGCTGAGGGAGCTGTCATCATCTGGTCAGTGAGGGAGCTGTCATCATCTGGTCAGTGAGGGAGCTGTCATCATCTGGTCAGTGAGGGAGCTGTCATCATCTGGTCAGTGAGGGAGCTGTCATCATCTGGTCAGTGAGGGAGTTGTCATCATCTGGTCGGTGAGGGAGTTGTCCTCATCTGGTCGGTGAGGGAGCTGTCATCTGGTCGGTGAGGGAGCTGTCATCTGGTCGGTGAGGGAGCTGTCATCATCTGGTCGGTGAGGGACCTGTCATCATCTGGTCGGTGAGGGAGCTGTCATCATCTGGTCGGTGAGGGAGCTGTCATCTGGTCAGTGAGGGAGCTGTCATCTGGTCAGTGAGGGAGCTGTCATCTGGTCAGTGAGGGAGCTGTCATCTGGTCAGTGAGGGAGCTGTCATCTGGTCAGTGAGGGAGCTGTCATCTGGTCGGTGAGGGAGCTGTCATCTGGTCGGTGAGGGAGCTGTCATCTGGTCGGTGAGGGAGCTGTCATCATCTGGTCGGTGAGGGAGCTGTCAAAGTCTGGTGGCTGAGGGAGCTGTCATCATCTGGTCAGTGAGGGAGCTGTCATCATCTGGTCGGTGAGGGAGCTGTCATCTGGTCGGTGAGGGAGCTGTCATCTGGTCGGTGAGGGAGCTGTCATCATCTGGTCGGTGAGGGAGCATTCAAAGTCTGGTGGCTGAGGGAGCTGTCATCATCTGGTCGGTGAGGGAGCTGTCATCTGGTCGGTGAGGGAGCTGTCATCTGGTCGGTGAGGGAGCTGTCATCTGGTCGGTGAGGGAGCTGTCATCATCTGGTCGGTGAGGGAGCTGTCATCATCTGGTCAGTGAGGGAGCTTTCATCATCTGGTCGGTGAGGGAGCTGTCATCATCTGGTCGGTGAGGGAGCTGTCATCATCTGGTCGGTGAGGGAGTTGTCATCATCTGGTCAGTGAGGGAGCTGTCATCTGGTCGGTGAGGGAGCTGTCATCATCTGGTCGGTGAGGGAGCTGTCATCTGGTCAGTGAGGGAGCTGTCATCATCTGGTCGGTGAGGGAGCTGTCATCTGGTCGGTGAGGGAGCTGTAATCATCTGGTCGGTGAGGGAGCTGTCATCTGGTCAGTGAGGGAGCTGTCATCATCTGGTCGGTGAGGGAGCTGTCATCATCTGGTCGGTGAGGGAGCTGTCATAATCTGGTCGGTGAGAGAGCTGTCATCATCTGGTCAGTGAGGGAGCTGTCATCATCTGGTCGGTGAGGGAGCTGTCATCATCTGGTCGGTGAGGGAGCTGTCATCATCTGGTCGGTGAGGGAGCTGTCATCATCTGGTCGGTGAGGGAGCTGTCATCATCTGGTCAGTGAGGGAGCTGTCATCATCTGGTCGGTGAGGGAGCTGTCATCATCTGGTCGGTGAGGGAGCTGTCATCATCTGGTCGGTGAGGGAGCTGTCATCATCTGGTCGGTGAGGGAGCTGTCATCATCTGGTCGGTGAGGGAGCTGTCATCATCTGGTCGGTGAGGGAGCTGTCATCATCTGGTCGGTGAGGGAGCTATCATCATCTGGTCGGTGAGGGAGCTGTCATCATCTGGTCGGTGAGGGAGCTGTTATCATCTGGTCGGTGAGGGAGCTGTCATCATCTGGTCGGTGAGGGAGCTGTCATCATCTGGTTGGTGAGGGAGCTGTCATCATCTGGTTGGTGAGGGAGCTGTCATCATCTGGTCGGTGAGGGAGCTGTCATCATCTGGTCGGTGAGGGAGCTGTCGTCATCTGGTCGGTGAGGGAGCTGTCGTCATCTGGTCGGTGAGGGAGCTGTCATCTGGTCGGTGAGGGAGCTGTCATCATCTGGTCAGGGAGGGAGCTGTCATCTGGTCGGTGAGGGAGCTGTCATCTGGTCGGTGAGGGAGCTGTCATCATCTGGTCAGTGAGGGAGCTGTCAAAGTCTGGTGGCTGAGGGAGCTGTCATCATCTGGTCAGTGAGGGAGCTGTCATCATCTGGTCAGTGAGGGAGCTGTCATCTGGTCAGTGAGGGAGCTGTCATCTGGTCGGTGAGGGAGCTGTCATCATCTGGTCAGTGAGGGAGCTGTCATCATCTGGTCAGTGAGGGAGCTGTCATCATCTGGTAAGTGAGGGAGCTGTCATCATCTGGTCGGTGAGGGAGCTGTCATCATCTGGTCGGTGAGGGAGCTGTCATCTGGTCGGTGAGGGAGCTGTCATCATTGGGTGGCTGTGGGAGCTGTCATCTGGTCGGTGAGGGAGTGAGCTGTCATCATCTGGTCGGTGAGGGAGCTGTCATCTGGTCGGTGAGGGAGCTGTCATCATCTGGTCAGTGAGGGAGCTGTCAAAGTCTGGTGGCTGAGGGAGCTGTCATCATCTGGTCAGTGAGGGAGCTGTCATCATCTGGTCAGTGAGGGAGCTGTCATCATCTGGTCAGTGAGGGAGCTGTCATCTGGTCAGTGAGGGAGCTGTCATCATCTGGTCAGTGAGGGAGCTGTCATCATCTGGTAAGTGAGGGAGCTGTCATCATCTGGTCAGTGAGGGAGCTGTCATCATCTGGTCGGTGAGGGAGCTGTCATCTGGTCGGTGAGGGAGCTGTCATCATTGGGTGGCTGAGGGAGCTGTCATCTGGTCGGTGAGGTAGTGAGCTGTCATCATCTGGTCGGTGAGGGAGCTGTCATCTGGTCGGTGACGGAGCTGTCATCATCTGGTCGGTGAGGGAGCTGTCATCTGGTCGGTGAGGGAGCTGTCATCTGGTCAGTGAGGGAGCTGTCAAAGTCTGGTGGCTGAGGGAGCTGTCATCTGGTCAGTGAGGGAGATGTCCTCATCTGGTCGGTGAGGGAGCTGTCCTCATCTGGTCGGTGAGGGAGTTGTCCTCATCTGTTCGGTGAGGGAGCTGTCATCATCTGGTCGGTGAGGGAGCTGTCATCATTGGGTGGCTAAGGGAGCTGTTATTATCTGGTGGCTGAGGGAGCTGTTCTCATCTGGTCGGTGAGGGAGTTGTCATCATCTGGTCGGTGAGGGAGTTGTCCTCATCTGGTCGGTGAGGGAGCTGTCATCTGGTCGGTGAGGGAGCTGTCATCTGGTCGGTGAGGGAGCTGTCATCATCTGGTCGGTGAGGGAGCTGTCATCATCTGGTCAGTGAGGGAGCTGTCATCATCTGGTCGGTGAGGGAGCTGTCATCTGGTCGGTGAGGGAGCTGTCATCATCTGGTCGGTGAGGGAGCTGTCATCATCTGGTCGGTGAGGGAACTGTCATCATCTGGTCGGTGAGGGAGCTGTCATCATCTGGTCAGTGAGGGAGCTGTCATCATCTGGTCGGTGAGGGAGCTGTCATCTGGTCAGTGAGGGAGCTGTCATCATCTGGTCGGTGAGGGAGCTGTCATCTGGTCGGTGAGGGAGCTGTCATCATCTGGTCGGTGAGGGAGCTGTCATCTGGTCGGTGAGGGAGCTGTCATCATCTGGTCGGTGAGGGAGCTGTCATCATCTGGTCGGTGAGGGAGCTGTCATCATCTGGTCAGTGAGGGAGCTGTCATCATCTGGTCGGTGAGGGAGCTGTCATCTGGTCGGTGAGGGAGCTGTCATCATCTGGTCGGTGAGGGAGCTGTCATCATCTGGTCGGTGAGGGAACTGTCATCATCTGGTCGGTGAGGGAGCTGTCATCATCTGGTCGGTGAGGGAGCTGTCATCATCTGGTCGGTGAGGGAGCTTTCATCTGGTCGGTGAGGGAGCTGTCATCATCTGGTCGGTGAGGGAGCTGTCATCTGGTCGGTGAGGGAGCTGTCATCTGGTCAGTGAGGGAGCTGTCAAAGTCTGGTGGCTGAGGGAGCTGTCATCATCTGGTCAGTGAGGGAGCTGTCATCATCTGGTCGGTGAGGGAGCTGTCATCATCTGGTCGGTGAGGGAGCTGTCATCATCTGGTTGGTGAGGGAGCTGTCATCATCTGGTCGGTGAGGGAGCTGTCATCATCTGGTCGGTGAGGGAGCTGTCATCATCTGGTCGGTGAGGGAGCTGTCATCATCTGGTCGGTGAGGGAGCTGTCATCATCTGGTCGGTGAGGGAGCTTTCATCTGGTCGGTGAGGGAGCTGTCATCATCTGGTCGGTGAGGGAGCTGTCATCTGGTCGGTGAGGGAGCTGTCATCATCTGGTCGGTGAGGGAGCTGTCATCATCTGGTCAGTGAGGGAGCTGTCATCATCTGGTCAGTGAGGGAGCTGTCATCATCTGGTCAGTGAGGGAGCTGTCATCATCTGGTCAGTGAGGGAGCTGTCATCATCTGGTCAGTGAGGGAGCTGTCGTCATCTGGTCAGTGAGGGAGCTGTCATCATTGGGTGGCTGAAGGAGCTGTCATCTGGTCGGTGAGGGAGCTGTCATCATCTGGTCGGTGAGGGAGCTGTCATCATTGGGTGGCTGAAGGAGCTGTCATCTGGTCGGTGAGGGAGCTGTCATCATCTGGTCAGTGAGGGAGCTGTCAAAGTCTGGTGGCTGAGGGAGCTGTCATCATCTGGTCAGTGAGGGAGCTGTCATCATCTGGTCAGTGAGGGAGCTGTCATCATCTGGTCAGTGAGGGAGCTGTCATCATCTGGTCAGTGAGGGAGCTGTCATCATCTGGTCAGTGAGGGAGTTGTCATCATCTGGTCCGTGAGGGAGTTGTCCTCATCTGGTCGGTGAGGGAGCTGTCATCTGGTCGGTGAGGGAGCTGTCATCTGGTCGGTGAGGGAGCTGTCATCATCTGGTCGGTGAGGGACCTGTCATCATCTGGTCAGTGAGGGAGCTGTCATCATCTGGTCAGTGAGGGAGCTGTCATCATCTGGTCGGTGAGGGAGCTGTCATCTGGTCGGTGAGGGAGCTGTCATCTGGTCGGTGAGGGAGCTGTCATCATCTGGTCGGTGAGGGAACTGTCATCATCTGGTCGGTGAGGGAGCTGTCATCATCTGGTCAGTGAGGGAGCTGTCATCATCTCGTCGGTGAGGGAGCTTTCATCTGGTCGGTGAGGGAGCTGTCATCATCTGGTCGGTGAGGGAGCTGTCATCTGGTCGGTGAGGGAGCTGTCATCTGGTCAGTGAGGGAGCTGTCAAAGTCTGGTGGCTGAGGGAGCTGTCATCATCTGGTCAGTGAGGGAGCTGTCATCATCTGGTCGGTGAGGGAGCTGTCATCATCTGGTCGGTGAGGGAGCTGTCATCATCTGGTCAGTGAGGGAGCTGTCATCATCTGGTCGGTGAGGGCGCTGTCATCATCTGGTCGGTGAGGGAGCTGTCATCATCTGGTCGGTGAGGGAGCTGTCATCATCTGGTCGGTGAGGGAGCTGTCATCATCTGGTCGGTGAGGGAGCTGTCATCATCTGGTCGGTGAGGGAGCTTTCATCTGGTCGGTGAGGGAGCTGTCATCATCTGGTCGGTGAGGGAGCAGTCATCTGGTCGGCGAGGGAGCTGTCATCATCTGGTCGGTGAGGGAGCTGTCATCATTGGGTGGCTGAAGGAGCTGTCATCTGGTCGGTGAGGGAGCTGTCATCATCTGGTCAGTGAGGGAGCTGTCAAAGTCTGGTGGCTGAGGGAGCTGTCATCATCTGGTCAGTGAGGGAGCTGTCATCATCTGGTCAGTGAGGGAGCTGTCATCATCTGGTCAGTGAGGGAGCTGTCATCATCTGGTCAGTGAGGGAGCTGTCATCATCTGGTCAGTGAGGGAGTTGTCATCATCTGGTCGGTGAGGGAGCTGTCATCATCTCGTCGGTGAGGGAGCTTTCATCTGGTCGGTGAGGGAGCTGTCATCATCTGGTCGGTGAGGGAGCTGTCATCTGGTCGGTGAGGGAGCTGTCATCTGGTCGGTGAGGGAGCTGTCATCTGGTCAGTGAGGGAGCTGTCAAAGTCTGTTGGCTGAGGGAGCTGTCATCATCTGGTCAGTGAGGGAGCTGTCATCATCTGGTCGGTGAGGGAGCTGTCATCATCTGGTCAGTGAGGGAGCTGTCGTCATCTGGTCAGTGAGGGAGCTGTCATCATTGGGTGGCTGAAGGAGCTGTCATCTGGTCGGTGAGGGAGCTGTCATCATCTGGTCGGTGAGGGAGCTGTCATCATTGGGTGGCTGAAGGAGCTGTCATCTGGTCGGTGAGGGAGCTGTCATCTGGTCAGTGAGGGAGCTGTCATCATCTGGTCGATGAGGGAGTTGTCATCATCTGGTCGGTGAGGGAGTTGTCCTCATCTGGTCGGTGAGGGAGCTGTCATCTGGTCGGTGAGGGAGCTGTCATCTGGTCGGTGAGGGAGCTGTCATCATCTGGTCAGTGAGGGAGCTGTCAAAGTCTGGTGGCTGAGGGAGCTGTCATCATCTGGTCAGTGAGGGAGCTGTCATCATCTGGTCAGTGAGGGAGCTGTCATCATCTGGTCAGTGAGGGAGCTGTCATCATCTGGTCAGTGAGGGAGCTGTCATCATCTGGTCAGTGAGGGAGTTGTCATCATCTGGTCGGTGAGGGAGTTGTCCTCATCTGGTCGGTGAGGGAGCTGTCATCTGGTCGGTGAGGGAGCTGTCATCTGGTCGGTGAGGGAGCTGTCATCATCTGGTCGGTGAGGGACCTGTCATCATCTGGTCAGTGAGGGAGCTGTCATCATCTGGTCAGTGAGGGAGCTGTCATCATCTGGTCGGTGAGGGAGCTGTCATCTGGTCGGTGAGGGAGCTGTCATCATCTGGTCGGTGAGGGAGCTGTCATCATCTGGTCGGTGAGGGAACTGTCATCATCTGGTCGGTGAGGGAGCTGTCATCATCTGGTCAGTGAGGGAGCTGTCATCATCTCGTCGGTGAGGGAGCTTTCATCTGGTCGGTGAGGGAGCTGTCATCATCTGGTCGGTGAGGGAGCTGTCATCTGGTCGGTGAGGGAGCTGTCATCTGGTCAGTGAGGGAGCTGTCAAAGTCTGGTGGCTGAGGGAGCTGTCATCATCTGGTCAGTGAGGGAGCTGTCATCATCTGGTCGGTGAGGGAGCTGTCATCATCTGGTCGGTGAGGGAGCTGTCATCATCTGGTCAGTGAGGGAGCTGTCATCATCTGGTCGGTGAGGGCGCTGTCATCATCTGGTCGGTGAGGGAGCTGTCATCATCTGGTCGGTGAGGGAGCTGTCATCATCTGGTCGGTGAGGGAGCTGTCATCATCTGGTCGGTGAGGGAGCTGTCATCATCTGGTCGGTGAGGGAGCTTTCATCTGGTCGGTGAGGGAGCTGTCATCATCTGGTCGGTGAGGGAGCTGTCATCATCTGGTCAGTGAGGGAGCTGTCATCATCTGGTCGGTGAGGGAGCTGTCATCTGGTCGGTGAGGGAGCTGTCATCATCTGGTCGGTGAGGGAGCTGTCATCATCTGGTCGGTGAGGGAACTGTCATCATCTGGTCGGTGAGGGAGCTGTCATCATCTGGTCGGTGAGGGAGCTGTCATCATCTGGTCGGTGAGGGAGCTTTCATCTGGTCGGTGAGGGAGCTGTCATCTGGTCAGTGAGGGAGCTGTCAAAGTCTGGTGGCTGAGGGAGCTGTCATCATCTGGTCGGTGAGGGAGCTGTCATCATCTGGTCGGTGAGGGAGCTGTCATCATCTGGTCGGTGAGGGAGCTGTCATCATCTGGCCGGTGAGGGAGCTGTCATCATCTGGTCGGTGAGGGAGCTGTCATCATCTGGTCGGTGAGGGAGCTGTCATCATCTGGTCGGTGAGGGAGCTGTCATCATCTGGTCGGTGAGGGAGCTTTCATCTGGTCGGTGAGGGAGCTGTCATCATCTGGTCGGTGAGGGAGCTGTCATCTGGTCGGTGAGGGAGCTGTCATCATCTGGTCGGTGAGGGAGCTGTCATCATCTGGTCAGTGAGGGAGCTGTCATCATCTGGTCAGTGAGGGAGCTGTCATCATCTGGTCAGTGAGGGAGCTGTCATCATCTGGTCAGTGAGGGAGCTGTCGTCATCTGGTCAGTGAGGGAGCTGTCATCATTGGGTGGCTGAAGGAGCTGTCATCTGGTCGGTGAGGGAGCTGTCATCATCTGGTCGGTGAGGGAGCTGTCATCATTGGGTGGCTGAAGGAGCTGTCATCTGGTCGGTGAGGGAGCTGTCATCATCTGGTCAGTGAGGGAGCTGTCAAAGTCTGGTGGCTGAGGGAGCTGTCATCATCTGGTCAGTGAGGGAGCTGTCATCATCTGGTCAGTGAGGGAGCTGTCATCATCTGGTCAGTGAGGGAGCTGTCATCATCTGGTCAGTGAGGGAGCTGTCATCATCTGGTCAGTGAGGGAGTTGTCATCATCTGGTCGGTGAGGGAGTTGTCCTCATCTGGTCGGTGAGGGAGCTGTCATCTGGTCGGTGAGGGAGCTGTCATCTGGTCGGTGAGGGAGCTGTCATCATCTGGTCGGTGAGGGACCTGTCATCATCTGGTCAGTGAGGGAGCTGTCATCATCTGGTCAGTGAGGGAGCTGTCAAAGTCTGGTGGCTGAGGGAGCTGTCATCATCTGGTCAGTGAGGGAGCTGTCATCATCTGGTCGGTGAGGGAGCTGTCATCATCTGGTCGGTGAGGGAGCTGTCATCATCTGGTCAGTGAGGGAGCTGTCATCATCTGGTCGGTGAGGGCGCTGTCATCATCTGGTCGGTGAGGGAGCTGTCATCATCTGGTCGGTGAGGGAGCTGTCATCATCTGGTCGGTGAGGGAGCTGTCATCATCTGGTCGGTGAGGGAGCTTTCATCTGGTCGGTGAGGGAGCTGTCATCATCTGGTCGGTGAGGGAGCTGTCATCTGGTCGGCGAGGGAGCTGTCATCATCTGGTCGGTGAGGGAGTTGTCATCATTGGGTGGCTGAAGGAGCTGTCATCTGGTCGGTGAGGGAGCTGTCATCATCTGGTCAGTGAGGGAGCTGTCAAAGTCTGGTGGCTGAGGGAGCTGTCATCATCTGGTCAGTGAGGGAGCTGTCATCATCTGGTCAGTGAGGGAGCTGTCATCATCTGGTCAGTGAGGGAGCTGTCATCATCTGGTCAGTGAGGGAGCTGTCATCATCTGGTCAGTGAGGGAGCTGTCATCATCTGGTCAGTGAGGGAGTTGTCATCATCTGGTCGGTGAGGGAGCTGTCATCATCTCGTCGGTGAGGGAGCTTTCATCTGGTCGGTGAGGGAGCTGTCATCATCTGGTCGGTGAGGGAGCTGTCATCTGGTCGGTGAGGGAGCTGTCATCTGGTCGGTGAGGGAGCTGTCATCTGGTCAGTGAGGGAGCTGTCAAAGTCTGTTGGCTGAGGGAGCTGTCATCATCTGGTCAGTGAGGGAGCTGTCATCATCTGGTCGGTGAGGGAGCTGTCATCATCTGGTCAGTGAGGGAGCTGTCGTCATCTGGTCAGTGAGGGAGCTGTCATCATTGGGTGGCTGAAGGAGCTGTCATCTGGTCGGTGAGGGAGCTGTCATCATCTGGTCGGTGAGGGAGCTGTCATCATTGGGTGGCTGAAGGAGCTGTCATCTGGTCGGTGAGGGAGCTGTCATCTGGTCAGTGAGGGAGCTGTCATCATCTGGTCAGTGAGGGAGCTGTCATCATCTGGTCGGTGAGGGAGCTTTCATCTGGTCGGTGAGGGAGCTGTCATCATCTGGTCGGTGAGGGAGCTGTCATCATCTGGTCGGTGAGGGAGCTGTCATCATCTGGTCGGTGAGGGAGCTGTCATCATCTGGTCGGTGAGGGAGCTGTCATCATCTGGTCGGTGAGGGAGCTTTCATCTGGTCGGTGAGGGAGCTGTCATCATCTGGTCGGTGAGGGAGCTGTCATCTGGTCGGTGAGGGAGCTGTCATCTGGTCGGTGAGGGAGCTGTCATCTGGTCAGTGAGGGAGCTGTCAAAGTCTGGTGGCTGAGGGAGCTGTCATCATCTGGTCAGTGAGGGAGCTGTCATCATCTGGTCGGTGAGGGAGCTGTCATCATCTGGTCGGTGAGGGAGCTGTCATCATTGTGTGGCTAAGGGAGCTGTTATTATCTGGTGGCTGAGGGAGCTGTCCTCATCTGGTCGGTGAGGGAGTTGTCCTCATCTGGTCGGTGAGGGAGTTGTCCTCATCTGGTCGGTGAGGGAGCTGTCATCTGGTCAGTGAGGGAGCTGTCATCATTGGGTGGTTAAGGGAGCTGTTATTATCTGGTGGCTGAGGGAGCTGTCCTCATCTGGTCGGTGAGGGAGCTGTCATCATCTGGTCAGTGAGGGAGATGTCATCATCTGGTCGATGAGGGAGCTGTCATCATCTGGTCGGTGAGGGAGCTGTCAAAGTCTGGTGGCTGAGGGAGCTGTCATCATTGGGTGCTTAAGGGAGTTGTTATTATCTGGTGGCTGAGGGAGCTGTCCTCATCTGGTCGGTGAGGGAGCTGTCATCATCTGGTCAGTGAGGGAGCTGTCATCATCTGGTCGATGAGGGAGCTGTCATCATCTGGTCGGTGAGGGAGCTGTCAAAGTCTGGTGGCTGAGGGAGCTGTCATCATTGGGTGGCTGAGGGAGCTGTCATCATCTGGTCGGTGAGGGAGTTGTCATCATTGGGTGGCTAAGGGAGCTGTTATTATCTGGTGGCTGTGGGAGCTGTCATCATCTGGTCAGTGAGGGGGGTGTCATCGGGTCGGTGAGGGAGCTGTCATCATCGGCTGGCTGAGGGAGCTGTCATCATCTGGTGGGTGAGGGGGCTGTCATCATCGGGTGGGTGAGGGGGCTGTCATCATCGGGTGGGTGACGGGCGATAAGATTTTCTGACGGTCCCCCGAATGTCTATATGTTTGCATCCCAAATGGCACCCTATGGGCCCTGTTCAAAAGTAGTGCATTAGATAGCAAAGAGGGTGCCATTTGGGACAAAGAAGGGTCTCTGTCCCCCATCATCCACACTTTACTACAGTTTACCAGGGTGTTTCATCACTGTCTCTTCCTCTGCCTTCTTCCTCCCTTCCTCCTCTCATTCTCTCTCTCCCTCCTCTGTCTCCCTCTCCATCCTCTGTCTCTCTCTCCCCTCTCTCTTCTGTCTCCCCCTCCCTCTCCCTCCTCTCAGTCTCTCTCTCTGTCCTCTCACTCTCTCCATCCTCTGTCTCTGTCTCCCCCTCCCTCCTCATTTTCTCTCTCTCCCCCTCCCTCCTCTGACTCTCTCCCCTCCCTTCTCAGACTCTCTCTCCCTCCTCTCTCTTCCCCTCCCTCCTCTCTGTATCTCTCTCTCCCCTTCCCTCCTCTGACTCTCTCGCCCCTCCCTCCTCTCTGTCCCTGTGTAGTAGGAACAGTCCCTGTGCAGTGGGAACAGTCCCTGTGCAGTGGGAACAGTCCCTGTGCAGTAGGAACAGTCCCTGTGCAGTGGGAACAGTCCCTGTGCAGTGGGAACAGTCTCTGTGCAGTAGGAACAGTCCCTGTGCAGTGGGAACAGTCCCTGTGCAGTGGGAACAGTCCCTGTGCATTGGGAACAGTCCCTGTGCAGTAGGAATAGTTTCTTTAAATCTAATTCAAAACAGAAATTCTCAACTATGCAACAGGGCCATGTACATATGCTAATTAGGATCATATTAATTATCTTTAAATTGGGTAATTAGGCAATCTCAATTAAAGCCTTGTTTATTACACTACATGAACAGGAAAGGTGTTTGAAGTTCCTTCCACTGTGCCTCCCGTTCAGAGTGTGTGGAAGAAGGAGGGAGGCTCGACTGGGCTCGCTGCCACATCCCAATCTCACACACACACATATATATATATATATATATATATACACACACACACACTTGGCGGTGTCTTTAATAATTAATCAGTCCCAGATCATATAAGGGACACACCCACAGCTTTCATCATTACACAGCATATGGTTCAGCAATGAAGCTGCTGCTGGTAAAGTATTAATGACAGAGAAGAGACAAGAGTAGACATCATCTCTCTCTCTCTCTCTCTAGCTCTCTCATTATTCTGTATTTTTGAAATTCACAATCTAAGTAACTTAAAGACTAAATCCCCATCAAAATCGGTCAGTTTAAGCTAGAGATATCGGTCTGCGTGGAAGGTGGCCGAGCTACAGCGGTGCTTGTCAGACCATGAGATGCCACAAAAGTCGGTCTTCTCACAACCGTCTGTTTCGTCCAAACGGCTTGGCGAATAGAAATATGAGACTCTCGAGATGAGACGCATGTCAAGACTGGGACTGGTACTGCGGTACTGAGAGGCATGTCCAGACTGGTACTGAGAGGTACTGAGAGGCATGTCCAGACTGGGACTGGTAATGAGAAGTGCTGAGAGGCCTGTCCAGACTGGTACTGAGAGGTACTGAGAGGCCTGTCCAGACTGGTACTGAGAGGCATGTCCAGACTGGTACTGAGAGGTACTGAGAGGCCTGTCCAGACTGGTACTGAGAGGTACTGAGAGGCATGTCCAGACTGGTACTGAGAGGTACTGAGAGGCATGTCCAGACTAGGACTGGTAATGAGAAGTGCTGAGAGGCCTGTCCAGACTGGTACTGAGAGGCATGTCCAGACTGGGACTGGTAATGAGAGGTACTGAGAGGCCTGTCCAGACTGGTACTGAGAGGCATGTCCAGACTGGGACTGGTAATGAGTGGTACTGAGAGGCCTGTCCAGACTGGTACTGAGAGGTACTGAGAGGCCTGTCCAGACTGGTACTGAGAGGCATGTCCAGACTGGGACTGGTAATGAGAAGTGCTGAGAGGCCTGTCCAGACTGGTACTGAGAGGTACTGAGAGGCATGTCCAGACTGGGACTGGTAATGAGAAGTGCTGAGAGGCCTGTCCAGACTGGTACTGAGAGGTACTGAGAGGCATGTCCAGACTGGGACTGGTAATGAGAAGTGCTGAGAGGCCTGTCCAGACTGGTACTGAGAGGCATGTCGATATGGTTTGCCCGGGGGAGCTTTACTTGGCTCATCGCTCTCTACCACTCCCTGTGGTGGTCCGGGCGCCTGCAGGCTGACCTCGGTCGTCAGGTGAACTGTGTTTCCCTTGACACATTGGTGCAGCTGGATTCCGGGTTAAGCAGACGGGTGTTAAGAAGCGGGTCATGTTTCGGAGGACTCATGACTCGATCTTTCGCCTCCCTTAGGTCGTCGTGGAGTTGCAGCGATGAGACAAGATCAACATTGAGGAGAAAGAGTGGGTAAAAACAAATATTATTCAAATCAACGTTTGTCTCATGTTTCCATTCAGCCGTTCTGATTCTGAAAAGCCTTTTCAGAAACCTCTGCTTAATGTTCCTATTTAGCTTTACCACAGCAGCTCTTTTAGAGGAATTGCAATTGCTCTTCAGACTTCTTTATTCATTTATCTATCCAAAGAATTTGATGCTACCAGCACAATGAAAAATGTAAGCTTTGGTTTCATGGCAATGACACGGAAGACCTGCTTTAATCTGAGCTTGAAATTTCTGCCAGCCAAGTCACATCACTGATACCTCACTTACTGCCGGGCTTTATACTTCAGAACAGCATTCATTTGTTGTTCGATGCTTCAAGGTTTCTGTTTGGACGCTGTCTCAAGAGATATTTTCCTGTTGATAATTACTAACGATCTCAAGGAGTCTGATGGCTCAGAGTGAAAGAGCGACATAGTGACAGGTCAAAAGTAGTTCACTATTTAGAGAATAGGATGCCATTTGGGACGCAGTCACGTTGTATTGCATTATTCATCAATGGGAAAGAGAAGACAGAGGAGGTTCTATTTACATTTCTGCTTAGACAAAACCAGTCATCTGTGACAATGTAATCTGATCACATACAAGACAAAAACAGTTAGTAATCTGTGACAATATATTCTGACTACATGCAAGGACAGGCAAGGTGACAATATATTCTGACTACAGGCAAGGAGGACAATATATTCTGAATAAATGCAAGGACAGGCAAGGTCACAATATATTCTGACTACATGCAAGGACAGGCAAGGTGACAATATATTCTGACTACATTCAAGGACAGGCAAGGTCACAATATATTCTGACTACATGCAAGGACAGGCAAGGTGACAATAAATTCTGACTACATGCAAGGACAGGCAAGGTCACAATATATTCTGAATAAATGCAAGGACAGGCAAGGTCACAATATATTCTGAATAAATGCAAGGACAGGCAAGGTCACAATATATTCTGAATAAATGCAAGGACAGGCAAGGAGGACAATATGGTCTGAATAAATGCAAGGACAGGCAAGGAGGACAATATGGTCTGAATAAATGCAAGGACAGGCAAGGTCACAATATATTCTGAATAAATGCAAGGACAGGCAAGGAGGACAATATGGTCTGAATAAATGCAAGGACAGGCAAGGAGGACAATATGGTCTGAATAAATGCAAGGACAGGCAAGGAGGACAATATGGTCTGAATAAATGCAAGGACAGGCAAGGTCACAATATATTCTGAATAAATGCAAGGACAGGCAAGGTCACAATATATTCTGAATAAATGCAAGGACAGGCAAGGTCACAATATATTCTGAATAAATGCAAGGACAGGCAAGGAGGACAATATGGTCTGAATAAATGCAAGGACAGGCAAGGAGGACAATATGGTCTGAATGAATGCAAGGACAGGCAAGGTCACAATATATTCTGAATAAATGCAAGGACAGGCAAGGAGGACAATATGGTCTGAATAAATGCAAGGACAGGCAAGGAGGACAATATGGTCTGAATAAATGCAAGGACAGGCAAGGAGGACAATATGGTCTGAATAAATGCAAGGACAGGCAAGGTCACAATATATTCTGAATAAATGCAAGGACAGGCAAGGTCACAATATATTCTGAATACATGCAAGGACAGGCAAGGTCACAATATATTCTGACTACATGCAAGGACAGGCAAGGTCACAATATATTCTGAATAAATGCAAGGACAGGCAAGGTCACAATATATTTTGAATAAATGCAAGGACAGGCAAGGAGGACAATATGGTCTGAATAAATGCAAGGACAGGCAAGGAGGACAATATGGTCTGAATAAATGCAAGGACAGGCAAGGTCACAATATATTCTGAATAAATGCAAGGACAGGCAAGGAGGACAATATGGTCTGAATACATGCAAGGACAGGAAAGGAGGACAATATGGTCTGAATAAATGCAAGGACAGGCAAGGTCACAATATATTCTGACTACATGCAAGGACAGGCAAGGTGACAATGTATTCTGACTACATGCAAGGACAGGCAAGGTGACAATATATTCTGACTACATGCAAGGACAGGCAAGGTGACAATATATTCTGACTACATGCAAGGACAGGCAAGGTCACAATATATTCTGAATACATGCAAGGACAGGCAAGGTCACAATATATTCTGAATAAATGCAAGGACAGGCAAGGTCACAATATATTTTGAATAAATGCAAGGACAGGCAAGGAGGACAATATGGTCTGAATAAATGCAAGGACAGGCAAGGAGGACAATATGGTCTGAATAAATGCAAGGACAGGCAAGGAGGACAATATGGTCTGAATAAATGCAAGGACAGGCAAGATGACAATATATTCTGACTACATGCAAGGACAGGCAAGGTCACAATATATTCTGAATACATGCAAGGACAGGCAAGGTCACAATATATTCTGAATAAATGCAAGGACAGGCAAGGAGGACAATATGGTCTGAATAAATGCAAGGACAGGCAAGGTCACAATATATTCTGAATAAATGCAAGGACAGGCAAGGAGGACAATATGGTCTGAATAAATGCAAGGACAGGCAAGGTGACAATATATTCTGACTACATGCAAGGACAGGCAAGGTCACAATATATTCTGAATAAATGCAAGGACAGGCAAGGTCACAATATATTTTGAATAAATGCAAGGACAGGCAAGGAGGACAATATGGTCTGAATAAATGCAAGGACAGGCAAGGTCACAATATATTCTGAATAAATGCAAGGACAGGCAAGGTCACAATATATTCTGAATAAATGCAAGGACAGGCAAGGTCACAATATATTCTGAATAAATGCAAGGACAGGCAAGGAGGACAATATGGTCTGAATAAATGCAAGGACAGGCAAGGTCACAATATATTCTGAATAAATGCAAGGGCAGGCAAGGAGGACAATATGGTCTGAATAAATGCAAGGACGGGCAAGGAGGACAATATGGTCTGAATAAATGCAAGGACAGGCAAGGAGGACAATATGGTCTGAATAAATGCAAGGACAGGCAAGGTCACAATATATTCTGAATCAATGCAAGGACAGGCAAGGTGACAATATATTCTGACTACATTCAAGGACAGGCAAGGTCACAATATATTCTGACTACATGCAAGGACAGGCAAGGTGACAATATATTCTGACTACATGCAAGGACAGGCAAGGTCACAATATATTCTGAATAAATGCAAGGACAGGCAAGGTCACAATATATTCTGAATAAATGCAAGGACAGGCAAGGTCACAATATATTCTGAATAAATGCAAGGACAGGCAAGGAGGACAATATGGTCTGAATAAATGCAAGGACAGGCAAGGAGGACAATATGGTCTGAATAAATGCAAGGACAGGCAAGGTCACAATATATTCTGAATAAATGCAAGGACAGGCAAGGAGGACAATATGGTCTGAATAAATGCAAGGACAGGCAAGGAGGACAATATGGTCTGAATAAATGCAAGGACAGGCAAGGAGGACAATATGGTCTGAATAAATGCAAGGACAGGCAAGGTCACAATATATTCTGAATAAATGCAAGGACAGGCAAGGTCACAATATATTCTGAATAAATGCAAGGACAGGCAAGGTCACAATATATTCTGAATAAATGCAAGGACAGGCAAGGAGGACAATATGGTCTGAATAAATGCAAGGACAGGCAAGGAGGACAATATGGTCTGAATGAATGCAAGGACAGGCAAGGTCACAATATATTCTGAATAAATGCAAGGACAGGCAAGGAGGACAATATGGTCTGAATAAATGCAAGGACAGGCAAGGAGGACAATATGGTCTGAATAAATGCAAGGACAGGCAAGGAGGACAATATGGTCTGAATAAATGCAAGGACAGGCAAGGTCACAATATATTCTGAATAAATGCAAGGACAGGCAAGGTCACAATATATTCTGAATACATGCAAGGACAGGCAAGGTCACAATATATTCTGACTACATGCAAGGACAGGCAAGGTCACAATATATTCTGAATAAATGCAAGGACAGGCAAGGTCACAATATATTTTGAATAAATGCAAGGACAGGCAAGGAGGACAATATGGTCTGAATAAATGCAAGGACAGGCAAGGAGGACAATATGGTCTGAATAAATGCAAGGACAGGCAAGGTCACAATATATTCTGAATAAATGCAAGGACAGGCAAGGAGGACAATATGGTCTGAATACATGCAAGGACAGGCAAGGAGGACAATATGGTCTGAATACATGCAAGGACAGGAAAGGAGGACAATATGGTCTGAATAAATGCAAGGACAGGCAAGGTCACAATATATTCTGACTACATGCAAGGACAGGCAAGGTGACAATATATTCTGACTACATGCAAGGACAGGCAAGGTGACAATATATTCTGACTACATGCAAGGACAGGCAAGGTGACAATATATTCTGACTACATGCAAGGACAGGCAAGGTCACAATATATTCTGAATACATGCAAGGACAGGCAAGGTCACAATATATTCTGAATAAATGCAAGGACAGGCAAGGTCACAATATATTTTGAATAAATGCAAGGACAGGCAAGGAGGACAATATGGTCTGAATAAATGCAAGGACGGGCAAGGAGGACAATATGGTCTGAATAAATGCAAGGACAGGCAAGGAGGACAATATGGTCTGAATAAATGCAAGGACAGGCAAGGTCACAATATATTCTGAATCAATGCAAGGACAGGCAAGGTGACAATATATTCTGACTACATTCAAGGACAGGCAAGGTCACAATATATTCTGACTACATGCAAGGACAGGCAAGGTGACAATATATTCTGACTACATGCAAGGACAGGCAAGGTCACAATATATTCTGAATAAATGCAAGGACAGGCAAGGTCACAATATATTCTGAATAAATGCAAGGACAGGCAAGGTCACAATATATTCTGAATAAATGCAAGGACAGGCAAGGAGGACAATATGGTCTGAATAAATGCAAGGACAGGCAAGGAGGACAATATGGTCTGAATAAATGCAAGGACAGGCAAGGTCACAATATATTCTGAATAAATGCAAGGACAGGCAAGGAGGACAATATGGTCTGAATAAATGCAAGGACAGGCAAGGAGGACAATATGGTCTGAATAAATGCAAGGACAGGCAAGGAGGACAATATGGTCTGAATAAATGCAAGGACAGGCAAGGTCACAATATATTCTGAATAAATGCAAGGACAGGCAAGGTCACAATATATTCTGAATAAATGCAAGGACAGGCAAGGTCACAATATATTCTGAATAAATGCAAGGACAGGCAAGGAGGACAATATGGTCTGAATAAATGCAAGGACAGGCAAGGTCACAATATATTCTGAATAAATGCAAGGACAGGCAAGGTCACAATATATTTTGAATAAATGCAAGGACAGGCAAGGAGGACAATATGGTCTGAATAAATGCAAGGACAGGCAAGGTCACAATATATTCTGAATAAATGCAAGGACAGGCAAGGTCACAATATATTCTGAATAAATGCAAGGACAGGCAAGGTCACAATATATTCTGAATAAATGCAAGGACAGGCAAGGAGGACAATATGGTCTGAATAAATGCAAGGACAGGCAAGGTCACAATATATTCTGAATAAATGCAAGGGCAGGCAAGGAGGACAATATGGTCTGAATAAATGCAAGGACGGGCAAGGAGGACAATATGGTCTGAATAAATGCAAGGACAGGCAAGGAGGACAATATGGTCTGAATAAATGCAAGGACAGGCAAGGTCACAATATATTCTGAATCAATGCAAGGACAGGCAAGGTGACAATATATTCTGACTACATTCAAGGACAGGCAAGGTCACAATATATTCTGACTACATGCAAGGACAGGCAAGGTGACAATATATTCTGACTACATGCAAGGACAGGCAAGGTCACAATATATTCTGAATAAATGCAAGGACAGGCAAGGTCACAATATATTCTGAATAAATGCAAGGACAGGCAAGGTCACAATATATTCTGAATAAATGCAAGGACAGGCAAGGAGGACAATATGGTCTGAATAAATGCAAGGACAGGCAAGGAGGACAATATGGTCTGAATAAATGCAAGGACAGGCAAGGAGGACAATATGGTCTGAATAAATGCAAGGACAGGCAAGGAGGACAATATGGTCTGAATAAATGCAAGGACAGGCAAGGAGGACAATATGGTCTGAATAAATGCAAGGACAGGCAAGGAGGACAATATGGTCTGAATAAATGCAAGGACAGGCAAGGTCACAATATATTCTGAATAAATGCAAGGACAGGCAAGGTCACAATATATTCTGAATAAATGCAAGGACAGGCAAGGTCACAATATATTCTGAATAAATGCAAGGACAGGCAAGGAGGACAATATGGTCTGAATAAATGCAAGGACAGGCAAGGAGGACAATATGGTCTGAATGAATGCAAGGACAGGCAAGGTCACAATATATTCTGAATAAATGCAAGGACAGGCAAGGAGGACAATATGGTCTGAATAAATGCAAGGACAGGCAAGGAGGACAATATGGTCTGAATAAATGCAAGGACAGGCAAGGAGGACAATATGGTCTGAATAAATGCAAGGACAGGCAAGGTCACAATATATTCTGAATAAATGCAAGGACAGGCAAGGTCACAATATATTCTGAATACATGCAAGGACAGGCAAGGTCACAATATATTCTGACTACATGCAAGGACAGGCAAGGTCACAATATATTCTGAATAAATGCAAGGACAGGCAAGGTCACAATATATTTTGAATAAATGCAAGGACAGGCAAGGAGGACAATATGGTCTGAATAAATGCAAGGACAGGCAAGGAGGACAATATGGTCTGAATAAATGCAAGGACAGGCAAGGTCACAATATATTCTGAATAAATGCAAGGACAGGCAAGGAGGACAATATGGTCTGAATACATGCAAGGACAGGCAAGGAGGACAATATGGTCTGAATACATGCAAGGACAGGAAAGGAGGACAATATGGTCTGAATAAATGCAAGGACAGGCAAGGTCACAATATATTCTGACTACATGCAAGGACAGGCAAGGTGACAATATATTCTGACTACATGCAAGGACAGGCAAGGTGACAATATATTCTGACTACATGCAAGGACAGGCAAGGTGACAATATATTCTGACTACATGCAAGGACAGGCAAGGTCACAATATATTCTGAATACATGCAAGGACAGGCAAGGTCACAATATATTCTGAATAAATGCAAGGACAGGCAAGGTCACAATATATTTTGAATAAATGCAAGGACAGGCAAGGAGGACAATATGGTCTGAATAAATGCAAGGACAGGCAAGGAGGACAATATGGTCTGAATAAATGCAAGGACAGGCAAGGAGGACAATATGGTCTGAATAAATGCAAGGACAGGCAAGGTGACAATATATTCTGACTACATGCAAGGACAGGCAAGGTCACAATATATTCTGAATACATGCAAGGACAGGCAAGGTCACAATATATTCTGAATAAATGCAAGGACAGGCAAGGAGGACAATATGGTCTGAATAAATGCAAGGACAGGCAAGGTCACAATATATTCTGAATAAATGCAAGGACAGGCAAGGAGGACAATATGGTCTGAATAAATGCAAGGACAGGCAAGGTGACAATATATTCTGACTACATGCAAGGACAGGCAAGGTCACAATATATTCTGAATAAATGCAAGGACAGGCAAGGTCACAATATATTTTGAATAAATGCAAGGACAGGCAAGGAGGACAATATGGTCTGAATAAATGCAAGGACAGGCAAGGTCACAATATATTCTGAATAAATGCAAGGACAGGCAAGGTCACAATATATTCTGAATAAATGCAAGGACAGGCAAGGTCACAATATATTCTGAATAAATGCAAGGACAGGCAAGGAGGACAATATGGTCTGAATAAATGCAAGGACAGGCAAGGTCACAATATATTCTGAATAAATGCAAGGGCAGGCAAGGAGGACAATATGGTCTGAATAAATGCAAGGACGGGCAAGGAGGACAATATGGTCTGAATAAATGCAAGGACAGGCAAGGAGGACAATATGGTCTGAATAAATGCAAGGACAGGCAAGGTCACAATATATTCTGAATAAATGCAAGGACGGGCAAGGTCACAATATATTCTGACTACATGCAATACTTTTCAAATTGAAAAATCAGACAGACAGACAGACAGACAGACACACACACCCATAGTAGAATGTAATTTATCCTGTTCTCTTGTCAATAGAGATTTTATGATGACGTACCGGGAAGCGCTGCTCTGTAGAACAATGACTGACAACTAACACTTATTTCCAATGTATCAATGAAACACTTCTCAGAATCTCCTCGTTTAGTCTTTTTTGAGCAGCAATGTCTTGCACTTCATTTGCCTTTGTGAAATCAATCCAAATATCTATACCCGCTCTGTCTCTGTGATCAAATTGATGCCTCACTCCCTCTGATGATATGATCAATTACACTGCATAACAGTTTGGTATTTAGGTTGTCTTGAATGTAGACACATTATTTCATATTCTCTATGCAACACCTAGGCACATCTGGGGCCTACACTCACAAGCATTAACATTGACTTCCAATATAAACTAACTGAGTTCGGTCTTACCTGTTAAGGATATGGCAGACATACGCCCCCTTTGGAGAGATTGGGTACCCCTAGTAAACTGGAAAAAAAATCTGTCAAAAATGGCTAATATATGCAAATAAATAATAATAATTATTATTGGATAGAAAACACTCTAAAGATTCTAAAACCGTTGGAATTATGTCTGTAAGTATAGCAGAACTCACAGGGCAGGCATTCTTCCAAACTAGTTTTTGTGGCCATGAAAGTTGGAGCAACTTTGACGTCATGGCCCCCACCCTTCCCAACCAGCTATGATTCTGGGGACACTTTCTATCTCTTCCGCTAGATGTCCTCTTTCATTAGAGCTTTGAATCGTTCAAATCCCGCGAGAATTGACCCTATGGGAGTGAAATTAGTGCGTGCCACGAGAGAATAGGCTGTGCGTATGGGCGCGAATTGGTCCCAGCCATTCCTTTGTTTCCAGCACTCAAGAGAAGGGCAGACGATGGCCGATTGAATTGAAGTTTGTTTTGCATGTCTAAAACATCATAAAGCTTGCTTCTGCACTTAGTTTGACCTGTTTAGTCGACATATAATGTGTAATTTTGAAGTTTTGATGCGCAACTTATCCGGACCAGAGGACGTTTTGGGTGCATTTCAGCTGATGTTATTAGCAGTAGCTAATACAAAGACGCAAGACTTGAAACCAAACGATGTATTGGGTAAGTATGAAGCCTTCCAGAACATTCTGAACGAAGACCATCGAAGGTAAGGGAATATTTATGCTTAAATCTGTGTTTCTGTTGACTCCAACATTACGTGGAAATGTAGCTTGGAACTGAGCTCTGTCTCAGCATATGGAATAGTGTGCGATTTCTGTAACGTTAAAAATAAATCTAACACAGCGGTTGCATAAAGAAGCAGTGTATCTTTCTAACTATATGTAGAACATGTATATTTAGTCAAAGTTTATGATGTCTATTTACGTTATCTTGCCGCGCTACATAGATTTCCTGCGGGCATTTTTGAGTAATTTCTGAAGGTGAACTCACTGTAAATGGACATTTATGGATATAAATGGCATATTATTGAAAAAAAAAAAATATGTACTGTGTAATATGTCATATTACTGTCATCTGATGAAGATTTTCAAAAGGTTAGTGAGCGATTTATTTTTTAATCCTGCGTTTGTTGATTGCATGTTTTGGCTATTGAAATGAGCTGTGTCTGGTGGTGGTTTTACATATATATGTGCTATGTTTTCGCCGTAAAACATTTTAGAAATCTGACTTGCTGGCTAGATGAACAAGATGTTTATCTTTCATTTGAGCTATTGGACTTGTTAATGTGTGGAGGTTAAATATTTTTAAGAACATTTTTGCGTTCCATGCGCCACCGTTTCAGCTGAACGTGGGAGGGTTGATTCCCAATTGGGAACCAGTATCGTAGACAGGCTAAACAACAAAAACAGGAGGCTGAAAAATTTGTTTAATAACTAGGCAAGTCAGTTAAGAACAGATTCTTATTTACAATGACAGCCTACCCTGGAACAGTGGGTTAACTGCCTTGTAAAAGAGGCACAACGACAGATTTTTACCTTGTTAGCTCGGGGATTGAATCCAGCCATCTTTCGGTTACTAGCCCAACTCTCTAACCACTAGGCTACCTGCTGGTTACTGGCCCAACGCTCTAACCACTAGGCTACCTGCTGGTTACTAGTCCAACACTCTAACCACTAGGCTACCTGCTGGTTACTGCCCCAACACTCTAACCACTAGGCTACCTGCTGGTTACTGGTCCAACACTCTAACCACTAGGCTACCTGCTGGTTACTAGTCCAAAGCTCTAACCACTAGGCTACCTGCTGGTTACTGGCCCAACGCTCTAACCACTAGGCTACCTGCTGGTTACTAGTCCAACACTCTAACCACTACTCTACCTGCTGGTTACTAGTCCAACACTCTAACCACTATGCTACCTGCTGGTTACTGCCCCAACACTCTAACCACTAGGCTACCTGCTGGTTACTGGTCCAACACTCTAACCACTAGGCTACCTGCTGGTTACTGGTCCAACACTCTAACCACTAGGCTACCTGCTGGTTACTGGTCCAACACTCTAACCACTAGGCTACCTGCTGGTTACTGGTCCAAAGCTCTAACCACTAGGCTACCTGCTGGTTACTGGCCCAACGCTCTAACCACTAGGCTACCTGCTGGTTACTAGTCCAACACTCTAACCACTACTCTACCTGCTGGTTACTAGTCCAACACTCTAACCACTATGCTACCTGCTGGTTACTGCCCCAACACTCTAACCACTAGGCTACCTGCTGGTTACTGGTCCAACACTCTAACCACTAGGCTACCTGCTGGTTACTGGTCCAACACTATAACCACTAAGCTACCTGCTGGTTACTGGCCCAACACTCTAACCACTAGGCTACCTGCTGGTAACTGGCCCAACACTCTAACCACTAGGCTACCTGCTGGTTACTGGCCCAACACTCTAACCACTAGGCTACCTGCTGGTTACTGGTCCAACACTCTAACCACTAGGCTACCTGCTGGTTACTGGCCCAACGCTATAACCACTAGGCTACTTTCTGGTTACTGGCCCAACACTCTAACCACTAGGCTACCTGCTGGTTACTGGTCCAACACTCTAACCACTAGGCTACCTGCTGGTTACTGGCCCAACGCTATAACCACTAGGCTACCTGCTGGTTACTGGTCCAACACTCTAACCACTAGGCTACCTGCTGGTTACTGGTCCAACACTCTAACCACTAGGCTACCTGCTGGTTACTGGTCCAACACTCTAACCACTAGGCTACTTTCTGGTTACTGGCCCAACACTCTAACCACTAGGCTACCTGCTGGTTACTGGTCCAACGCTCTAACCACTAGGCTACTTTCTGGTTACTGGTCCAACACTCTAACCACTAGGCTACCTTCTGGTTACTGGACCAACACTCTAACCATGATGGAAAACAGATATCCTCCAAGTACCACATTCCAGACCAAGATTTACAATGCTGAAATTCCTTACAAGCATGACAAAATCAACTGCCCACCCCTTTGACGACTGAGTAGCCCTGATGCTTATTCTTATCATCTGCAAATCAGAAATATTTTCTCTTAGTAACAAAGGAACTGAGCAAGGACAATTAGACACATAATGATGTTTCTAACTAGGGGAATCGTGATGTGAGCAATACCAGTCAAAAGTTTGGCTACACCTACTCATTCAAGGCCTTTTCTTTATTTTACTGTTTTCTACATTGTAGAATAATAGTGAAGACATCTAAACTATGAAGTAACACATATGGAATCATGTAGTAACCAAAAAAGTGTTAAACACTAATTTTAGAATCTTCCTAGTAGCCACCCTTTGCCTTGATGACAGCTCTGCACACTCTTGGCATTCTCTCATAACTTATAATGCTGTGCTTCCCCTTCCTACTCCCAGCAGCTGGTCTAGTTGTGTAGTCAAGGACATGGGTTAGAGATAAACTTGAGGGACAGAATAGATTGTTTCCAATCCTCTTTGCTTCTGAGTAACTTGGTCAAATGGCATAAGACAAAAAAGCCTCTGAGTGTAACCAAAGTTCTTCAGTCCATCCTGTTCTTTTACTATCTTCCAAGGGCACAGCTGTGTGGAGATATAAGAGAACAGAGGCGAGCTTGGTAGAGAAAGGAGTCAACGAAACTGCCGTTGTCACTTGTTTGTGCGCTATGACCTTACACACCTGATACACATAGCCACAAGAAGAAAACGAGGTAGCTTATGATGCCCCGATCTGCCAGGGAGGGTTGGAACCAACCACAAGCATGTTATTGGTTTCAATGTAAATCCCTTGCATTCGCTGTTTTATTGGGCTCTCAGCGATCACCTATGGGTTAATTATTATTGCAATAATTAATCGATATTAAAGGTTGTTTGTTTGAAGAAAATGTAAGTGTTTTCTCCCTTGATTAAAATTCCCACGACATTCTTGCCGACGAGGATGGGATCCCGACCTTCACCTGCTGACTACTCCTGAGGATCAGGTTTAACCTCTCCAGGATATGTGGGACGCTACCTGGCCAAAAGCCAGGGAAAACGCAGAGCGCCAAATTCAAATGAATTACTATCAAAATCAAAATCAAATTACTATCATTAAATCACACATGCAAGATAGCAAATTAAAGCTACACTTGCTGTGAATCCAGCCACCATAGCAAACGATGCTATTGCCTGAGGATAGCACCTCCGTAATCAAAGAGAGAAAAGCATATTTCAACCCTGCAAGCGCGACACAAAACGCAGAAATAGAAATATAATTCATGCCTTACCTTTGACGAGCTTCTTTGTTGGCACTCCAATATGTCCCATAAACATCACAAATGGTCCTTTTGTTCGATTAATTCCGTTGATATATCTCCAAAATGTCCATTTATTTGGCTCGTTTGATCCATAAAAACACCGGTTCCAACTTGCGCAAAGTGACTACAAAATATCTCAAAGGTTACCTGTAAACTTTGCCAAAACATTTCAAACTACTTTTGTAATACAACTTTAGGATTTTTTTTAGTAAATAATCGATAAAATTGAAGACGGGATGATCTGTGTTCAATACAGGAGGAAAACAAACTGTAGCTAGCTTTCTGGTCACGCGCCTCTATCTAACAGTGCACTTCCAGTGACCCTTGTTCAAGATAGCCGTACTTCTTCATTACACAAAGGAAAAAACCTCAACCAATTTCTAAAGACTGTTGACATCCAGTGGAAGCGGTAAGAACTGCAAGAAGGTCCCTTAGAAATCTGGATTCCCAGTGAAACCTCATTGAACAGAGAGTGACTTCAAAAAATATAAATCTGAATGGTTTGTCCTCTGGGTTTCGCCTGCTAAATTAGTTCTGTTGTTCTCATAGACATGATTCAAACAGTTTTAGAAACTTCAGAGTGTTTTCTATCCATCTACTAATAATATGCATATCTTATCTTCTGGGGATGAGTAGCAGGCAGTTGAATTTAGGCATGCATTTCATCCGGACGTGAAAATACTGCCCCCTGTCACCAAGAAGTTAACCTGTGTACAGAGGTTACACCAAAGTGACGGGTGGATACGGAATCCCGAACACAGACAGATAAAGGGTGAGACTGACATTTCTTGGTAACAATTCATTTGAATGCAGACCTAAGGGGTACTGGCAAAAGAGATGTGGGGTTCTGAAACAGGGACACCTTTGACTAGTGAAATCAGTAAGAATATGTAAATATTTTTTAGAAAAGTAATGCCCTGGGTTACTAAAGTAAGATGTAAATATATGAGTTATGTTATCTCAGGAACAAACCCTGAGATAGAAGTTCGTAAATATCCCTGTAAATAAACCGTTATAGAAGGGCACAATCTGACCAATGGAAACAGGTAAATGAATCTACATGGGACATAATTGGTTATACGCACCAAGCAACTACAACAGTTTGCATAGGAGGAAGATATTACATCTTGAAAGTTCTAAGAAAGGAAGATGTTCCGAACCAGATGTTTTTTTTGTGTGTGTGTGTGTGTGTGTGTGTGTGTGTGTGTGTGTGTGTGTGTGTGTGTGTGTGTGTGTGTGTGTGTGTGTGTGTGTGTGTGTGTGTGTGTGTGTGTGTGTGTGTATTGAAGACAGAACAGTGACAGATTAGGTGGAAATAGGAGGACAACTAAGTAAATAAATGCAATAATTATCTGTAAAATGAGATAGCTGGTGACTGACTGAAGTGTTTCTTTTCATAGAAGAAAGTACATAGGTTTTAAGTAATACGTTAAAATACTGTAGGTTTGAACAAAATGATTAAAATACTAATAATTAAATACATGTAATGATTGTAAAGGAACGTGAGAAAGAACGTCGTAGGAAGATAGACAAGAAATGACGCCGACTTTTTTGGGTTGAAGAAAAATACTAAAATAACGCCTTTAAGGAAGGGGGAAGGATAACTGAACTCTTAGAATACGAAGATTGAAGACTACTGGACAAATGAAAAATAATGACGTTGGATGGCATGTGGAAATTGGATAAAGGAGATTCTAAAATATGAAGGACTGACAAATTGCGCCTAAAAGATATCTAAACTACTGTGGGAGTGGAACGTGTGGAACTAGAAAATAATGTAGACAATATAGATTCTCCTAAGATATAATTGTTTTGGGCAATACTGTTGCGTGATGAGCGAGGAAGAGGGCTGGTTAGCCTAATTACATGGAACATCAGAAACCGCACGAGGGAAGTTTGAGAGAGATATAGACTTTGAATTATTAACGAGATAAGGACATGAGGCTGAAAGCTGAAGAGGGATATCTCATTAACTCGGCGTGTGGACTTCCATTTGCAATTACAAGATGACACAGTGAATTGGCTTGATTAAGTAAAGTTTTAGGAAATGCATAAAGCGTGTGGGCGTTGTGACCATCTTTCCTCAACTTCCTGACAGAAATACATGGCAAAGGTCTGTAGAAATGTGCATTAATAACAACTTGATGCAGTAATGACTGCGATGGGAAAATGAGTTGTGTGTTATTAAAATAGCGGGTTATATTTGTTGAAGGATGCTGTAGATAGGATTTATTTTAAGATTGTTCTGGAAGGGAAATGTGCTGCTTGAAAAGCATTTACTTGTTTATACGTTTGAAGACATATAAAGACTATTACAAAAAAAATTACGTTGAAGTATATGAAATGTGTTTTGGGGGGAATTAATTTGGTATTGGAATGATTAAGAGTACTGTTGTAACTCAGTGGACTCATTTAGACCTTCATCAATATTCTACCATTTCTTTAGACTGTAGTTTGACAGAATTATAACTAAACTACTGATTGATGGAGTAATGACCGATTTCCCACAATACCATTTTCTGTCCTGCTAGTTGTAGCAGTGTTTTAAGCCCTCCCCTTTTACTTTCACAGCACTACAGGTGAAGATTTTAGAATCCTACGTTTTCAAAGTTAGTCTTTGAGCCTTGTGTAGAGAAGGCCTGTATACAAATATGGAAAAGGTGATCTTGATGTAACCGATTCCTGCTTTTCAAATGAGTTGACAAGTGTAGTAAGAATACCTGTACTCTCTGGAACTGAATATAAGCTGTAACAGAATGATTGTGAATGAATGATTGCATAATGATGAACTTCAGAAGAGTTACAGGGTGTGTTGTGGTAGTGGTCCGTCCTCTCAGGTCGTTGGCCTGGGGCAGGAACAGATAGGGTTAAAGTAGTGGAATAAGGTCTGTCCTCTCTAGTGGAATAAGGTATGTTCTCTCTAGTGGATTAAGGTCTGTCCTCTCTAGAGAAATACGTTCTGTCCTCTCTAGTGGATTAAGGTCTGTCCTCTCTAGTGGAATAAGGTCTGTCCTCTCTAGAGGAATAAGGTCTGTCCTCTCTAGTGGAATAAGGTCTGTCCTCTCTAGTGGAATAAGGTCTGTCCTCTCTAGTGGAATAAGGTCTGTCCTCTCTAGTGGAATAAGGTATGTCCTCTCTAGAGGAATACGTTCTGTCCTCTCTAGTGGATTAAGGTCTGTCCTCTCTAGTGGAATAAGGTCTGTCCTCTCTAGTGGAATAAGGTCTGTCCTCTCTAGTGGAATAAGGTCTGTCCTCTCTAGTGGAATAAGGTATGTCCTCTCTAGAGGAATAAGTGCTGTCCTCTCTAGTGGAATAAGGTCTGTCCTCTCTAGTGGAATAAGGTCTGTCATCTCTAGTGGAATAAGGTATGTCCTCTCTAGTGGAATAAGGTATGTCCTCTCTAGTGGAATAAGGTCTGTCCTCTCTAGTGGAATAAGGTCTGCCCTCTCTAGTGGAATAAGGTATGTCCTCTCTCTGGATAGTATCACTGCTCTGGATAGTATTAATACTAGTATCACTATTCTGATAGTATCACTGCTCAGGATAGTATCACTATTCTGATAGTATCACTGCTCAGGATAGTATCACTGCTCTGGATAGTATCACTACTAGTATCACTATTCTGATAGTATCACTACTCTGATAGTATCACTGCTCTGGATAGTATCACTGCTCTGGATAGTATCACTACTCTGATTGTATCACTGCTAGTATCACTGCTCTGGATAGTATCACTACTCTGATAGTATCACTGCTCAGGATAGTATCACTATTCTGATAGTATCACTGCTCAGGATAGTATCACTGCTCTGGATAGTATCACTACTAGTATCACTATTCTGATAGTATCACTACTCTGATAGTATCACTGCTCTGGATAGTATCACTGCTCTGGATAGTATCACTGCTCTGGATAGTATCACTACTCTGATAGTATCACTATTCTGATAGTATCACTACTCTGATAGTTTCACTGCTCTGGATAGTATCACTGCTCTGGATAGTATCACTGCTCTGGATAGTATCACTACTCTGATTGTATCACTGCTCTGGATAGTATCACTGCTCTGGATAGTATCACTGCTCTGGGTAGTATCACTGCTAGTATCACTGATCTGGATAGTATCACTACTCTGGATAGTATCACTGCTAGTATCACTATTCTGATAGGATCACTACTAGAATCACTATTCTGATAGTATCACTATTCTGATAGTATCACTACTAGTATCACTATTCTGATAGTATCACTGCTCTGGATAGAATCACTGCTCTGGATAGAATCACTGCTCTGGATAGTATCATTACTCTGACCCAGGTGATATTTAAGAACCCTGGCCCAGGTGATGTTTAAGAACCCTGGCCCAGGTGATGTTTAAGAACCCTGGCCCAGGTGATATTTAAGAACCCTGGCCCAGGTGATGTTTAAGAACCCTGACCCAGGTGATGTTTAAGAACCCTGGCCCAGGTGATGTTTAAGAACCCTGGCCCAGGTGATGTTTAAGAACCCTGGCCCAAGTGATATTTAAGAACCCTGGCCCAGGTGATATTTAAGAATCTTGTCCCAGGTGATGTTTTAGAACCCTGACCTAGGTGATGTTTTAGAACCCTGGCCCAGGTGATGTTTAAGAACCCTGGCCCAGGTGATGTTTAAGAACCCTGGCCCAGGTGATATTTAAGAATCCTGTCCCAGGTGATGTTTTAGAACCCTGACCCAGGTGATGTTTTAGAACCCTGACCCAGGTGATGTTTTAGAACCCTGGCCCAGGTGATATTTAAGAACCCTGGCCCAGGTGATATTTAAGAATCCTGTCCCAGGTGATGTTTTAGAACCCTGACCTAGGTGATGTTTTAGAACCCTGGCCCAGGTGATGTTTAAGAACCCTGGCCCAGGTGATGTTTAAGAACCCTGGCCCAGGTGATATTTAAGAATCCTGTCCCAGGTGATGTTTTAGAACCCTGACCCAGGTGATGTTTTAGAACCCTGACCCAGGTGACGTTTTAGAACCCTGGCCCAGGTGATATTTAAGAACCCTGGCCCAGGTGATATTTAAGAACCCTGGCCCAGGTGATGTTTAAGAACCCTGTCTCAGTGCTTCAGTTGCTTTCAGAGATGTGGATGATTGACACCTTTAGTTGACGTGTCCTATTTGACTTCTACAAAACAGTCCTTTATCTGAACTTCCCTGTTTTTGGTTTGCCTCCTGTCTTAGAGTTTGTTGTGGGTTTTAAGTTGCCTCTTCTTGGGCAGATGGGTCGCGTGGTGGGTGTCTTTTAGGTTCCAGTTGTTGTTGCTAGTCATCTTTCAGTGCACCCCCCCATGAGTATCTTTCAGAACCTCCCCTAGAACCCCCCCACCTGTTTTGTTTTGGTTGTTGATGACTCTTTGTTAGTTCCCTCTTCTCTTTGATTGACAATTTTTGGTTTCTTGCTGGGGAATGTAACAGATATGTGGTGTCACTAGGAATAACATCTGCATCATTGACTCCCAGGGTGTGTTCGAATGCTCACACTTACCGTACTATTTGTGGTGTAAATTGAGTATATAGTATGCTTATTAGTCATAGTTAGTATGCCAAACGTTCCTGGATGTCGTAACTACATTCGCCAAAATACAAAGTAGACAAGCAATGGACACTATTTCTGTGCTTTTAGGGCCCATAATTGAATTCTTCAGAAAACGGGTGTGGCTTCTCATCATTTTTAGATTTGAAGAAAAAGGCGGAGAATATGCTGCCAAAGTCCAACGAGAGCGGATAGAAAATCATTGCAGCCGAAGTCCGACGAGAGTGGATACACATTCGTTGCTTTAACTAATTATGACAAATGTTGAGCAACGTAATAAAGTAATGACTTTTCAAATAAGTTACCTTTCACGTTATGTTGACTGACAATTTGTTAGCTACAATATCCTTACGAACCACATAGCACATCATTACAGCAGTATGTACTGGGTATGTTATCTACCTATTGTATCGTTAGTTGGTTACTAATACATCGAAGTTGACAGTATATTTACCTCATGCGATCTAACTAACCGCCTAATGTTTATTGACTTGATTATTCAATTCATTCATAGCTCAGCTAAGTGGTATAGATGTTCCGGTGCCTTCGTAAATTCGCTCTGGCTATCTACTCTGAGATCTTGTCTGAGTGTGCCAGAGCGCAGAATAACCGGCAGTTGAATATGGCTGAATAAACACCCATTGAATATGGCTGGTGTCAGTAAACTTCAGCAAGAACGAGTCATTAAAGTGTTGCTATTTGTCAGCGTATGCGCTACTGGTGTTGAAGTCAGGTGCAGGAGAGCAGAGAGTTGTGATCTACTGGTGCTGAAGTCAGGTCCAGGAGAGCAGAGAGTTGTGATCTACTGGTGTAGAAGTCAGGTGCAGGAGAGCAGAGAGTTGTGATCTACTGGTGTAGATCGTATGTACTATAGTATGTACTATATACTCATTAAGTATGTAGTATACAGTATGTAGTATACTGTATGTTAATGTGGGTATTTAGTATACAGTATGTAGTGCATACTCATTAGGTATGTAATATACAGTATGTTACTATGGGTGTGTAGTATTCAGTATGCAGTATACAGTATGTTAGTGTGGGTATTTAGTATGAAGTATGTCGTGTATACTCATTAAGTATGTAGTGTACAGTATGCTATTGTACAGTATGTTAGTATGGGTATGTAGTATACAGTATGTAGTATATAGTATGTAGTATACTGTACGTTAGTATGGGTATGTAGAATACAGTATGTAATATATGCTCTAAGTATGTTGTATACAGTATGTAGTATATATTCATTAATTGTGGAGTATACAGTATGTAGTATATAGTATACTGTATGTTAGTATGTGTATGTAGTATACAGTTTGTAGTATATGCTCATTAAGTATGTTGTATACAGTATGTAGTATACAGTATGTAGTATATAGTATGTATTATACTGTACGTTAGTATGGGTATGTAGTATACACTTTGTGGCATATGCTCATTAAATATGTAGTATACAGTTTGTAGTATACAGTTTGTAGTATATGCTCACTAAGTACGTAGTATACAGTATGTAGTATACAGTATGTTAGTATGGGTATGTAGTATACTGTATGTAGTATATGCTCATTACGTACGTAGTATACCATATGTAGTATACAGTATGAAGTATTAAGTATGTATTATACAGTATGTAGTATACATTATGTTAGTATAGGTATGTAGTATACAGTATGTAGTATACAGTATGTTAGTATGGGTATGTAGTATAATATCATTAAGTATGCAATATACTCTATGTAGTATACAGTATACTGCATATACTCATTAGGTATGTAGTGTACAGTATGTAGTATATACTCATTCGGTATGTAGTATACAATATGTAGTATGTGTCACTGAGTATGTAGTATACAGTATGTACTATATACTCATTAAGTATGTAGTATACAGTATGTAGTATACCGTATGTTAATGTGGGTATTTAGTATACAGTATGTAGTGTATACTCATTAAGTATGTAGTTTACAGTATGTAGTATACAGTATGTAGTATATACTCATTAGGTATGTAGTATACAGTATGCTACTATGGGTGTGTAGTATACAGTATTTAGTATATACTCAATATGTATGTAGTATACAGTATGTTGTATATACTCATTAGGTATGTAGTATACAGTATATACTATATACTCATTAAGTATGTAGTATACAGTATGTAGTATACCGTATGTTAATGTGGGTATTTATTTACAGTATGTAGTGTATACTCATTAAGTATGTAGTTTACAGTATGTAGTATATACTCTATATGTATGTAGTATACAGTATGTAGTACATAGTATGTAGTATACAGTTTGTACTATACAGTATGTATTATATAGTATGTAGCATACAGTATGTAGTATACAGTATGTAGTATATAGTATGTAGTATACAGAATGTTAGTATGTGTATGTAGTATACAATATCTAGTTTACAGTATGTTATTATGGGTATGTAGTACATAGTATGTAGTATACAGTATGTTATTATGGGTATGTAGTACACAGTATGTAGTAGACAGTATGTAGTATACAGTATGTTAGTTATGGTATGTAGTATACACTATGTGGTATATGCTCAATAAGTATGTAGTATACAGTATGTAGTATATGCTCATTAAGTACATAGTATACAGTATGTAGTATTCAGTATGTAGTATTAAGTATGTAGTATACCGTTTGTAGTATACATTACGTTAGTATAGGTGTGCAGTATACAGTATGTAGTATACAGTATGTTAGTATGGGTATGTAGTATAATATCATTAAGTATGTAGTATATTGTATATAGTATACATTATGTAGCATGTACTCATTAGGTATGTAGTATACAGTATGTTAGTATACAGTATTTAGTATATACTCATTAGGTATGTAGTATACAGTATGTAGTATATGTCATTGAGTATGTAGTATACAGTATGTACTATATACTCATTAAGTATGTAGTATACAGTATGTAGTATACCGTATGTTAATGTGGGTATTTAGTATACAGTATGTAGTGTATACTGATTAGGTATGTAGTATACAGTATGTAGTATATCGTATGTTAGTATGGGTATGTAGCATACACTATATGGTATATGCTCATTAAGTATGTAGTATACATTATGTAGTATATGCTCATTAAGTATGTAGTATACAGTATGAAGTATACAGTATGTTAGTTAGGGCATGTAGTATAGTATGGGTGTGTAGTATACACAATGCCCATTAAGCATTATTACACAGTATGATGTATACAGTATGTAGTAAATACTCATTAGGTATGTAGTATACATTATGTTAGTATAGGTATGTAGTATACAGTATGTAGTATATGCTCATTAATCATGTAGTATACAGTATGTAGTATACAGTTTGTTAGTATGGGTATGTAGTATATAGTATGTAGTATATGCTCATCAGGTATGTAGTATACAGTATGTAGTATATAGCATGTAGTATACTGTATGTTAGTATGGATATGTAGTACAGAGTATGTAGTATATACTTATTAGGTATATAGTATACAGGTTGCAAAAGATATGTTTACACATGATTATACCTTGACCTCTCCCCTCTCTGCGGCCCATGCAACTTAGTCTTGACATAGAACAGATACTGCAACCCTGCCACAGTATTATACAAAAATAACTTTCTTGATGAGAAGTAACTTACAAACATATGATGAATATAAAACATCTATGTTACCAACCAATTCTGATTATTCCCCAACAATATTCATTAGGTATGTTGTATATAGTATGTAGTATGTTAGTATACAGAATGTTAGTATGGGTATGTAGTATACACTATGTAGTTTACAGTATGTAGTACACAGTATGTAGTACACAGTATGTAGTATACAGTATGTAGTATACAGTATGTTAGTATAGGTATGTAGTATACAGTATGTAGTATACAGTATGTAGTACACAGTATGTAGTATACAGTATGTAGTTTACAGTGTGTTAGTATGGGTATGTAGTACACAATATGTAGTATACAGTATGTTAGTATGGGTATGTAGTACACAGTATGTAGTATATAGTATGTTAGTATGGGTATGTAGTACACAGTATATAGTACACAGTATGTAGTATACAGTATGTTAGTTATGGTATGTAGTATACCGTATGTAGTATACCGTATGTAGTATACCGTATGTAGTATACAGTATTAGTATACAGTTTGTTATTATGGGTATGTAGTATACAGTATGCAGTATACGGTATGTTTGTTTGGGTATGCAGTGTTCAGTATGCAGTATGCAGTATGCAGTATGTTAGTATGTGTATGTAGTATACAGTATGCAGTATACAGCATGTAGTATACAGTATGTAGTATACAGTATTGAATAGTTATTTTACACATCTCTGGTCTCTATCACTTTATCTATTTTTCTGTCATTCTCATCGTCTTACTCTGTGACTGACTCTATCAGCCCTGCTCTCCTACATCACAGCGTTCAAACAATGACTCCTGCTATGCAAATCAGTGTGATTATTGACAGGCACTGTCTCTGTCCCCAGGCTGTCTCTGTCCCCAGGGTGTGGGAGGAAGCAGATGAACTGTGCATCTGTGGACACGACACATCGGCCCTCCCTGGTGCCTCCCGCTCTGAGCCATACCATCCTGGAGGCACAGACCACCCCCTGAGCTGCAGCTTTGCTCAAATGGCAGACTGGCATAATCAGTGGAGATGCGGGGGTAGCAGGCATCCCATGGTATCAGGAGAGATGCGGGGGTAGAAGGCACCCCATGGTATCAGGAGAGATGCGGGGATAGCAGGCATCCCATGGTATCAGGAGAGATGCGGGGGTAGAAGGCACCCCATGGTATCAGGAGAGATGCGGGGGTAGAAGGCACCCCATAGTATCAGGAGAGATGTGGGGGTAGAAGGCACCCCATGGTATCAGGAGAGGTGCGGGTGTAGAAGGCATCCCATGGTATCAGGAGAGATGCGGGGGTAGAAGGCACCCCATGGTATCAGGAGAGATGCGGGGGTAGAAGGCATCCCATGGTATCAGGAGAGGTGCAGGGATAGCAGGCACCCCATGGCATAAGGAGAGATGCGGGGGTAGAAGGCACCCCATGGTATCAGGAGAGATGCGGGGGTAGAAGGCACCCCATGGTATCAGGAGAGGTGCGGGGGTAGAAGGCACCCCATGTTATCAGGAGAGGTGCGGGGATAGCAGGCATCCCATGGTATCAGGAGAGATGCGGGGGTAGAAGGCACCCCATGGTATCAGGAGAGATGCGGGGGTAGAAGGCACCCCATGGTATCAGGAGAGATGTGGGGGTAGAAGGCACCCCATGGTATCAGGAGAGGTGCGGGTGTAGAAGGCATCCCATGGTATCAGGAGAGATGCGGGGGTAGAAGGCACCCCATGGTATCAGGAGAGATGCGGGGGTAGAAGGCACCCCATGGTATCAGGAGAGGTGCGGGGGTAAAAGGCACCCCATGGTATCAGGAGAGGTGCGGGTGTAGAAGGCATCCCATGGTATCAGGAGAGATGCGGGGGTAGAAGGCACCCCATGGTATCAGGAGAGATGCGGGGGTAGAAGGCACCCCATGGTATCAGGAGAGGTGCGGGTGTAGAAGGCATCCCATGGTATCAGGAGAGATGCGGGGGTAGAAGGCACCCCATGGTATCAGGAGAGATGCGGGGGTAGAAGGCACCCCATGGTATCAGGAGAGGTGCGGGGGTAGAAGGCACCCCATGGTATCAGGAGAGATGCGGGGGTAGAAGGCATCCCATGCTATTAGGAGAGATGCAGGGATAGCAGGCATCCCATGGTATCAGGAGAGATGCGGGGGTAGAAGGCACCCCATGGTATCAGGAGAGGTGCGGGAATAGCAGGCAAACTAAACACATTCTAGACAAACTAAACACCTTCCTTGCCTGCTTTGGGTGGAAAAGGTAGCCAAGTGGTTAGAGTGTTATCCCAGTAATCTTAAGGTTGCTAGATCAAATGCAAGAGCAGACAAGGTCACAATCTGTCGTTCTTTCCCTGAACAGGCAGTTAACCCACTGTTCCTAGGCCGTTATTGTAAATAAGAATTTGTTCTTAACTGACTTGCTTGGAAATTTAAAAAAACATTATAATAATTTGAGGATAATACAGTGCCACAGACACGGCCCGCTAACAAGGACGGTAGACTCTCCTTCTCCGTGGCTGACGTGAGTAAGACATTTAAACGGCATCCCTAGCCGCATCCTCAAAGCATGCACAGACTAGCTGGCTGGCTGGTGTGTTTAAGGACATCTCTTCCTATCCCAGTCTGCTGTCCCCACATGCTTCAAGATGGCCACCATTGTTCCTGTACCCAAGAAGGCAAAGGTAACTGAACAAAATGACTTTCACCATGTAGCACTCACTTCTGTCATCATGAAGTGCATTGAGAGACTAGTCAAGGATCATATCACCTCCACCTTACCTGTCACCCTTGACCCACTTCAATTTGCTTACCGCCCCAATAGGTCCACTGATGATGCAATCGCCATCACACTGCACATTGCTCTAACCCATCTGGACAAGAGGAATACCTACGTAAGAATGCTGTTCATTGACTACAGCTCAGCATTCAACACCATAGTACCCTCCGAACTCATCATTAAGCTTGAGTCCCTGGGTCTGAACCCCCCCTGTGCAACTGGGTCCTGGACTTCCTGACGTGCCGCCCCCAGGTGGTGAAGGTAGGAAACAACATCTCCACTTCGCTGATCCTCAATACTGGGGCCCCACAAGGGTGTGTTCACCCATGATTGCGTGGCCATGCACGCCTCTAACTCAAACACAACAGTAGTGGGGCATGATTACCAACAACGACGAGACAGCCTACAGAGTAGATGAGGGCTCTCGTAGTGTGGTGTCAGGAAACATCATCTCACTCAACGTCAACAAAACAAAGGAGACGATCGTGGACTTCAGGAAACAGCAGAGGCAGCAGCCCCTATCCACATTGACGGGACAGTAGTGGAGAAGGTGGAAAGTTTTAAGTTCCTGGGCGTACACATCACGGACAAACTGACCCTGTCCCCCTCACCCCACCACCAGGTGAGAGAGACCCTGTCCCCCTCACCCCACCACCAGGTGAGACCCTGTCCCCCTCACCCCACCACCAGGTGAGACCCTGTCCCCCTCACCCCACCACCAGGTGAGACCCAGTCCCCCTCACCCCAACACCAGGATACTCCATCCTATTAATAGAGGAGGGGTAGAGTTGTAGAGGGTGGGGTGCATGGTGGTGGTTGGGTACATGGTGTCGTGGCAGAATCAGAATCCTTTAAGTAACATTTATAAATAAGATGTTTTATTAATTTTCATAAGCATGCTTATGTGGGTAAAGTTACTTGGGCCCAGAGAGGCGGAGAGGTCGGGTTAGTCTTATCTGTGAATGTGTCTGTAAACGATTCCTAAACCATGTGAAGGGATGGTGTGATTAATGGGGAACCAGTTAGGTGGCTCCACAATGTCTGTGTGCCAGTCACATCTCTCTGTAAGCTTGTCCAGGAGGGGGTGTATTTGATATATGCCATTGGATGAGGTAATGTTTTTGGTTCTAAGTGGTGGTTTTTGGTTCTAAGTACCAATAATGAGATAAGAGCTTTGGTTTAGGAGACCAAACTGAACGATAATGTATAGCTAATACTATAAATTATGGGATACTCTTTTTTTTCTGGTAAAAGGTTCTTTGTATAATGTTCCTAAGATCTGTTATTCGTCATGTGAGTTTTGATGGGTGTGTCTTTGCTATAAATGATACTAAGGACTGTTTTGTAAGCACTCTCAGATAATTCATTTATGGACACTGAATTGATCTGAGAGTCACAGGGCTATGGTGAAGCTCATATAATTAAAGATTAACTTTATGATAACTCTGACTTGTGTGTGGTTTGCTCTCTCATGGATTTTGGTAATACAGGAAATTTCCACAACAATGGGGTGGGCAGGAGGGGCATAGGTCTGATCTGAGGGGGCCTAAATGGTGTGTGGGCATGGTTGACGTTGGGGGTGTTGATTGGTTGGGGTTGGGGTGTGGATGTGGCTGGGGGTGCTGTGGTCTGGATGTAATTCCTCTTGGCGTGGGTCCTCTATGTGTAGGTCCAGGAGGGGGGATCCCGCAGGTCTGGGAGGGTGTCTCGCTGGTCTGGGTGGGGTGTCTATTGATCTGTTGCTCCTGTATGTAGTGTTGGGGATACGTTTGAGAGCGATGTCCTTTAGAGTCCGGGCAAAGGTGGGCACGGCTGCCTTGTAGAGGTGGACCTGGTAATAGAGGCTGTTCAAGTCCAGGGTGGAGTGGTGGGCCAGGAAAACATTTGGTTTTGAGGCACAGTCACGGGAAATACTTGCGTTTACCCGCTGTATTGTGGCAGGGTGGACGTCTTTTCGTGATAGCAGGGTAGAGATAACCACTTGTGCGTTGGGGAAAGTAGAAGAAGCTTTTCAATCACTCCCTTCAGTGCTGTGGCCACCCTTTCCTGCTGTGTTCTCAGGTATTTTGTGCCTGTGTGTATTATTATGTGGCTAGGTGAGCCTAGTTGGTCCTCAGATACAGTGCCTTGCGAAAGTATTCGGCCCCCTTGAACTTTGCGACCTTTTGCCACATTTCAGGCTTCAAACATAAAGATATGAAACTGTATTTTTTTGTGAAGAATCAACAACAAGTGGGACACAATCATGAAGTGGAACGACATTTATTGGATATTTCAAACTTTTTTAACAAATCAAAAACTGAAAAATTGGGCGTGCAAAATTATTCAGCCCCTTTACTTTCAGTGCAGCAAACTCTCTCCAGACGTTCAGTGAGGATCTCTGAATGATCCAATGTTGACCTAAATGACTAATGATGATAAATACAATCCACCTGTGTGTAATCAAGTCTCCGTATAAATGCACCTGCACTGTGATAGTCTCAGAGGTCCGTTAAAAGCACAGAGAGCATCATGAAGAACAAGGAACACACCAGGCAGGTCCGAGATACTGTTGTGAAGAAGTTTAAAGCCGGATTTGGATACAAAAAGATTTCCCAAGCTTTAAACATCCCAAGGAGCACTGTGCAAGCGATAATATTGAAATGGAAGGAGTATCAGACCACTGCAAATCTACCAAGACCTGGCCACCCCTCTAAACTTTCAGCTCATACAAGGAGAAGACTGATCAGAGATGCAGCCAAGAGGCCCATGATCACTCTGGATGAACTGCAGAGATCTACAGCTGAGGTGGGAGACTCTGTCCATAGGACAACAATCAGTCGTATATTGCACAAATCTGGCCTTTATGGAAGAGTGGCAAGAAGAAAGCCATTTCTTAAAGATATCCATAAAAAGTGTCATTTAAAGTTTGCCACAAGCCACCTGGGAGACACACCAAACGTGGAAGAAGGTGCTCTGGTCAGATGAAACCAAAATGGAACTTTTTGGCAACAATGCAAAACGTTATGTTTGGCGTAAAAGCAACACAGCTGAACACACCATCCCCACTGTCAAACATGGTGGTGGCAGCATCATGGTTTGGGCCTGCTTTTCTTCAGCAGGGACAGGGAAGATGGTTAAAATTGATGGGAAGATGGATGGAGCCAAATACAGGACCATTCTGGAAGAAAACCTGATGGAGTCTGCAAAAGACCTGAGACTGGGACGGAGATTTGTCTTCCAACAAGACAATGATCCAAAACATAAAGCAAAATCTACAATGGAATGGTTCAAAAATAAACATATCCAGGTGTTAGAATGGCCAAGTCAAAGTCCAGACCTGAATCCAATCGAGAATCTGTGAAAAGAACTGAAAACTGCTGTTCACAAATGCTCTCAATCCAACCTCACTGAGCTCGAGCTGTTTTGCAAGGAGGAATGGGAAAAAATTTCAGTCTCTCGATGTGCAAAACTGAGAGAGACATACCCCAAGCGACTTACAGCTGTAATTGCAGCAAAAGGTGGCGCTACAAAGTATTAACTTAAGGGGGCTGAATAATTTTGCACGCCCAATTTTTCAGTTTTTGATTTGTTAAAAAAGTTTGAAATATCCAATAAATGTCGTTCCACTTCATGATTGTGTCCCACTTGTTGTTGATTCTTCACAAAAAAATACAGTTTTATATCTTTATGTTTGAAGCCTGAAATGTGGCAAAAGGTCGCAAAGTTCAAGGGGGCCGAATACTTTCGCAAGGCACTGTAGAAGGTCTAGGGCGCGCTGGGTGTTTGGACACCAGATTTTAGACACACTGTGTTTGGGGAAACGTTTTTTTTTTTAGTATTTCCCATTTAAGTCCATAGCGAGAACAATCTGTGCCTTGAGTATGTCCTCAGTGGGTGTGGGGGGGTTGTCAGGAGGGCTATCAGGGTGGCTGACAGGGGGGGTGCTCAGAGGGGGTGAGCCGCTGGGCTAGGTATTTTTATTTTGTCTGTTCTGCTGTTGCGTCGAGACTTTTGTCGGGTGCTGAGGTGGGCTGTTCTGCTGGCTTCTCTGTGGGGTTGGCTACCTCTCTAGTGGGTTGTTCTCTGTCACACGCCATCTTCCTCAACCTCTCCTCCAGCAGTCTGATCCTCTCCTCTAGTGCTCTGTTCTTCTCCTGGTCCTGCTCTTTCTCCTGTTGAAGTTGTCTCACCACTGTCCAGAGTGCAGATATGTCTCTCTCCACCTCTAGCTCTCCGGGTCTGGTTAAGGGGGTGTTGTTGTGCTGGACTGTTGTCTGGGTCTGTGCAGACTGGAGTGTCATCACCTGCTGTTCCAGCTCCACCTGCCTTACCTCTGCTGGGTGAATGTATCCTTCATTTCAATGAGAGGGTAGTACTCTGTGCTGGAAGATTGACCTTCCGCTGGGGGTTGCTCGTCTGTGGGGTTATATAATGAAGAGGTCTGGTCTGACCCGCTCGGGGTGGGGGTGTCTTTCTCAAGGGAGAGCTTCTCCTGCTGGGCTAATTCTTTGATTAGGTGAAAGTCCAGCTGAGACTGTTTGGGGGTTGCCCTCTACCATTACTGTTCCAGACTTATATAGATTTATATTAGCTGACTCAGAGTCCTCGTTGTCAAGTATCCTGAGTTTCCACCCCTCGTTTAACCCCCCCCCCCCCTCTCTTAAGGGGTAGTGTGCTAATATAGCACTGTGCCATGCCAGGGGATGGTTTGTGTGGAAGATAAGGTTGCTGATGTTCCCATTTTTGTAATAGCCTCTAGAGTCCTCTAGAGGTCATGACCTCTAGCCTCTCTCTCTCTCTCTAGCCTCCTCTCTCTCTCTCTAACCTATCTCGCTCTCTATCTCTCTCTCTCACTCTCTGTGGGTTACAGACAGTTATACCTCCTCTCTCTCTGTCTCTCTCTGTCTGTCTATGTCTCTCTCTGTCTCTCTCTCTCTTTAATATGGTCATACATTTGACAGGAGGTTCAGAACAAGTGGACACAAGGCTGTCCATGGCTCCGGACAAGTGGACACAAGGCTGTCCATGGCTCAGGACAAGTGGACACAAGGCTGTCCATGGCTCAGGACAAGTGGACTCAAGGCTCTTTGGCTCAGGACAGGTGGACACAAGGCTGTCCATGGCTCAGGACAAGTGGACACAAGGCTCTTTGGCTCAGGACAAGTGGACACAGGGCTCTTTGGCTCAGGAAAAGTGGACACAAGGCTCTTTGGCTCAGGACAAGTGGACACAAGGCTCTGTGGCTCAGGACAAGTGGACACAAGGCTGTCCATGGCTCAGGACAAGTGGACACAAGGCTCTGTGGCTCAGGACAAGTGGACACAAGGCTCTTTGGCTCAGGACAAGTGGACACAAGGCTCTTTGGCTCAGGAAAAGTGGACACAAGGCTCTTTAGCTCAGGGACAAGTGGACACAAGGCTCTTTAGCTCAGGACAAGTGGACACAAGGCTCTTTAGCTCAGGACAAGTGGACACAAGGCTCTTTAGCTCAGCTCAGTTGCTTGGAGGAAGAACTTTGCAGCTGTTTCTGATGAATAAGCAATGCCATGCTGGTGGGTGGTGACATTCAAATAAATCTCAAACCTGAAACAAATGAATGTGTTTGTCATATTATAGGAAAGACAATGCATTCAAACAGATTGGCACGAAGTGGGCAGCTCGGATTCGTCACCTCAAGCCCTAATATATCCTACTTTGACTAAAAATGATGACTTATTAACTTAAATCTTTGCAACATCATGGGTAAGCTCTACCCATCGTCTTTCAGCACAAAAGAAAGGGTATTTCTACTGGTGTGGCCGTTTAAACTCCTGGCAGCTGTGCTGTGTCTGGAATGGAACCCTATTCTTTACATAGCGCACTATGGTCACTGTTCAAATGTAGTGCACCATGTAGGGAATAGGGTTTCCATTTGGGACGTAGCTGAGGTCTACATTACAACAGACAAGAGGCTGAGAAAATGTTTTTCAGTTCAGAATATTTCACATCTCTCTCCACGCTTGGCTTCTGTTTGCTTAAAAGTTTTATGCTCAAAAGTCGATGCCGTAGAGAAATGTTTCAGAGAGGCGTGAGGGAAAATAAAACACAACCTCAAGTCATCAGATGAATGATCTAACATCCTAGTTGAAGATAATTTTTAAAAATTCATCTTGAACTCCTGAAAGTCCATGAGGAATGTACTTTTGGTATAAAATCAATCATAAAGCACCTACAAGCTGTTTTCTTTGTCCTTGAAAGCAGGTTTAGTGAAAGTAATAATGAAAAAAAAAAATTCTGAATGTACTCTAACATGTAATTTGCTATGAATGAATGGTTGTCAGTTCCATTTTAAAATGTCCTTTGTGGTTGCTACATATTAACTCTTTAAAAAGAATAATGACGTTAAAAAGGTAAAGATCCTGTATCTCAAGGTACCTATGGTGCACTTCACAATGGTTATTACAATGGGTCTGTCCCCAAAAGTGACCCTGTTCATTAATAGTGGACAACTTTTAACCAGGCCCACATGTCTCTGGTCTAAAGTAGAGCTCATATGTCTCTGGTCCAAAGTAGAGCTCATATGTCTCTGGTCTAAAGTAGAGCTCACATGTCTCTGGTCCAAAGTAGAGCCCACATGTCTCTGGTCCAAAGTAGAGCTCACATGTCTCTGGTCCAAAGTAGAGCCCACATGTCTCTGGTCCAAAGTAGAGCTCACATGTCTCTGGTCCAAAGTAGAGCTCACATGTCTCTGGTCCAAAGTAGAGCCCACATGTCTCTGGTCCAAAGTAGAGCCCACATGTCTCTGGTCCAAAGTAGAGCTCATATGTCTCTGGTCTAAAGTAGAGCCCACATGTCTCTGGTCCAAAGTAGAGCCCACATGTCTCTGGTCCAAAGTAGAGCCCACATGTCTCTGGTCCAAAGTAGAGCTCATATGTCTCTGGTCTAAAGTAGAGCCCACATGTCTCTGGTCCAAAGTAGAGCCCACATGTCTCTGGTCCAAAGTAGAGCCCACATGTCTCTGGTCCAAAGTAGAGCTCATATGTCTCTGGTCTAAAGTAGAGCTCACATTTCTCTAGTCCAAAGTAGAGCTCATACGTCTCTGGTCCAAAGTAGAGCTCATACGTCTCTGGTCTAAAGTAGAGCTCATACGTCTCTGGTCTAAAGTAGAGCTCATACGTCTCTGGTCCAAAGTAGAGCTCATATGTCTCTGGTCCAAAGTAGAGCTCACATGTCTCTGGTCCAAAGTAGAGCCCACATGTCTCTGGTCCAAAGTAGAGCTCATATGTCTCTGGTCCAAAGTAGAGCTCATATGTCTCTGGTCTAAAGTAGAGCTCACATGTCTCTGGTCCAAAGTAGAGCTCACACGTCTCTGGTCCAAAGTAGAGCTCATACGTCTCTGGTCTAAAGTAGAGCTCATACGTCTCTGGTCTAAAGTAGAGCTCACACGTCTCTGGTCCAAAGTAGAGCTCATACGTCTCTGGTCCAAAGTAGAGCTCATACGTCTCTGGTCTAAAGTAGAGCTCATACGTCTCTGGTCTAAAGTAGAGCTCATACGACTCTGGGTCCAAAGTAGAGCTCATACGTCTCTGGTCCAAAGTAGAGCTCATACGTCTCTGGTCTAAAGTAGAGCTCATACGACTCTGGGTACAAAGTAGAGCTCATACGTCTCTGGTCTAAAGTAGAGCTCATACGTCTCTGGTCCAAAGTAGAGCTCATACGTCTCTGGTCTAAAGTAGAGCTCATACGACTCTGGGTCCAAAGTAGAGCTCATACGTCTCTGGTCTAAAGTAGAGCTCATACGTCTCTGGGTCCAAAGTAGAGCTCATACGTCTCTGGTATAAAGTAGAGCTCCTACATCTCTGGTCTAAAGTAGAGCTCCTACATCTCTGGTCATATAGTAGAGCTCCTACATCTCTGGTCTAAAGTAGAGCCCACAAGTCTCTGGTCTATAGTAGAGCTCCTACATCTCTGGTCTATAGTAGAGCTCCTACATCTCTGGGCTAAAGTAGAGCCCACAAGTCTCTGGTCTAAAGTAGAGCTCCTACATCTCTGGTCTATAGTAGAGCTCCTACATCTCTGGTCTATAGTAGAGCTCCTACATCTCTGGTCTAAAGTAGAGCCCACAAGTCTCTGGTCTAAAGTAGAGCTCCTACATCTCTGGTCTATAGTAGAGCTCCTACATCTCTGGTCTATAGTAGAGCTCCTACATCTCTGGTCTAAAGTAGAGCCCACAAGTCTCTGGTCTAAAGTAGAGCTCCTACATCTCTGGTCTATAGTAGAGCTCCTACATCTCTGGTCTATAGTAGAGCTCCTACATCTCTGGTCTAAAGTAGAGCTCCTACATCTCTGGTCTATAGTAGAGCTCCTACATCTCTGGTCTATAGTGGTGTACTATGTAAGCTGTGAAATAGGTGTCCATGTGGGATGCAGGCCAGTGTTTGACAGGAAGGTATTATGCTTTTGAAGTGCTAAGAGCGCGTCTGATAGGGTGAGATCTCCTGCTGGTTGTATCAAAGGGCTTTCCTTTCTAAGCACACACACATACACACACAAGCACGCACCACACACACACACACACCACATCACACACACACACACACACACACACACACACCACCAACTGCCGGTCAATACCCTCCAGTTAATATCTGTATATTCTGACCTTTCCGGATAAAAGGTTTTGACATAGAAATACGTCTTAGACATTCAAAGTGTCTGAGTTCAAACAGCTCTATCACCAAACTATAAATACAAGTAACTTTCTCTTTGGAAGACGAAGGTTTGAGTGCCGTTTGAGACCATGAAGTGAAGGTCTTCATTGTAAATAAGAATTATTTCATAACTGACTTACATTTTGAAAAAGTATTAAATAGCATAAAAGTGTGGCTTGTCTTGACTTTCAGCACCGTGCTGGTGAAGCAGGACTCAACCTCCTCTTTCAGCACCGTGCTGGTGAAGCAGGACTCAACCTCCTCTTTCAGCACCGTGCTGGTGAAGCAGGACTCTGTTTCCTCTTTCAGCACCGTGCTGGTGAAGCAGGACTCTGTTTCCTCGTTCAGCACCGTGCTGGGGAAGCAGGACTCAACCTCCTCGTTCAGCACCGTGCTGGTGAAGCAGGACTCAACCTCGTCTTTCAGCACCGTGCTGGTGAAGCAGGACTCAACCTCCTCTTTCAGCACCGTGCTGGTGAAGCAGGACTCAACCTCCTCTTTCAGCACCGTGCTGGTGAAGCAGGACTCAACCTCCTCTTTCAGCACCGTGCTGGTGAAGCAGGACTCAACCTCCTCTTTCAGCACCGTGCTGGTGAAGCAGGACTCAACCTCCTCTTTCAGCACCGTGCTGGTGAAGCAGGACTCAACCTCCTCTTTCAGCACCGTGCTGGTGAAGCAGGACTCAACCTCCTCGTTCAGCACCGTGCTGGTGAAGCAGGACTCAACCTCCTCTTTCAGCACCGTGCTGGTGAAGCAGGACTCAACCTCCTCTTTCAGCACTGTGCTGGTGAAGCAGGACTCAACCTCCTCTTTCAGCACCGTGCTGGTGAAGCAGGACTCTGTTTCCTCTTTCAGCACCGTGCTGGTGAAGCAGGACTCAACCTCCTCGTTCAGCACCGTGCTGGTGAAGCAGGACTCAACCTCCTCTTTCAGCACCGTGCTGGTGAAGCAGGACTCAACCTCCTCTTTCAGCACTGTGCTGGTGAAGCAGGACTCAACCTCCTTGTTCAGCACCGTGCTGGTGAAGCAGGACTCAACCTCCTCGTTTAGCACCGTGCTGGTGAAGCATGACTCAACCTCGTCTTTCAGCACTGTGCTGGTGAAGCAGGACTCAACCTCCTCTTTCAGCACCGTGCTGGTGAAGCAGGACTCTGTTTCCTCGTTCAGCACCGTGCTGGTGAAGCAGGACTCAACCTACTCTTTCAGCACCGTGCTGGTGAAGCAGGACTCTGTTTCCTCTTTCAGCATCGTGCTGGTGAAGCAGGACTCAACCTCCTTGTTCAACACCGTGCTGGTGAAGCAGGACTCAACCTCCTCTTTCAGCACCGTGCTGGTGAAGCAGGACTCAACCTCCTCTTTCAGCACCGTGCTGGAGAAGCAGGATTCTGTTTCCTCGTTCAGCACCGTGCTGGGGAAGCAGGACTCAACCTCCTCGTTCAGCACTGTGCTGGTGAAGCATGACTCAACCTCCTCGTTCAGCACCGTGCTGGTGAAGCAGGACTCAACCTCTTTCAGCACTGTGCTGGTGAAGCAGGACTCAACCTCCTCTTTCAGCACCGTACTGGTGAAGCAGGACTCAACCTCCTCTTTCAGCACTGTGCTGGTGAAGCAGGACTCAACCTCCTTCTTCAGCACCGTGCTGGTGAAGCAGGACTCAACCTCCTCTTTCAGCACCGTGCTGGTGAAGCAGGACTCTGTTTCCTCGTTCAGCACCGTGCTGGTGAAGCAGGGCTCAACCTACTCTTTCAGCACCGTGCTGGTGAAGCAGGACTCAACCTCGTCTTTCAGCACTGTGCTGGTGAAGCAGGACTCAACCTCCTTGTTCAACACCGTGCTGGTGAAGCAGGACTCAACCTCCTCTTTCAGCACCGTGCTGGTGAAGCAGGACTCAACCTCCTCTTTCAGCACCGTGCTGGAGAAGCAGGATTCTGTTTCCTCGTTCAGCACCATGCTGGTGAAGCAGGACTCTGTTTCCTCTTTCAGCACCGTGCTGGTGAAGCAGGACTCTGTTTCCTCTTTCAGCACCGTGCTGGTGAAGCAGGACTCAACCTCCTCTTTCAGCACCGTGCTGGTGATGCAGGACTCAACCTCCTCGTTCAGCACTGTGCTGGTGAAGCATGACTCAACCTCCTCGTTCAGCACCGTGCTGGTGAAGCAGGACTCAACCTCTTTCAGCACTGTGCTGGTGAAGCAGGACTCAACCTCCTCGTTCAGCACCGTGCTGGTGAAGCAGGACTCTGTTTCCTCTTTCAACACTGTGCTGGTGAAGCAGGACTCTGTGTCATGTAGCGCTCAAGAGCAGGTTTCTCCCAATGTGAGAAATGGTGATGCATATTAATTGCTTGCAAACAAAGATTTAGTTTCTACCACAGGTGGTGGACTTCTGACAGGTTGCTGTTATACCTGAATTCGACCCAAAACCAATGAAGAAGTCTGCTGCAGTGTTGAGAGTGGTTGTATGAAACCAAAGGTGATCTATTATATTGACAAGATACCCGAGTGACTGCTCCAACAGTCACTTGGGGGGAAAGGGGGGGGGGGGCATTCTAGCCAATGAGAGGGCAGACAAAGCCAGCGACCAACTAGTAATTTTAGAGTCTATAGAAAAGATGAAGTCAGAGGTATATTAGGGCCAAATTGAGATAAATATCAGAGGAAGATTAGGGCCCAATGGAGCTGAATATCAGAGGTAGATTAGGGCCCAATGGAGCTGAAAATCAGAGGTAGATTAGGGCCCAATGGAGCTGAATATCAGAGGTAGATTAAGGCCCAATGTAGCTGAAAATCAGAGTAGAATAGGGCCCAATAGGGCTGATATTTAGAGGTAGGGTAGGGCCCAATGTAGATGAAAATCAGAGTAGAGTAGGGCCCAAAGGAGCTGAAGATCAGAGGTATAGCAGGCCCATTGGAGCTGAAGATCAGAGGTATAGTAGGCCCATTGGAGCTGAAGATCAGAGGTAGAGTAGGGCCCAATGGAGTTGATGTCCAGGGGTAGATTAGTGCCCAATGGAGGTGAAGATCAGAGGTAGAGTAGGGCCCAATAGATGTGAAGCTTTGAGGTAGATTAGGGACAAATGGAGCGGAACATCAGAGTTAGACTAGGGCCCAATGGAGCTGAAAATCAGAGTAGAGTAGGGCTCAATGGAGCTGCTTAATATCAAAGGTAGAATAGGGCCCAATAGATCTCTCTCTCTCTCTCTCTCTCTCTCTTTCTCTCTCTCTCTCTCTCTCTCTCTCTCTCTCTCTCTCGCTCGCTCTCTCGCTCTCTCGGTTTCTCTGTCTTTCTCTCTGTTTCTCTCTCTCTCTCTCTCTCTCGCTCTCTCGGTTTCCCCCTCTCTCTCTCTCTCTATTAATCAGGTGTGTTTTTTTTAGGCCAGAGCTATTTGTTATGTAATGAACCTCAGTCTATTGTGGTGCTGGAACATTCACATTGAGACTGTGCCATTTAGAGCAGCAGAGTGGAGATCTAATTCTATGGAAGAAGACAGACAGACATTACTTTGTGCATCACCTTTGACCAGGGCCCATAGAGGGCCCATAGGACTCTGGTCAAAAGAATTGCACTATGTAGGGATTAGGTTGCCATTTGTGGACACAGTCATATAGTTAGCAAAGGAAAAGCTAATACTGTCCGTTCCCCTACTATTCCCTGTGAGTTTCTAATCAGCAGGAGTTCAAACAGAGATGATGGCTGTGACTTGGGAGCTCAGGCTGGAGTCTGAAACATTCATATTTACATTTTTACCCCATTAATTTAATGACATTTCAGATGCTCATTTGAATTCGCCACGGTCTTCTTCTCTGAGCAAGTCGACTTTAATCCCAATCTAATTAGTAATTATGCTCAGAGGTTGATTGCACCAATCCTCTCAGGCAGACAGAGAAGACCAATTACTCTCTTATGTGGAGTACCTTTAATCTCCCTTATCTTCCTCAGGTTGGGAACATAATCAGGATGTACAGGGGAGGCTTGAGAACCAATCAGGATGTACAGGGGAAGCTTGGGAGACAATCAAAGGAGTCAGAAGCACCCAGGATGGACCTTTCTCTTTCAATAACAAATGAAGATATGTTACCAACAGGAACACATGGAGAGGAGGAGATCATGTGACCAACAGGAACACATGGAGCGGAGGACAGGAACGCATGGAGCGGAGGACAGGAACGCATGGAGCGGAGGACAGGAACACATGGTGCGGAGGACAGGAACACATGGAGCGGAGGACAGGAACACATGGAGTGGAGGACAGGAACACATGGAGTGGAGGACAGGAACACATGGAGTGGAGGACATCATGTGACCAACAGGAACACATGGAGTGGAGGACATCATCTGACCAACAGGAACTCATGGAGTGGAGGACATCATGTGACCAACAGGAACTCATGGAGTGGAGGACAGGAACACATGGAGTGGAGGACAGGAACACATGGAGTGGATGACAGGAACACATGGAGCGGAGGACAGGAACACATGGAGCGGAGGACAGGAACACATGGAGCGGAGGACAGGAACACATGGAGTGGAGGAACAGGAACACACGGAGTGGAGGACATCATGTGACCAACAGGAACTCATGGAGTGGAGGACATCATCTGACCAACAGGAACTCATGGAGTGGAGGACATCATGTGACCAACAGGAACTCATGGAGTGGAGGACAGGAACACATGGAGTGGAGGACAGGAACATATGGAGAGGAGGACAGGAATACATGGAGTGGAGGACAGGAACACATGGAGTGGAGGACAGGAACACATGGAGTGGAGGACATCATGTGACCAACAGGAACACATGGAGTGGAGGACATCATGTGACCAACAGGAACACATGGAGTGGAGGACATCATCTGACCAACAGGACCTCATGGAGTGGAGGACATCATGTGACCAACAGGAACTCATGGAGTGGAGGACAGGAACACATGGAGTGGAGGACAGGAACATATGGAGAGGAGGACAGGAACACATGGAGTGGAGGACAGGAACACATGGAGTGGAGGACAGGAACACATGGAGTGGAGGAAAGGAACACATGGAGTGGAGGACATCATGTGACCAACATGAACACATGGAGTGGAGGACAGGAACACATGGAGTGGAGGACAAAACACATGGAGTGGAGGACAGGAACACATGGAGTGGAGGACAGGAACACATGGAGTGGAGGATAGGAACAGATGGAGTGGAGGACATCATGTGACCAACAGGAACAGATGGAGTGGAGGACATCATGTGACCAACAGGAACACATGGAGTGGAGGACATCATGTGACCAACAGGAACTCATGGAGTGGAGGACAGGAACACATGGAGTGGAGGACAGGAATACATGAAGTGGAGGACAGGAATACATGGAGCGGAGGACAGGAACACATGGAGCGGAGGACAGGAACACATGGAGTGGAGGACAGGAACACATGGAGTGGAGGACAGGAACACATGGAGTGGAGGACAGGAACACATGGAGTGGAGGACAGGAACACATGGAGTGGAGGACAGGAACACATGGAGTGATGTACTGATGTATATTACAGAGTATAGAGACAAGACTTAATAAATGAATAAATGGCATATTGTGCAGTGTTGAAAAACAGTAGCGTCCGTACAAAATGGTGAGGAAAACAGTGTTTTCTTCCTTCTATGACCCCGGTGTCATACATAAATAGCCAGTAAGATACGACCATGTATATAATCCACATAGAGACCATATGAACTGTAAAACAGATTTATCTCATTCCACTATGATCTGCTTACAAATGTATTACACTGTTTAAAGGAGCAATCCTCAGTTCTAAATGCTTGTCAGCTCTACACTCTGTACCCTTGTTCATACCTGCCTTCCCTCCATATAGGCTACATTATGAGGGTTCCACTTATCCCCCCATCTGGAGAAGAGCGATCGCTCCAATTCCTACTCAGTGATGGCATGGAATTAAATATTTGGTAATGTAGGCCTGCTTGCAGACAATTAAACCCTGTATAATTACTCTGATGTGGATGTACACCACAGTCATTGTCTGTGTCCCAAAGGGCAACCTAATCCTTATAAAGTACACTACTTTTGACCCTAAGGACCCTAATCTGACCTAATATCTGGTATCTGATCTGTTCTGATATCTGATCTGTTCTGATATCTGATCTGTTCTGATATCTGATCTGTTCTAATATCTGATCTGTTCTGGTATTTGATCTGTTCTGATATCTGATCTGTTCTGATATCTGATCTGTTTTGATGTCTGATCTGTTCTGATATCTGATCTGTTCTGATGTCTGATCTGTTCTGATATCTGGTATCTGATCTGTTCTGATAACTGATATCTGATCTGTTTTGATGTCTGATCTGTTCTGATATCTGGTGTCTGATCTGTTCTGATATATGATCTGTTCTGATGTCTGATCTGTTCTGATGTCTGATCTGTTCTGACATCTGATATCTGATCTGTTTTGATGTCTGATCTGTTCTGATATCTGGTATCTGATCTGTTCTGATATCTGATCTGTTCTGATGTCTGATCTGTTCTGACATCTGATATCTAATCTGTTCTGATGTCTGATCTGTTCTGATGTCTGATCTGTTTTGATGTCTGATCTGTTCTGATATCTGGTATCTGATCTGTTCTGATATCTGATCTGTTCTGATGTCTGATCTGTTCTGACATCTGATATCTAATCTGTTCTGATGTCTGATCTATTCTGATATCTGATCTGTTCTGATATCTGATCTGTTCTGATGTCTGATCTATTCTGATATCTGATCTGTTCTATAAAATATCAATGCAATGGTTTCAATATAATATTTTTTTAGCTATAGAATAGCAATAGGAGTTCAACAAAACAATTTCAAAGCATTCTGTCAGAGAAGAGCATTTCATTGCATGTAATTCAAGCATACTGGTTCAAGGTTTGTTCAGTTGCATCCACGGAATGGTTTTGAGAATAAATATTCCTATACATGAAGTACCTTTCTCCTCTATGAAAGACTATCTCACTCATCTCAACAGACTTACTCAGCGTACGCCTGGATGGAGAAGATGTTTCTAGACCCAGTGTCTGGGTGATTTGTCCTTCTTTATATCCTAAAAAAAATCAGTTTAGTTGGCGTGCTTGATTCAGTAATCCACCGGTTTCCCTCGTTCAAAATGCATACAAAATGAATCTCAAACGTTACCAATAAACTTCGTCCAAACAAGTCAAACAACGTTTCTAATCAATCCTCAGGTACCCTAATATGTAAATGATCAAATTTAAGATAGAGAATAGTATGTTCATAACCGGAGATAAATAGCGAAGTGCCTCATCCACACGCACCACAACACTACAATCAAAATCAAAATGAGAGCCACCTAGAAAAACTACAAATTCTAGCCGATTTTTCAAAAAACAAGCCTGAAACATTTTCTAAAGACTGTTGACATCTACTGGAAGCACTAGGAACTGTAATCTGGGAGGTGTTCCATTGATATTCCCATAGACAGCCATTTCAATGAGTGTTGAGCTCCAAAAAAAAAGATGGATTCTCCTCTTTTGTTACGTCGACACTGTCTGCATCTGGGTCTTCACCTGAAACGTGGTACCCATGGTAGTGTCTTGCTGCTTCACGTTATAATGACTCCCCTGAAGCTGGCCTGATTTTCCACATTGTATGGTCATGAAACAACATCACAGTTACATATTTTCAATTATGAGACTTGAGGGAATATTGTTCCAAGCCATTGGTCCACATCAAGATCAACTAATTCTCTAGGTCTCACCATTGTCTTCACTTCTGTGGTTAAACTGTTAAACTGCCTGGAACGTTGAGACTTCGATTTTGACATGCTACACTTCTACAGTAGCAGTAACAAAAAAAAAGAACGAGAGAGGGAGAGTGAGAGTGTGAGGGAGAGGGAGAGGGAGAGGGAGAGGGAGCGTGAGAGTGTGAGGGAGAGGGAGAGGGAAAGGGAAAGGGAGAGGGAGAGGGAGCGTGAGAGTGTGAGGGAGAGGGAGAGGGAGAGGGAGCGTGAGAGTGTGAGGGAGAGGGAGAGGGAGAGGGAGAGGGAGCGTGAGAGTGTGAGGGAGAGGGAGAGGGAAAGGGAGAGGGAGCGTGAGAGTGTGAGGGAGAGGGAGAGGGAGAGGGAGCGTGAGAGGGAGAGGGAGCGTGAGAGTGTGAGGGAGAGGGAGAGGGAGAGGGAGAAAGGAGAAAGAAAAAATAACTTATACTAATGATCTATGTAGTAGTAACACAACTATAACCTCTACTAATGATCTATGTAGTAGTAACACAACTATAACCTCTACTAATGATCTATGTAGTAGTAACACAACTATAACCTCTACTAATGATCTATGTAGTAGTAACACAACTATAACCTCTACTAATGATCTATGTAGTAGTAACACAACTATAACCTCTACTAATGATCTATGTAGTAGTAACACAACTATAACCTCTACTAATGATCTATGTAGTAGTAACACAACTATAACCTCTACTAATGATCTATGTAGTAGTTTATTTTATATTTTTATTTCACCTTTATTTAACCAGGTAGGCCAGTTGAGAACAAGTTCTCATTTACAACTGCGACCTGGCCAAGATAAAGCAAAGCAGTGTGACACAGACAACAACACAGAGTTACACATGGAGTAAACAATAAACAAGCCAATAACACATACACAAGTCAATGACTCAGTAGAAAAAAAAAGAAAGTCTATACACAGTGTGTGCAAAAGGCATGAGGAGGTATGGCAAAAAATAGGCCATAGGAGCGAATAATTACAATTTAGCAGATTAACACTAGAGTGATAAATGAGCAGATGATGATGTGCAAGTAGAGATACTGGTGTGCAAAAGAGCAGAAAACTAAATAAAAACAGTATGGGGATGAGGTAGGTAGATTGGGTGGGCTATTTACCGATAGACTATGTACAGCTGCAGCGATCAGTTAGCTGCTCAGAGAGCTGATGCATAAAGTTGCTGAGGGAAATTAAAGTCTCCAACTTCAGCGATTTTTGCAATTCGTTCCAGTCACTGGCAGCAGAGACCTGGAAGGAAAGGCGGCCAAAGTAGGTGTTGGCTTTGAGGATGACCAGTGAAATATACCTGCTGGAGTGTGTGCTATAGGTGGGTGTTGCTATGGTGACCAGTGAGCTGACATAAGGCGGAGCTTTACCTAGAAAATACTTTTAGATGACCTGGAGCAAGTGTGTTTGGCAACGAACATGAAGCAAGGAAGGAAAGGCGGCCAAATTAGGTGTTGGCTTTAGAGATGATCAGTGAGATATACCTTCTGGAACGTGTGCTACGGGTGGGTGTTGTTATCGTGACCAGTGAACTGAGATAAGGCGGAGCTTTACCTAGCATAGAATTATAGTTGACCTCGAGCCAGTGGGTCTGGCGATGAATATGTAGCGAGGGCCAGCCGAATAGAGGACACAGGTTGCAGTGGTGGGTGGTATAAGCTGATTTGGTAACAAATTGGATGGCACTGTGATAGACTGCATCCAGTTTGCTGAGTAGAGTATTGGAAGCTATTTTGTAGATGACATCGCCAAGGTCGAGGGTCGGGAGGATAGTCAGTTTTACTGTTGTCTGGGGTTGTAGTAGCCAGTAGGAAGGCAGAGCCAGCCGTTGAGAAATCCTTATTGAAATGTTTGTTTATCATGGATTTATCGGTGGTGACCGTGTTACCTAGCCTCAGTGCGGTGGGCAGCTGGGAGGAGGTGTTCTTGTTCTCCATGGACTTTACAGTGTCCCAGAACTTTTTGGATTTAGAGCTACAGGATGCAAATTTATGCTTGAAGAAGCTGCGTGTATTGGTTCCTGACTTCCCTGAACAGTTGCATATCGCGGGGACTATTCGATGCTATTGCAGTCCGCCACAGGATTCTTTTTGTGCTGGTCAAGGGAAATCAGGTCTGGAGTGAACCAAGGGCTATATCTGTTCTTAGTGCTGCATTTTTTGAAAGGGGCATGCTTATCTAAGATGGTGAGGAAATTACTTTTAAAGAACGACCAGGCATCCTCGACTGACGGGATGAGGTCAATATCCTTCCAGGATACCCGGGCCAGGTCGATTAGAAAGGCCTGCTCGCAGAAGTGTTTTAGGGAGCGTTTGACAGTGATGAGAGGTGGTCGTTTGACCGTGGACCCATATCGGAGACAGGCAATGAGGCAGTGATTGCTGAGATCCTGATTGAAAACAGCGGAGGTGTATTTGGAGGGCCAGTTGGTCAGGATAATGTCTATGAGGGTGCCCATGTTTACAGATTTAGGGTTGTACCTGGTGGGTTCCTTGATGATTTGTGTGAGATTGAGGGCATCTAGCTTAGATTGTAGGACTGCCGGGGTGTAAGCATATCCCAGTTTAGGTCACCTAACAGAACAAACTCTGAAGCTAGATGGGGGGCGTCAATTCACATATTGTTTCCAGGGCACAGCTGGGATCGGAGGGGGGTCGATAGCAGGCGGCAACAGTGAGAGACTTATTTCTGGAGAGATACATTTTTAAAATTAGAAGCTCAAACTGTTTGGCTTAGACTTGGAAAGCATGACAGAACTTTGCAGGCTATTTCTGCAATAGATTGCATCTCCTCCCCCTTTAGCAGTTCTATCTTGACGGAAAATATTGTAGTTGGTGGCCGTCCTAAGCCGAGATTCAGACACGGCAAGGACATCAGGGTTGGCTCAGTGTGCTAAAGCAGTGAGTAAAACAAACTTAGGGAGGAGGCTTCTGATGTTGACATGCATGAAACCAAGGCTTTTTCGATCACAGAAGTCAACAAATGAGAGTGCCTGGGGACACGCAGGGCCTGGGTTTACCTCCACATCACCCGAAGGCTATCAAAACTGGTCACCTAGAGCGTTGGGGACAAAGAATAAAAACAGCAGATTTCTGGGCGTGGTTGAATAGATTCAGGGAATAATGTGCAGACATCATCCACTACATCATCCACTTCATCATCCACTACAACAGTAACTGCATCATACTCTACAACAGTTAACTAACTACATCATACTCTACATTAGTAACTACATCATCCACTACATCATCCACTACAACAGCAACTATATCATCCACTACAACAGTAACTACATCATACTCTACATTAGTAACTACATCATCCACTACATCATCCACTTCACCATCCACTACAACAGTAACTGTGTCATCCACTAGAGTAACTGCATCATCCACTACAACAGTAACTGCATCATCCACTACATCATCCACTACAACAGGAACTACATCATCCACTACATCAGTAACTACATCATCCACTACATCAGTAACTACATCATCCACTACATCAGTAACTGCATCATCCACTACATCATCCACTGCAACAGTAACCACATCATCCACTACATCAGTAACTACATCGGTAACTACATCATCCACCACATCAGTAACCACATCATCCACTACAACAGTAACCACATCATCCACTACAACAGTAACTACATCAGTAACTACATCATCCACTACATCATCCACTACATCATCGACTACATCATCCACCACATCATCCACTACATCAGTAACTACATCGGTAACTACATCATCCACTACATCAGTAACCACATCATCCGGTGTTGTGGACGTCTTCAACGGCCATGACAAGGACTTGATTATATTCAGGGCATTGTATCAGACTTCTCCTTAAAGGTAATTTATGCCTTATCTAAAATCCGCAGTGTTTACCATAAATGCGATCTCAGCAAACAGGTTGGAAATTACCTTTAAAAGGCACGTTGTCAACTGTATAGTGCACTGTGCTACAGCACGTCTTGGAATGAATTCCGGCCTAAACCACAGCAGCTTAGCTGTAGCAGCTGTCGTACCACAGATCTTTCTCTCCATCCACCACCACTAACCTCAGCAGTCGTACCACAGATCTTTCTCTCCATCCACCACCACTAACCTCAGAAGTCGTACCACAGATCTTTCTCTCCATCCACCACCACTAACCTCAGCAGTCGTACCACAGATCTTTCTCTCCATCCACCACCACTAACCTCAGCAGTCGTACCACAGATCTTTCTCTCCATCCACCACCACTAACCTCAGCAGTCGTACCACAGATCTTTCTCTCCATCCACCACCACTAACCTCAGCAGTCGTACCACAGATCTTTCTCTCCATCCACCACCACTAACCTCAGCAGTCGTACCACAGATCTTTCTCTCCATCCACCACCACTAACCTCAGCAGTCGTACCACAGATCTTTCTCTCCATCCACCACCACTAACCTCAGCAGTCGTACCACAGATCTTTCTCTCCATTCACCACCACTAACCTCAGCTGTCGTACCACAGATCTTTTTCTCCATCCACCACCACTAACCTCAGCAGTCGTACCACAGATCTTTCTCTCCATCCACCACCACTAACCTCAGCAGTCGTACCACAGATCTTTCTCTCCATCCACCACCACTAACCTCAGCAGTCGTACCACAGATCTTTCTCTCCATCCACCACCACTAACCTCAGCAGTCGTACCACAGATCTTTCTCTCCATCCACCACCACTAACCTCAGCAGTCGTTCCACAGATCTTTCTCTCCATCCACCACCACTAACCTCAGCAGTCGTACCACAGATCTTTCTCTCCATCCACCACCACTAACCTCAGCAGTCGTACCACAGATCTTTCTCTCCATCCACCACCACTAACCTCAGCAGTCGTACCACAGATCTTTCTCTCCATCCACCACCACTAACCTCAGCAGTCGTACCACAGATCTTTCTCTCCATCCACCACCACTAACCTCAGCAGTCGTACCACAGATCTTTCTCTCCATCCACCACCACTAACCTCAGCAGTCGTACCACAGATCTTTCTCTCCATCCACCACCACTAACCTCAGCAGTCGTACCACAGATCTTTCTCTCCATCCACCACCACTAACCTCAGCAGTCGTACCACAGATCTTTCTCTCCATTCACCACCACTAACCTCAGCTGTCGTACCACAGATCTTTTTCTCCATCCACCACCACTAACCTCAGCAGTCGTACCACAGATCTTTCTCTCCATCCACCACCACTAACCTCAGCAGTCGTACCACAGATCTTTCTCTCCATCCACCACCACTAACCTCAGCAGTCGTACCACAGATCTTTCTCTCCATCCACCACCACTAACCTCAGCAGTCGTACCACAGATCTTTCTCTCCATCCACCACCACTAACCTCAGCAGTCGTTCCACAGATCTTTCTCTCCATCCACCACCACTAACCTCAGCAGTCGTACCACAGATCTTTCTCTCCATCCACCACCACTAACCTCAGCAGTCGTACCACAGATCTTTCTCTCCATCCACCACCACTAACCTCAGCAGTTGTACCACAGATCTTTTTCTCCATCCACCACCACTAACCTCAGCAGTCGTACCACAGATCTTTCTCTCCATCCACCACCACTAACCTCAGCAGTCGTACCACAGATCTTTCTCTCCATCCACCACCACTAACCTCAGCAGTCGTACCACAGATCTTTCTCTCCATCCACCACCACTAACCTCAGCTGTCGTACCACAGATCTTTCTCTCCATCCACCACCACTAACCTCAGCAGTCGTACCACAGATCTTTCTCTCCATCCACCACCACTAACCTCAGCAGTCGTACCACAGATCTTTCTCTCCATCCACCACCACTAACCTCAGCAGTCGTACCACAGATCTTTCTCTCCATCCACCACCACTAACCTCAGCAGTCGTACCACAGATCTTTCTCTCCATCCACCACCACTAACCTCAGCAGTCGTACCACAGATCTTTCTCTCCATCCACCACCACTAACCTCAGCAGTCGTACCACAGATCTTTCTCTCCATCCACCACCACTAACCTCAGCAGTCGTACCACAGGAGGACCTCATCTGTTGATGATTATTTCTTACTCCCACCGGTGGCACCCGGTGAATCAGACCTGTCAATCCAGTCTCGTCCGCATCCCAAATGGCACCCTATTCCTTATGGGCTGTAGTCAAAATTAGTGCACTTCATAAGGAATAGGCTACCATTTGGAACACACTTTCAGTTTCACACACCACTAGGAAGCGGCGGCCATGTTTGTTTTGTTTAAATCGATTCAGAGCATATGTGAGACAGCTGTTCAGAATTGGACCTGAGCCGTCAGAGGTCACTCACACTCCCCTTGGCAACCATTCAGTTGGCAGGAAGGGAGGAACACTGAGAGAAACACACACACACACACATACATACCCACACATACATACCCAAACACACGCACAACACACACAACACACACATACCAACACAACACACACATACCCACACACACACACACACACATACCCACACACACGCACAAACAACACACACATACCCACACACACGCACGCACAACACACACAACACACACATACCCACACACACACAACACACACACACACATACCCACACACACGCACAACACACACACAGCACATACATACACACACACACACACACACACACACACACACACACACAACACATACATAGCCACACACACAAGCACAACACACACGCACACACTGCTAGGCTAATCAATAAAAATAACAAACCAGCTAGAGTTTGAGGCAGGCGGTTCGACATGTAGAAAGATACAACACAACGGTTGGGTTCTGCATGCTGTAGAATAGTACAGTACTCATAGCTCATTGTGTTATGGTTCAGCCAGGGTACTCTGTGCTACACTATAGTACAGTATAGTACAGTACAGTATACTACAGTGCAGTACAGTACTCATAGCTCATTGTGTTATAGTCCAGCCAGGGTATTCTGTGCTACAGTATACATTATAGTATAGTACAGTACAGTGCAGTATAGTACAGTACTCATAGCTCATTGTGTTATAGTCCAGCCAGGGTATTCTGTGCTACAGTATAGTACAGTACAGTATAGTACAGTACTCATAGCTCATTGTGTTATAGTTCAGCCAGTGTATTCTGTGCTACAGTATAGTACAGTATAGTATAATACAGTACAGTACAGTATAGTACAGTACTCATAGCTCATTGTGTTATAGTTCAGCCAGGGTATTCTGTGCTACAGTATACATTATAGTATAGTACAGTACAGTGCAGTATAGTACAGTACTCATAGCTCATTGTGTTATAGTCCAGCCAGGGTATTCTGTGCTACAGTATAGTACAGTATAGTATAATACAGTACAGTATAGTACAGTACTCATAGCTCATTGTGTTATAGTTCAGCCAGTGTATTCTGTGCTACAGTATAGTACAGTATAGTATAATACAGTACAGTACAGTATAGTACAGTACTCATAGCTCATTGTGTTATAGTCCCGCCAGGGTATTCTGTGCTACAGTATAGTACAGAGGGTGTAGTTTGAAATAGCCATTTATTTGAGTTATCATCCAAACTCCATGTCATTCATGTCATGAAAAACACATTTAGCTTGACAATGACAGCAATGGAGTTGGCAAGAGCACAACCAGATGTGGGACTAGTTTGAAGTGCCTCAGAAATGTAGGCTAGCCTGTTGAGGCTAGGGAACTCATTCTGCCCCCCTAGCCCCAAGAGGCTAGCCTATGAAGTGGAAGTGTGAAAAGACAACAAGAGAACATGAGTCATGGTGGAAATAAATACAGCAGCTGGCAATGATTAACCATTAACTGGCTTTACCTTGGGCTACCACTGTTCATAAAGCTGATTAGTGGCCATTAACTGGCTTTAACTTGGGATGCCACTGTTCATAAAGCTGATTAGTGGCCATTAACTGGCTTTACCTTGGGCTACCACTGTTCATAAAGCTGATTAGTGGCCATAAACTGGTGTTAACTTGGGCTACCACTGTTCATAAAGCTGATTAGTGGCCATTAACTGGTGTTAACTTGGGCTACCACTGTTCATAAAGCTGATTAGTGGCCATTAACTGGCTTTAACTTGGGCTACCACTGTTCATAAAGCTGATTAGTGGCCATTAACTGGCTTTAACTTGGGCTGCCACTGTTCATTAAGCTGATTAGTGGCCATTAACTTTTTAAGGCTCATGGGCAGTATTCGCTAAGTTTGGATGACTGAAGTGCCCAAAGTAAACTGCTTGTTACTCAGGCCCAGGATATGCAGGATATGCATATGCCTGGTAGTATTGGATAGAAAACACTCTAAAGTTTCTAAAACCGTTAAAATAATATGTGTGAGTATAACAGAACTGATTTGGCAGGTGAAACCCCGAGGACAATCCATCCAGGAGTTTTTTGTTGTTGAGGTCATTGGACTTTTCAATGCTTTTCTATGGGAAAGCCTAATTATTGAGACCCAGATTACAGTTCCTATGGCTTCCACTAGATGTCAACAGTCTTTAGAAATTGTTCAATGTTCTTTTTTGAAAAATGAAAAAGTATTCGTATTCTTTCTAAGTGTCACTCAGAAGGACTCTAGTCTTTTGGTGTGTGTGAATGACTGCGCGCTCCTCGTTGTTTTTCTCCGGTATTGAGAACAGTTCATTCTGTCTTAAATTTTACAGATTATTTACATATTAGGGTACCTGAGGTTGGATTAGAAATATTGTTTGAAATGTTTGGCCCAAGTTTACAGGTACATTTTTAGATTCCTTTGGAGGCATGTTGGGCGAGTTGGAACAGGTGTATTTCTGAATCAAATGAACGAAATAAAACAGACATTTTTGGGATATTAAGAAGGACTTGATCGAACAAAATGACCATTCACTGTGTAACTGGACCATTGGGATCTTCAAAGGTAAGCAATTTATTTTATCGCTATTTCTGACTTTTGCGATGCATCTGCAAGGTTGGAAAATGTTTGTGATGCGCTCCGTTGAGGGAGCGCACTTGGTTATTTATCCTTACGTATACCTGAATATACTATTTTCCGTCGTAAATTGTATCATTAATTTACGTATACCTGATACCTGAGGTTTGATTAGGAGTGTTGTTTGACTTGTTTGGACCAAGTTTATTGGTTACGTTTGGGATTAATTTTGTATGCATTTTGAACGAGGGGAAACCGGTGGATTACTGAGTCAAGCACGCCAACTAAACTGACTTTTTGGGGATTTAAAGAAGGACTTTATTAAACAAAAGGGCCATTTGTTATGTAGCTGGGAGCCTTGTGATTGCAACCAGATGAAGATCTTCAAAGGTAATTTATTTATTTTATCGCTGTTTCTGACTTTCGTGACTCCTCTGCTGGTTTGGAAAATGTTTTTAATGCTTTTGTATGCGGGACACTTGTATTTTATAATCTAGTACTCATTAGAACTGTAGAAGTTATAATCTAGTACTCATTAGACCTGTAGACTTTATAATCTAGTACTCATTAGACCTGTAGACTTTATAATCTAGTACTCATTAGACCTGTAGACTTTATAATCTAGTACTCATTAGACCTGTAGACTTTATAATCTAGTACTCATTATATCAGGACCTGTATACTTTATAATCTAGTACTCATTAGACCTGTGGACTATATAATCTAGTACTCTTTATATCAGGACCTATATACTTTATAATCTAGTACTCATTAGACCTGTAGAGTTTCTAATCTAATACTCATTAGACCTGTAGACTTTATAATCTAGTACTCATTAGACCTGTAAACTATATATTCTAGTACTCTTTATATCAGGACCTATATACTTTATAATCTAGTACTCTTTAGACCTGTAGACTTTATAATCTAGTACTCATTAGACCTGTAGACTTTATGATCTAGTACTCATTAGACCTGTAGACTATATAATCTAGTACTCATTATATCAGGACCTATATACTTTATAATCTAGTACTCATTAGACCTGTAGACTTTATAACCTAGTACTCATTAGACTTGTAGACTTTGTAATCTAGTACTCATTAGACCTGTGGACTTTATAATCTAGTACTCATTAGACCTGTAGACTTTATAATCTAGTACTCATTAGACCTGTAGACTTTATAATCTAGTACTCATTAGACCTGTAGACTTTATAATCTAGTACTCATTAGACCTGTAGACTATACAATCTAGTACTCATTATATCAGGATCTGTAGAGTTTATAATCTAGTACTCATTAGACCTGTAGACTATATAATCTAGTACTCATTATATCAGGACCTGTAGACTTTATAATCTAGTACTCATTAGACCTGTGGACTTTATAATCTAGTACTCATTAGACCTGTAGAATTTATAATCTAGTACTCATTAGACCTGTGGACTTTATAATCTAGTACTCATTAGACCTGTAGAATTTATAATCTAGTACTCATTAGACCTGTACACTATATAATCTAGTACTCATTATATCAGGACCTGTAGAGTTTATAACCTAGTACTCATTAGACCTGTGGACTTTATAACCTAGTACTCATTAGACCTGTAGACTTTATAATCTAGTACTCATTAGACCTGTAGACTATATAATCTAGTACTCTTTACATCAGGACCTATATACTTTATAATCTAGTACTCATTATACCTGTAGACTTTATAATCTAGTACTCATTAGACCTGTAGACTATATAATCTAGTACTCATTATATCAGGACCTGTAGACTTGCCTGGATACCTGCCCCCCCCCCTAAACTCTAACCACTCGGCTACCTGCCCCCCCCCCCTACACTCAAACCACTAGGCTACCTGCCCCCCCCTACACTCCAACCACTCGGCTACCTGCCCCCCCACCAACACTCCAACCACTAGGCTACCTGCCCCACTCTACACTCCAACCACTAGGCTACCTGCCCCCTTACACTCCAACCACTCGCCTACCTGCCCCCCCCTACACTCCGACCACTAGGATACCTGCCCCCCCTACACTCCAACCACTAGGCTACCTGCCCCCCCCCCAACACTCCAACCACTAGGCTACCTGCCCCCCCCCCCCCTACACTCCAACCACTCGCCTACCTGCCCCCCCTTACACTCCAACCACTAGGCTACCTGCTCCCCCCTACACTCCAACCACTAGGCTACCTGCCCCCCTACACTCCAACCACTAGGCTACCTCCCCCCCCCTACACTCTAACCACTAGGCTACCTGCCCCCCTCTACACTCCAACCACTAGGCTACCTGCCCCCCCCTACACTCCGACCACTAGGATACCTGCCCCCCCTACACTCCAACCACTAGGCTACCTGCCCCCCCCCCAACACTCCAACCACTAGGCCACTTGCTCCCCCCTACACTCCAACCACTGGGCTACCTGCCGCCCATTTTGACCCCAAAACCCTGGAGCATTCTCCTCCGCATGCAGTCTGCTTAATGAGTGTGTTCCCTATATAGTTAACTAAACTCTGGTCAAAACTAATGCACTATACTAGGGTGCCTTTTGGGATATACAGTGCCTTGCGAAAGTATTCGGCCCCCTTGAACTTTGCGACCTTTTGCCACATTTCAGGCTTCAAACATAAAGATATAAAACTGTATTTTTTTGTGAAGAATCAACAACAAGTGGGACACAATCATGAAGTGGAATGACATTTATTGGATATTTCAAACTTTTTTAACAAATCAAAAACTGAAAAATTGGGCGTGCAAAATTATTCAGCCCCCTTAAATTAATACTTTGTAGCGCCACCTTTTGCTGCGATTACAGCTGTAAGTCGCTTGGGGTATGTCTCTATCAGTTTTGCACATCGAGAGACTGACATTTTTTCCCATTCCTCCTTGCAAAACAGCTCGAGCTCAGTGAGGTTGTATGGAGAGCATGTGGGACCTGCCGTTAAATGAGAGGACTGATAGGTGGTAAAATGCACATGAAGGGGGACTTCTGTGTATTTCAGTAAACGCTGGGGCCCATACAATTTAGCTGCTCATCAAGAACACCCATTTCATTCCACTTCCAACTCCATTAGCATGTGATGCTAACGGCTGCCACATCAATCAGACTGACAAAAAGCACATTTCTTTGTTTCATTCAACAGGACAAATTAATTATACATGTTGAGAAATAAGAAAGCATTTTGCTCTACTTAACATTAACCACACACACGCACACCCACACATACTGTACATGGACACACACACACACACACACACACACACACACACACACACACAGGAGGACCAGTCAAGACAGAATTTTAAGATGCACACAATCTTTTTTGATAGATAATTATGCATGATGTGCTGAATTCTGAGTATGTAGCTTCACGTTCTGTTTAAAGCAGGGCAACTTAAAAAATCTACAGGCCACCATTTAATAGCAGGTACATTTATGTAATTTTGATGTCATGGACACATCAATCGCAAACCCTTTTAAGTCAAAATTATAGACCCATTTTTTTTGGGGGGGGGGGGGGGGGGGGTGGCTCAGTTCACATACAGGACAAGGACAAAGTGGCCTAGCAGCATGGACACATGTCAGTTGGTGCCTGTGATCTACAGTTTTCCATCTGAAGCCATGTCAATGTGCTCCATATCGATGTCAGGCACCATTGTAAGTAATGCATTACCCAGACACATTATGAGGCGATTACATCTATTAGTTACCGCTGTGCAGTATAATGGGCTGCCCATGGGAGAGCAGCAAATCATTTGACCCTGTATCCCTAATGACACCCTACTCCCTTTATAGTGCACTACTGGCACCCTATTCCCTACACAGTACACTACTGGCACCCTATTCCCTACATAGTGCACTACTGGCAACCTACTCCCTTTATAGTGCACTACTGGCACCCTATTTCCTACACAGTACACTACTGTCACCCTATTCCCTTTATAGTGCACTACTGGCACCCTTTTCCCTATATAGTGCACTACTGGCACCCTATTCCCTACACAGTACACTACTGGCACCCTATTCCCTTTATAGTGCACTACTGGCACCCAATTCCCTACATAGTGCACGAGTGACCAGGCACCCTATTCCCTATATAGTGCACTACTATAGGCCAGAGCCCTATTCCCTATATAGTGCGCTAGTGACCAGGGCTCATAGCGGATTATATCGAATAGTGTGCCAGTAATGCACTATATAGGGAACAGTGTGCCAGTAGTGTACTATATCGGGAATAGGGTGCCAGTAGTGTACTATATAGGGAATAGGGTGCCAGTAGTGCACTATAAAGGGAATAGGGTGCCAGTAGTGCACTATAAAGGTAGTAGGGTGCCAGTATTGCACTATATAGGGAATAGGGTGCCAGTAGTGCACTATAAAGGTAGTAGGGTGCCAGTAGTGCACTATATAGGGAATAGGGTGCCAGTAGTGCACTACATAGGGAAAAGGGTGCCAGTAGTGCACTATATAGGGAATAGGGTGCCAGTAGTGCACTATATAGGGAATAGGGTGCCAGTAGTGCACTACATAGGGAATAGGGTGCCAGTAGTGCACTATATAGGGAATAGGGTGCCAGTAGTGCACTATATAGGGAAAAGGGTGCCAGTAGTGCACTATATAGGGAATAGGGTGCCAGTAGTGCACTATATAGGGAAAAGGGTGCCAGTAGTGCACTACATAGGAAATAGCGTGCCAGTAGTGCACTATATAGGGAATAGGGTGCCAGTAGTGCACTATATAGGGAATAGGGTGCCAGTAGTGCACTATATAGGGAAAAGGGTGCCAGTAGTGCACTACATAGGGAATAGGGTGCCAGTAGTGCACTATATAGAGAATAGGGTGCCAGTAGTGCACTATATAGGGAAAAGGGTGCCAGTAGTGCACTACATAGGAAATAGGGTGCCAGTAGTGCACTACATAGGGAATAGGGTGCCAGTAGTGCACTACATAGGGAAAAGGGTGCCAGTAGTGCACTATATAGGGAATAGGGTGCCAGTAGTGCACTATATAGGGAATAGGGTGCCAGTAGTGTACTACATAGGGAATAGTGTGCCAGTAGTGCACTATATAGGGAATAGGGTGCCAGTAGTGTACTACATAGGGAAAAGGGTGCCAGTAGTGCACTATATAGGGAAAAGGGTGCCAGTAGTGCACTACATAGGAAATAGGGTGCCAGTAGTGCACTATATAGGGAATAGGGTGCCAGTAGTGCACTATATAGGGAAAAGGGTGCCAGTAGTGCACTACATAGGAAATAGGGTGCCAGTAGTGCACTACATAGGGAATAGGGTGCCAGTAGTGCACTATATAGGGAAAAGGGTGCCAGTAGTGCACTACATAGGAAATAGGGTGCCAGTAGTGCACTATATAGGGAATAGGGTGCCAGTAGTGCACTATATAGGGAAAAGGGTGCCAGTAGTGCACTACATAGGAAATAGGGTGCCAGTAGTGCACTATATAGGGAACAGGGTGCCAGTAGTGCACTATATAGGGAAAAGGGTGCCAGTAGTGCACTACATAGGAAATAGGGTGCCAGTAGTGCACTACATAGGGAATAGGGTGCCAGTAGTGCACTATATAGGGAATAGGGTGCCAGTAGTGTACTACATAGGGAAAAGGGTGCCAGTAGTGCACTATATAGGGAATAGGGTGCCAGTAGTGTACTACATAGGGAATAGGGTGCCAGTAGTGCACTACATAGGGAATAGGGTGCCAGTAGTGCACTATATAGGGAATAGGGTGCCAGTAGTGTACTACATAGGGAATAGGGTGCCAGTAGTGCACTATATTGGGAATAGGGTGCCAGTAGTGCACTATATAGGGAATAGGGTGCCAGTAGTGTACTACATAGGGACAAGGGTGCCAGTAGTGCACTATATAGGGAATAGGGTGCCAGTAGTGCACTATATAGGGAAAAGGGTGCCAGTAGTGTACTACATAGGGAATAGGGTGCCAGTAGTGCACTATAAAGGGAGTAGGTTGCCAGTAGTGCACTATGTAGGGAATAGGGTGCCAGTAGTGCACTATAAAGGGAATAGGGTGCCAGTAGTGCACTATATAGGGAATAGGGTGCCAGTAGTGCACTATAAAGGGACTAGGTTGCCAGTAGTGCACTATGTAGGGAATAGGGTGCCAGTAGTGCACTATAAAGGGAGTAGGTTGTCATTAGGGATACAGGGTCAAATGATTTGCTGCTCTCCCATGGGCAGCCCATTATACTGCACAGCGGTAACTAATAGATGTAATCGCCTCATAATGTGTCTGGGTAATGCATTACTTACAATGGTGCCTGACATCGATATGGAGCACATTGACATGGCTTCAGATGGGAAACTTCAATAAGTTCCAAGCTCATCTGCACGCAGCCCCAGGCAGCAGTAAGGGCCCGATGCAATTAGAGGGAAACCACATTCAACACAGTGAACAAGGAGATATGTAAATTGCTGTTAAATGATGAAACAAAGACCAGCGATCCAGATTTATATGAGCATGTAGGCCTACTGATATAGCTCAGTAGCTCTATGTGAATTACAATCATATCTGGATATTTTTCTTTCACTGGTCAGTTATTTACAAAGTGTTTAAGCAAAATAACAAATGTTGTAGGCTAATCCAGATGTGTAATATTAAAATATATGATCAATATTTTAATACCCTATAGGTTATATATACCATATTTTAATCTAGTCAAATTCTCATCTATTTGACAGTTTGTTAATCTTTGCAAACCTAGTTCAGTTGCACAGAATCAGATGTTATTTTATTCAAAACAAACCGAAGATACTTTGTGTCTCGACTTCCACCGGCCTACTACCTGCCACCGAAGGTGGCTCCTCTCCCTGTTCGGGCGGTGCTCGGCGGTCGTCGTCGCCCGGCCTACTAGCTGCCAACGAAGGTGACTCCTCTCCCTGTTCGAGTGGTGCTGGGCTACTAGCTGCCACCGAAGGTGACTCCTCTCCCTGTTCGGGCGGTGCTGGGCTACTAGCTGCCACCGAAGGTGACTCCTCTCCCTGTTCGGGCGGTGCTGGGCGGTCGTCGTCGCCCGGCCTACTAGCTGCCACCGAAGGTGACTCCTCTCCCTGTTCGGGCGGTGCTGGGCGGTCGTCGTCGCCGGCCTACTAGCTGCCACCGATCCATTTTTCCTTTTCGTTTGTGTCTGTCTGTTGTTGTCTGATTAGTTCATTTCGGTGGGTTTATTAACCTCCCCTGCCTGCTAGTCTTTGTGCGGAATTCATTTAGCTTGTTAGCTCTGTTAGGGGGGTGTGTTAGCTCTGTTAGGGGGGTGTGTTAGCTCTGTTAGGGGTGTGTGTTAGCTCTGTTAGGGGTGTGTGTTAGCTCTGTTAGGGGTGTGTTAGCTCTGTTAGGGGTGTGTGTTAGCTCTGGTAGGGGTCTGTGTTAGCTCTGTTAAGGGTGTGTGTTAGCTCTGTTAGGGGTGTGTTAGCTCTGTTAGGGGGGGGTGTTAGCTCTGTTAGGGGGGTGTGTTAGCTCTGTTAGGGGTGTGTTAGCTCTGTTAGGGGTGTGTTAGTTCTGTTAGGGGTGTGTGTTAGCTCTGTTAGGGGTGTTTGTTAGCTCTGTTAGAGGTGTGTTAGCTCTGTTAGGGGTGTGTGTTAGCTCTGTTAGGGGGGGGATGTTAGGTCTGTTGGGGGGGGGGGGGGGGGGGGTGTTAGCCCTGTTAGGGGTGCTTGTTTGCGACACAGGGTTTTTTCCTCACAGTCGTTGTACCGTGGGTACTGTATTTAGGAGTAGTTGGTGTTGTTGGTGGGTTGGGACTTATAATAACCGACTGTGCCAACTGGACTTCCTTGCTCTCCTGACTCCTACCTCTTCTTAGGAAGCACCTCCTGACTCCTGACTCCTACCTCTTCTTAGGAGGAACCTCCTGACTCCTGCTCCTACCTCTTCTTAGGAGGCACCTCCTGACTCCTGCTCCTACCTCTTCTTAGGAGGCTCCTCCTGACTCCTGACTCCTACCTCTTCTTAGGAGGCACCTCCTGACTCCTGACTCCTACCTCTTCTTAGGAGGCACCTCCTGACTCCTGCTCCTACCTCTTCTTAGGAGGCACCTCCTGACTCCTGCTCCTACCTCTTCTTAGGAGGCACCTCCTGACTCCTGACTCCTACCTCTTCTTGGAAGCACCGCCTGACTCCTACCTCTTCTTAGGAGGCACCTCCTGACTCCTGACTCCTACCTCTTCTTAGGAGGCACCTCCTGACTCCTGACTCCTACCTCTTCTTAGGAGGCACCTCCTGACTCCTACCTCTTCTTAGGAGGCACCTCCTGACTCCTGACTCCTGCACCTCTTCTTAGGAGGCACATTATGGCTTCCCGGACACAGATTAAGCCTAGTGTCACACCTTAGTTATCTTTGTTTTCTTTATTATTTTGGTTAGGTCAGGGTGTGACGAGGGTGGTATGTGTGTTTTTGTCTTGTCTAGGGTTTTTTGTATATCAATGGGGTTTTGGTATTGTCTAGGTAAATGTCGGTCTATGGTGGCCTGAATTGGTGCCCAATCAGAGACAGCTGTTTATCGTTGTCTCTGATTGGGGATCCTATTTAGGTTTCCTTTTTTCCATTTTGGTTTTGTGGGTTACTGTCTATGTGTAGTTGCATGTCAGCACTAGTCGTTTATAGCTTCACGTTCGTTTTGTTAGTTTGGTGAAGTGTTCTTCGTTTAAATAAAGAAGAATGTATTCCAATCGCGCTGCGCCTTGGTCTCCTCGTTAAGACGAACGTGACACCTAGTCAAAGACTAAAAATAACTTTCAATGGATATTCTCAATTCAACTAGCTTTTAATTAAGTCCTGGACCAGGTTTAATCTCTCTCTGGGAAATCGTCCCTAAATCTGTCTCTCTTCCAGACTAGAAAAGGGGATTGTTGGTTGATAAATGTTCATGTCTGCAGCAGGAGAGTCTGGTAGTTGTGGACAGGAGAGAGGAGGCTCATACCTATACATTTCTACAGAAACATGGACTAATTAGCCTAAAAAGTGTGTCACTGTGGTTAGTAATGTCCTACTCACTATTTGTGAATCTAATTTACCTAGCCATTTCCAGACGATGCTGTAATGAGTGGAAGTGCATTTTGAATGTTTTGTATGTAAGTCTTGCCTATTGGTCAATTCCACAAATACTCATCCCTGATTGGAGGAGTATATTGTCAGTAGTAGTGACGTGAAACACCATAACAGTGGGTGTGATGTGATAGCATTTAGGGAGAATTTGAGGCAAAGTACAGCAAAACTATCAATTACAGTGCATTCGGAAAGTATTCTCCTCATCAATCTACACACAATACCCCATAATGACATCACAATACCCCATAATGACATCACAATACCCCATAATGACATCACAATACCCCATAATGACATCACAATACCCCATAATGACATCACAATACCCCATAATGACATCACAATACCTCATAATGACAAACCAAAAACTGTTTTTTAGAATTATGACATTTACGTAAGTATTCAGACTCTTTACTCAGTACTTTGTTGAAGCACCTTTGGCAGCGAATTACAGCCTCAAATCTTCTTGGGTATGACGCTACAAGCGTGGCACACCTGTACTGGAGAGTTTCTCCCATTCTTCTCTGCAGATCCTCTCAATCTCTGTCAGGTTGGATGGCGAGAGTTGCTGCACAGCTATTTTCAGGTCTCTCCAGAGATGTTCGATCGGGTTCAAGTCCGGGCTCTGTTTGCACAGCAACTCACTGCCTTCCTGAAGACAAAAAATGTGTACAAAGCGCTTGAGTCTGGTTTTAGACCACATAATAGCACTGAAACTGCACTCGTTAAGGTGGTAAATAACCTTTTAATGGCATCAGACCGAGGCTCTGCATCTGTCCTTGTGCTCCTAGACATTAGTGCTGCTTTTGACATCATCGATCACCACATTTTGAAGAGACTGGAAACCCTAATTGGTCGACACAGACAAGTTCTGGCCTGGTTTAGGTCTTATCTGTTGGAACGGTATCAGTTTGTCTCTGTGAATGGTTTGTCCTCTGACAAATCGGCGTTCCACAAGGTTCCGTTTTAGGACCTTTTGTTTTCACTTCATGTTCTACCTCTTGATGTCATTCGGAAAAGCAATGTCAACTTTCACTGCTATGTGAATGACACACAGCTGAACATTTTGATGAAACATGATGAATCCCCAAAATTGCCCTCCCTGGAAGCCTGTGTTTCAGACATAAGGAAGTGGATGGTGACAAATGTTTTACTTTTAAACTCGGACAAAACAGGAATTATATTTCTAGGTCCCAAGAAACAAAGAGATCTTCTGTTGAATCTGACAATTAATATTTATGGTTGAACAGTCATCTCAAATAAAACTGTGAAGGACCTCAGTGTTACTCTGGAACCTGATCTCTCTCTTGACGAACATATCAAGAATTTTTCAAGGACACATTTTTTTGTAACAATCAAAAATCTGTTTATTTTTCTGATCTGTTCATTTTCCTGATTTGAAAATGGATTCAAATGATGAGCTTATGTTACTGGCCTACACACCATAAATAACGTCACATTTTTACTAATTCTTACTAATTAAAACTGATAAGCTGAAATGTCTTGAGTCAATAAGTATTCAACCCCGTTGTTATGGCAAGCCTAAATGTGTTCAGGAGTAAAAATGTGCTTACCAAGCCACATAATAAATTGTATGGACTCATTGTGGGCAATAATAGTTTTTAACATGATTTTTGAATGACTACCTGTACCACACACATATAAGGTAAGGTCCTTCAGTCGAGCAGTGAATTTCAAACCACAAAGACCAGGGAGGTTTTCCAATGCCTTGCAAAGAAGGGCTCCTATTGGTAGATGGGTAAAAAACAACCTGACTATCTCTTTAAGCATGGTGAAGGTAACAATTACACTTCAGATGGTGTATCAATACCCAGTCACTACAAATATACAGGCATCATTCCATACTCAGTTACCGAAGAGGAAGGAAACCGCTCAGGGATTTCAACATGAGGTCAATGGTGACTTTTAAACGGTTACAGAATTTAATGGCTGTGATAGAAAACTGAGGATGGATCAACAACTTTGTAGTTATTCCACAATACTAAACTAAATGACAGAGTGAAAAGAAAAAAGCATGTACAGAATAAAACATATTACAAAACATGTATTCTGTTATGTGTTATTTCATAGTTTTGATGTCTTCACTATTATCCTACAATGTAAAAAATAGTAAAAATAAAGAAAAACCCTTGAATGAGTAAGTGGTCTAAAACTAATTAGTAGATGTGTCCAAACTTTTTACATGTATATAAGGCTGCATTGAGACACGACTTATCAATGACCCAAGTCCAGCTCCGATGTCAGTAATCTAATTTTTTGTCCCTTGTTCTGCCCTGAATGCCTCTGCTGATCCAACAGCTAATATATGCAGTAATAATTTGCCTATGAACCAGTTACACTAATTTACTTACTCGTATGAATCGCAGGTATGCGCATATTCTTTATTTATAAGAATGAACACTGAACAAACTAACCAAAATAACAAAACGACACGTGACGCTATTCAAATGAGTGCTGACAGGCAACTACACATAGACAAGAACCCACAAACACCAAAAGGAATATGGCTACCTAAATATGATCCCCAATCAGAGACAACAATAAACAGCTGCCTCTGATTGGCAACCATATCAGGCCACCATAGACATACAAATACCTAGACCTACAAAAGCCCTTGACAATACAAAACCCCTGGAAAATACAAAAACTAGCGTATCCACTCTATTCACACACTGACCTAACCAAAATATAAAGAAAACAGACATTTCTCAGGGTGTGACACCCTTTTATCACTGAGGTGGTGTGCCCTAGTAGGAAGACCACATTATGCAGCTCACCCTGCACCATCAGCTCCAATATGAATAACATGAGAAAGTCAACCTCTGATAAGCCTCCCAGTAAAGCAATAAAAACAATCAAACAACCCATAAAAGTACAGAAATCGCTCATATTAACATATGGAGAAAGGTAAAAGGTTCATGAAGTCAATAACTTCATGAGTCAATAACAATAAGAATTTGTTCTTAACTGACTTAAAGGTTAAAATAAAAAAATAAAAATAAACTTGTTTGTAACGGATGACATATCTCACTTAGATAATACCTTTGATGATACAGTAATACATATATAGCAATACATGATTATAAGATCTACAGAAAATACAGAAATGCCAAAGGTGGAGGTGTTGCTGTTTGTATTCAGAACCACATTCCTGTGGAGCTTAGAGAGGATCTCATGTTAAATACTGTTGAAGTAATATGGCTACAGGTTAATCTGCCTCACCTAAAGCCCATTCTGGTGGGAAGCTGCTATAGACCACCAAGTGCTAACAGTCAGGATCTGGATAATGTGTGAAATGCTTGATAATGTATGTGATATCAACAGAGGTATATTTTCTGTGTGATTTAAACATTGACTGGCTTTCATCAGGCTGCCCACTCAAGAGAAAGCTTCAAACTGTAATTAGTGCCTGCAACCTGGTTCAGGTTATCAGTCAACCTACCAGGGTAGTCACACATCACAGGAATTAAGTCATCAACATGTATTGATCACATCTTTACTAATGCTGCAGAAATGAGCTTGAAAGTAGTATCCAGATCCATCAGATGTATTGACCAACTTATAGTAGCCATATCTAGGAAAAATATAGGAAAAACAAAATTCCAATAGCTCGGTGGTACGGCTGTCGTCGGAATGTGACCAAGGTGCAGCGTGGTAGGCGTATATTTCTTGAATTTATTAAATGAACAAAAAAAACAAGATAGATAAACGACACGTAAAGTAACGCCTAGCGCTAAACCAGCTACTAACAAAAAACAAGATCCCATAACAGAAAGTGGGAAAAAGGGCTGCCTAAGTATGATTCCCAATCAGAGACAACGATAGACCTCTGATTGGGAACCTGTACTCGACCAAAAACAAAGAAATAGACAACATAGAATGCCCACCCCAAATCACACCCTGACCTAACCAAATAGAGAAATAATACGTCTCTCTAAGGTCAGGGCGTGACACTGGGCCTAATATAGTGTATAAGAGGTCATACAATATGTTTTGAAGCGATGTTCTTTTTTTTTACATTTTTTATACATACAATACAATACATACATACAATATACTTGCAGTGAAGCCGCTCAACAACTACATCCTACCAGTCATCCAACAGATTCCCATTCAGAGCAACACACAGAAGCATCCAGGCTCAATGCCCTGCTCAAGGGCATGTTGGCAGATCTACAACCAGGCCAAAAAATGTGAACCCGAACCCTCCAAGACCCCCCCACCACAGTTCCCCAATAGCTGTCCCTCAACAATTCGAGACCCCTCTCACAGTCCCCCCAGGAAGAAAATGTTTTAACAAAAACAATTTAAAAATCCATTCCCCACCCCCAAGAAACCCCCCAACGCACCAACAACCAAGGCAATGAACTAAAGAGACAAAAGGAAAAGACAGAAGAAAACAGCAAACAACGATGCAAAAAAATAAATAAAACATTTAACAAAATAGTAAATTTAAAACAAAGGACATCAAGGACAACTAAAATCATAACAGCACTGCCAACTGTATATGTTTGTTTGCAAGTCTGGCACTATTACATGTATGTGTGGGTTCTTATATGTATGTGTTTATTTGAATGAGAGTGTGTGTATATGCATATGTACAAACACCTGCATGTCATCAGCCTCAGGCAAACCAGCATTAGTTTATTATGTTTCATTAAAAAAAAAGTACTTTTATCTTTGACCATCATTCTATCTCCCACACAGCAACTCCACTCCCACTTGTCTCCAATTCCACATCCCAACCCTCAGCTTCCCTCAGCCCATCCCATCATTCTATCTCCCACACAGCAACTCCACTCTTACTTGTCTCCAATTCCACATCCCAACCCTCAGCTTCCCTCAGCCCATCCCATCATTCTATCTCCCACACAGCAACTCCACTCTTACTTGTCTCCAATTCCACATCCCAACCCTCAGCTTCCCTCAGCCCATCCCATCATTCTATCTCCCACACAGCAACTCCACTCTTACTTGTCTCCAATTCCACATCCCAACCCTCAGCTTCCCTCAGCCCATCCCATCTATCTCTGCTGGCCACCACTTTGGGTTTCTACGCAACACATCTTTCAACTATGCTTGTATTGTTTAACATACAATTTCAATCTATCTAATCGAATAGAATCCACAGATTGCGTGTTGAAGATATATACTTTTACTAAGAGTATTAGTATATTAGTAATTTACTGACCCGGTCTCTCCAGATCTCCTAATAGTACTATTTATAGGGTGAATTTTAGATCAATGTTATGCATTTCCAGCTATTCCTGAACCTGAGACCAGAAACAGGCTACATGAGGGCAATACCAAAATAAACGGTTGATTGATTCTGTATCCTCACAACAAAATCTGCAGAGCTTTGATGTTTTTATGCCCCAAATATTCAACATTTTGTTCGTGGCAAAAATTCTATATAATAATTTTAGCTGAAAAGCACGAAGTCTTGAATCTTGCGTTGTTTTATATACAAACTCATAAAACTCATTCTGGTTATAGCTTAATTGTAACTTTGAATTCCGTAAAGTGAGTGCAGAAGAGGTGAACAAGTGTTGTTGTCTATCAATAATGACAAGCCAACGGGATCTGACAACATGGATGAACAATTACTGAAGATAACAGCGGATGTATTGCCACTCCTATTTGCCAAATCTTCAATTTAAATTTAAAAAGTATGTGTCCTCAGGCCTGGAGTGAAGAAAAAGTCATTACCCTAAGAATAGTAAAGCACTCTTTACCGGCTCATGCAGCAAACCAATCTGCCTGTTTTAATTACATTTTAATTTAAATATATTTTATTTTATTTAACCTTTATTTAACTAGGAAAGTCAATTAAAAACAAAATCTTATTTGCTATGACGGCCAATCTCAGATGACACTGGACCAATTGCAGACCGCCTTATCGGACTCCCAATTATGGCCAATTGTGAAACAGCCTGGAATTGAACCAGGGTGTCTGGAGTGACACCTCAAAGCACAAAGATGCAGTGGCTTAGACCACTGTGCCACTCGGGAGCTCAGATAGAATGCTATTTCATAGTAAACAAATTGACAACAAACTTTCAGCATGCTTATATGGAACGACATTCAACAAGCACAGCGAATTGATGAAAGAACAGACTGTGAGGGCTGTTTTGTTAGACTTCAGAGACTTGGAGTAACCATGGACTGTAAACTGTCATAGTCAAAACAAATTCATACAACAGTAGCTAAAATGGGGAGAAGTCTGTCCATAATAAAGGGATGCTATACCTTCTTAACAACACTATCAACAAGGCAGGTCCTACAGGTCCTAGTTTCTACCTTCTTAACAACACTATCAACAAGGCAGGTCCTACAGGCCCTAGTTTCTACCTTCTTAACAACACTACCAACAAGGTAGGTCCTACAGGCCCTAGTTTCTACCTTCTTAACAACACTATCAACAAGGCAGGTCCTACAGGCCCTAGTTTCTACCTTCTTAACAGCACTATCAACAAGGCAGGTCCTACAGAATCTAGTTTCTACCTTCTTAACAGCACTATCAACAAGGCAGGTCCTACAGGCCCTAGTTTCTACCTTCTTAACAGCACTATCAACAAGGCAGGTCCTACAGAATCTAGTTTCTACCTTCTTAACAACACTATCAACAAGGCAGGTCCTACAGGCCCTAGTTTCTACCTTCTTAACAACACTATCAACAAGGCAGGTCCTACAGGCCCTAGTTTCTACCTTCTTAACAACACTATCAACAAGGCAGGTCCTACAGAATCTAGTTTCTACCTTCTTAACAGCACTATCAACAAGGCAGGTCCTACAGGCCCTAGTTTCTACCTTCTTAACAGCACTATCAACAAGGCAGGTCCTACAGAATCTAGTTTCTACCTTCTTAACAACACTATCAACAAGGCAGGTCCTACAGAATCTAGTTTCTACCTTCTTAACAACACTATCAACAAGGCAGGTCCTACAGGCCCTAGTTTCTACCTTCTTAACAGCACTATCAACAAGGCAGGTCCTACAGGCCCTAGTTTCTACCTTCTTAACAGCACTATCAACAAGGCAGGTCCTACAGGTCCTAGTTTCTACCTTCTTAACAACACTATCAACAAGGCAGGTCCTACAGGCCCTAGTTTCTACCTTCTTAACAACACTATCAACAAGGCAGGTCCTACAGGCCCTAGTTTCTACCTTCTTAACAACACTATCAACAAGGCAGGTCCTACAGGCCCTAGTTTCTACCTTCTTAACAACACTATCAACAAGGCAGGTCCTACAGGCCCTAGTTTCTACCTTCTTAACAACACTATCAACAAGGCAGGTCCTACAGGCCCTAGTTTCTACCTTCTTAACAACACTACCAACAAGGCAGGTCCTACAGGCCCTAGTTTCTACCTTCTTAACAACACTATCAACAAGGCAGGTCCTACAGGCCCTAGTTTCTACCTTCTTAACAACACTATCAACAAGGCAGGTCCTACAGGCCCTAGTTTCTACCTTCTTAACAACACTACCAACAAGGCAGGTCCTACAGGCCCTAGTTTCTACCTTCTTAACAACACTACCAACAAGGCAGGTCCTACAGAATCTAGTTTTGTCACACCTGGACTACAGTTCAGTAGTGTGGTCAGGTGCCACAGAGGGACTTAGGTAATTACAATTGGCTCAGAACAGGGCAGCACGACCCTTGGATGTACACAGAGAGCTAATATTAATAATCTCTCCTGGCTCAAAGTGGAAGAGAGATTGACTTCATCACTATTAGTTTTTATGAAAGGTATTGACATGTTGAATGCACCGAGCTGTCTGTTTGAGCTACTGGCACACAGCTCAGACACCCATACATACCCCACAATACATGCTACCAGAGGTCTGTTTGAGCTACTGGCACACAGCTCAGACACCCATACATACCCCACAAGACATACCACCAGAGGTCTATTTAAACTACTAGCACACAGCTCAGACACCCATTCATACCCCACAAGACATACCACCAGAGGTCTGTCTAAACTACTAGCACACAGCTCAGACACCCATACATACCCCACAAGACATGCCACCAGAGGTCTGTTTAAACTACTAGCACACAGCTCAGACACCCATGCATACCCCACAAGACATGCTACCAGAGGTCTGTTTAAACTACTAGCACACAGCTCAGACACCCATGCATACCCCACAAGACATGCCACCAGAGGTCTATTTAAACTACTAGCACACAGCTCAGACACCCATGCATACCCCACAAGACATGCCACCAGAGGTCTGTTTAAACTACTAGCACACAGCTCAGACACCCATTCATACCCCACAAGACATGCCACCAGAGGTCTGTTTAAACTACTAGCACACAGCTCAGACACCCATTCATACCCCACAAGACATACCACCAGAGGTCTATTTAAACTACTAGCACACAGCTCAGACACCCATTCATACCCCACAAGACATGCCACAAGAGGTCTCTTCAGTCCCCAAGTCCAGAACAGACTATGGGAGGTGGACAGTACTACATAGAGCCATGACTACATGGAACTCTATTCCACAGTACTACATAGAGCCATGACTACATGGAACTCTATTCCACAGTACTACATAGAGCCATGACTACATGGAACTCTATTCCACAGTACTACATAGAGCCATGACTACATGGAACTCTATTCCACAGTACTACATAGAGCCATGACTACATGGAACTCTATTCCACAGTACTACATAGAGCCATGACTACATGGAACTCTATTCCACAGTACTACATAGAGCCATGACTACATGGAACTCTATTCCACAGTACTACATAGAGCCATGACTACATGGAACTCTATTCCACAGTACTACATAGAGCCATGACTACATGGAACTCTATTCCACAGTACTACATAGAGCCATGACTACATGGAACTCTATTCCACAGTACTACATAGAGCCATGACTACATGGAACTCTATTCCACAGTACTACATAGAGCCATGACTACATGGAACTCTATTCCACAGTACTACATAGAGCCATGACTACATGGAACTCTACTCCACAGTACTACATAGAGCCATGACTACATGGAACTCTACTCCACAGTACTACATAGAGCCATGACTACATGGAACTCTATTCCACAGTACTACATAGAGCCATGACTACATGGAACTCTACTCCACAGTACTACATAGAGCCATGACTACATGGAACTCTATTCCACAGTACTACATAGAGCCACGACTACATGGAACTCTATTCCACAGTACTACATAGAGCCATGACTACATGGAACTCTATTCCACAGTACTACATAGAGCCATGACTACATGGAACTCTATTCCACAGTACTACATAGAGCCATGACTACATGGAACTCTATTCCACAGTACTACATAGAGCCATGACTACATGGAACTCTATTCCACAGTACTACATAGAGCCATGACTACATGGAACTCTATTCCACAGTACTACATAGAGCCATGACTACATGGAACTCTATTCCACAGTACTACATAGAGCCATGACTACATGGAACTCTATTCCACAGTACTACATAGAGCCATGACTACATGGAACTCTACTCCACAGTACTACATAGAGCCATGACTACATGGAACTCTACTCCACAGTACTACATAGAGCCATGACTACATGGAACTCTATTCCACAGTACTACATAGAGCCATGACTACATGGAACTCTACTCCACAGTACTACATAGAGCCATGACTACATGGAACTCTATTCCACAGTACTACATAGAGCCACGACTACATGGAACTCTATTCCACAGTACTACATAGAGCCATGACTACATGGAACTCTATTCCACAGTACTACATAGAGCCATGACTACATGGAACTCTATTCCACAGTACTACATAGAGCCATGACTACATGGAACTCTATTCCACAGTACTATATAGAGCCATGACTACATGGAACTCTATTCCACAGTACTATATAGAGCCATGGCTACATGGAACTCTATTCCACAGTACTATATAGAGCCATGACTACATGGAACTCTATTCCACAGTACTATATAGAGCCATGACTACATGGAACTCTATTCCACAGTACTATATAGAGCCATGGCTACATGGGACTCCATTCCACATCAGAGAACTGATGCAGCAGTAGAATCAGATTTAAAAAGCAGCTACAAGTACACCAGCGGGGACTGAAGCAGCACAAACATTGGCAACGAGGCATGCAGACAAACACACGATAACATACACACTATACACACACGTACACATGGATTTTGTGTTGTAGATATGTGGTAGTAGAGAAAGGGTCTGAGGGCACACACTTAATATGTTGGGAATTTATTGTAATGTTTTAAAAAATGTAAAAATTAATTTTGCTGGACCCCAGGAAGAGTAGATCCCCAATAAATACAAATACAAAGCATTATGTTTGTGGCAAATCCAACACATCACTGAGTACCACTCTTCATATATTCAAGCATGGTGGTGGCTGCATCATGTTATGTGTATGCTTGTCATCGGCAAGGACTAGAGTTTTTTTTAGAATAAAAATAAAATAAATGCAAAAGAGCTAAGCACAGGCAAAATCCTAGAGGAAAACCTCATTCAGTCTGCTTTCCAACAAACACTGAGACAAATGTACCTTTCAGCAGGATAATAACCTAAAACACATGGCAAAATAAATGGTTGGTTACCAAGACAACATTGAATGTTCCTGAGTTGCCTAGTTACAGTTTTGACTTAAATCGTCTTGAAAATCTATGGCAAGACATGGAAATGCCTGTGTAGCAATAATCAACAACCAACTTGACAGAGGACGCAGAATCTATTTACAGAATGTGCAAATATTGTACAAACCAGGTGTGCAAATGTCTTAGAGACTGAAGGATGGGTAAGATTTACTTTTATATTTAACCCATTTTAAATTCAGGTTGTAACACAACAAACTGTGTAAAAAGTTCATAATTCAGTAAAATGTATTTATAAAGCCCTTATTACATTGGCAGATATCACAAAGTGCTGTACAGAAACCCATCCTAAAACCCTAAACAGCAAGCAATGCAGATGAAGAAGCAGACGGCAAGGAAAAACTCCCTAGAAAGGCAAGAACCGAGGAAGAAACCTAGAGAGGAACCAGGCTCTGAGGGGTGGTCAGTCCTCTTCTGTCTGTACCGGGTGGAGATTTTAAGAGTACATGGCCATTAAGGCCAGAGTGTTCTTCAAGATGTTCAAATGTTCATAGATTACCAGGAGGGTTAACTAATAATCACAGTGGTTGGAGAACAACAGGAGTAAATGTCAGTTGGCTTTTCATAGCCGGGCATTCCGAGGTCGAGAAAGAGAGAGAAAGTCGACAGGATGCATCAGGATGCATCCAATTCCAGGATGGTCCAGGATGGATGATCCAGGATGGTCCAGGATGGATGGTCCAGGATGGTCCAGGATGGATGCTCCAGGATGGTCCGGGATGGATGGTCCAGGATAGTCCAGGATGGTCCAGGATGCATCCAATTCTACAACAACTACCTAATAATAATACACAATAATAATAATAATAATAATACAATTAGATTAGACAATAATACACACAAATCTAAGTAAAGGAATGGAATAAGAACATATGATGGAATAAGAATATATACATATAAATATATGGATGAGCAATGACAGAGCAGCATAGGAAAGATGCAATAGATTGTATAAAACACAGTATAATCTAGAGGTGAAAGAAACGCACACCTATTATGGCGAGGTGCTGGCTAGCGGTGTCACGACTATCTTTGAAGGTGGCTCCCCTTCCCATTCAGGTGGCGCTAGGCGGTCGTCGTCATCTGTCATCACTCTTCGAAGCCTGACAGAATCCCGCACCAACAACTATGCAGTCAGCAGGAGCACAACCACCCCTCTCCCAACGATGGAGGAGCGTGTCCTTCATCATACGTCCATCCTCAATCGCATTGGATCAGATGATTGAGAGGATGGACCGATGGGAGAGGAGTGGTCTCCCTACTTCCCCTCCAACCCCCCCACCTACAATGCTACAACCTCCTCGAGCGGTATCCGGAACCAGCGCTCTGCGAGGGAGTACGATGGAGCGGCAGCGGGGTGCCAGGGATTCTTGCTCGAGCTTTTCCTGGCCACCGTTTGGCCGACTCCCTCGGACGAGGAGAGCGTGAGCGTCCTCGTCTCTTGCTTGATGGGTAGAGCCCTGGAGTGGGCCAATGCCGTTTGGAACAGGCCTGGCTCGGCGAGGGGCCACTACCCGGAGTTCACCCGCCGCTTCCGGGCAGTGTTCGATCACCCGGAGAGTAATGAGCAGGTGGAGAGAGTGAACCAGGAGGTGGGTAGGTTTCTGTGGTCGTATTGACAGGACCGGCCAGGGGAGTGGGCGAGATACGTGTTGGGCTACCAGCCGGTCCTGGCACCGAGGCATCAGAGCCAAACCGAGGCTCCTGCGGTGCAGGAGTGGGTGCAGCACTCTAAGGAGACCTGGAGGGCCGTCCAGGAATCACTAAGACAGGCGAGTGGACGGCAGAAGAGGAGCGCTGACCGTTACCGCAGTGAGGCCCCCGTGCTCGCACCGAGGACAGGGTCTGGCTCTTGACCCGAAACTTGCCCCTCCGCCTGCCGGAAGCTGGGTCCGCAGTGTGTGGGGCCATTTAAAGTCCTGAGGTGGATAAACGAGGTATCAATTAGTCCCTTCGTATTATCGCATTACGTACTTCCGGCGCCGACAGAGATGGCAGCCTCGCTTCGCGTTCCTAGGAAACTATGCAGTTTTTTTTTTTTCGTGTTATTTCTTACATTGGTACCCCAGTTAATCTTAGGTTTCATTACATACAGTCGGGAAGAACTATTGAATATAAGAGCAACGTCAACTCACCATCAGTACGACCAGGAATATGACTTTCCCGAAGCGGATCCTGTGTTCTGCCTTTCACCCAGGACAACGGAATGGATCCCAGCCTTCGACCCAAAACAACGACGTCGTAAAACAGGGAAACGAAGCGGTCTTCTGGTCAGGCTCCGGAGACAGGCACATCGTGCACCATTCCCTAGCATACTACTCGCCAATGTCCAGTCTCTTGACAACAAGGTTGATAAAATCCGAGCAAGGGTAGCATTCCAGAGGCACATCAGAGACTGTAACGTTCTTTGCTTCACGGAAACACGGCTCACTCGAGAGACGCTAACGGAATCGGTGCCGCCAGCTGGTTTCTTCACGCATCGCGCCGACAGAAACAAACATCTTTCGGGTAAGAAGAGGGTAAGAAGAGGGGCGGGGGCGTATGCCTTATGGTTAACGAGACATGGTGTGATCACAACAACACACAGGAACTCAAGTCCTTCTCTTCACCTGATTTAGAATTCCTCACAATCAAATGTCGACCGCATTATCTACCAAGGGAATTCTCTTCGATTATAATCACAGCCGTATATATTCCCCCCCAAGCAGACACATTGATGGCTCTGAACGAACTTCATTTGACTCATTGCAAACTGGAAACCACATATCCTGAGACTGCATCAAGCAGAAATTTGCTTCTTGCAACACTAACTCAAAAAAGTTCTGGGACACTGTAAAGTCCATGGAGAATAAGAACACCTCCTCCCAGCTGCCCACTGCACTGAAGATAGGAAACACTGTCACCACTGATAAATCCACCATAATTGAAAATTTCAATAAGCATTTTTCTACTGCTGGCCATGCTTTCCACCTGGCTACTCCTACCCCTGTCAACAGCACTGCACCCCCAACAGCAACTCGCCCAAGCCTTCCCCATTTCTCCTTCTCCCAAATCCATTCAGCTGATGTTCTGAAAGAGCTGCAAAATCTGGACCCCTACAAATCAGCCGGGCTAGACAATCTGGACCCTTTCTTTCTAAAATTATCTGCCGAAATTGTTGCCACCCCTATTACTAGCCTGTTCAACCTCTCTTTCGTGTCGTCTGAGATTCCCAAAGATTGGAAAGCAGCTGCGGTCATCCCCCTCTTCAAAGGGGGGGACACTCTTGACCCAAACTGCTACAGACCTATATCTATCCTACCATGCCTTTCTAAGGTCTTCGAAAGCCAAGTCAACAAACAGATTACCGACCATTTTGAATCTCACCATACCTTCTCTGCTATGCAATCTGGTTTCAGAGCTGGTCATGGGTGCACCTCAGCCACGCTCAAGGTCCTAAACGATATCTTAACCGCCATCGATAAGAAACATTACTGTGCAGCCGTATTCATTGATCTGGCCAAGGCTTTCGACTCTGTCAATCACCACATCCTCATCGGCAGACTCAACAGCCTTGGTTTCTCAAATGATTGCCTCGCCTGGTTCACCAACTACTTCTCTGATAGAGTTCAGTGTGTCAAATCTGAGGGTCTGTTGTCCGGACCTCTGGCAGTCTCTATGGGGGTGCCACAGGGTTCAATTCTTGGACCGACTCTCTTCTCTGTATACATCAATGAGGTCGCTCTTGCTGCTGGTGAGTCTCTGATCCACCTCTACGCAGACGACACCATTCTGTATACTTCCGGCCCTTCTTTGGACACTGTGTTAACAACCCTCCAGGCAAGCTTCAATGCCATACAACTCTCCTTCCGTGGCCTCCAACTGCTCTTAAATACAAGTAAAACTAAATGCATGCTCTTCAACCGATCACTACCTGCACCTACCCGCCTGTCCAACATCACTACTCTGGACGGCTCTGACTTAGAATACGTGGACAACTACAAATACTTAGGTGTCTGGTTAGACTGTAAACTCTCCTTCCAGACCCATATCAAACATCTCCAATCCAAAGTTAAATCTAGAATTGGCTTCCTATTTCGCAACAAAGCATCCTTCACTCATGCTGCCAAACATACCCTTGTAAAACTGACCATCCTACCAATCCTCGACTTTGGCGATGTAATTTACAAAATAGCCTCCAATACCCTACTCAACAAACTGGATGCAGTCTATCACAGTGCAATCCGTTTTGTCACCAAAGCCCCATACACTACCCACCATTGCGACCTGTACGCTCTCGTTGGCTGGCCCTCGCTTCATACTCGTCGCCAAACCCACTGGCTCCATGTCATCTACAAGACCCTGCTAGGTAAAGTCCCCCCTTATCTCAGCTCGCTGGTCACCATAGCATCTCCCACCTGTAGCACACGCTCCAGCAGGTATATCTCTCTAGTCACCCCCAAAACCAATTCTTTCTTTGGCCGCCTCTCTTTCCAGTTCTCTGCTGCCAATGACTGGAACGAACTACAAAAATCTCTGAAACTGGAAACTCTTATCTCCCTCACTAGCTTTAAGCACCAACTGTTAGAGCAGCTCACAGATTACTGCACCTGTACATAGCCCACATATAATTTAGCCCTATCAACTACCTCTTTCCCAACTGTATTTAATTTATTTATTTATTTTGCTCCTTTGCACCCCATTATTTTTATTTCTACTTTGCACATTCTTCCATTGCAAAACTACCATTCCAGTGTTTTACTTGCTATATTGTATTTACCTTGCCACCAAGGCCTTTTTTGCCTTTACCTCCCTTCTCACCTCATTTGCTCACATTGTATATAGACTTGTTTATACTTTATTATTGACTGTATGTTTGTTTTACTCCATGTGTAACTCTGTGTTGTTGTATCTGTCGAACTGCTTTGCTTTATCTTGGCCAGGTCGCAATTGTAAATGAGAACTTGTTCTCAACTTGCCTACCTGGTTAAATAAAGGTAAAATAAATAAATAAAAAAAAATTAATTGTAGCTGGGGATTTTAACAAGGCTAATCTGAAAACAGACTCCCTAAATTGTATCAGCATATCGATTGCGCAACCAGGGCTGGTAAAACCTTGGATCATTGCTATTCTAACTTCCGCGACGCATATAAGGCCCTCCCCCGCTCTCCTTTCGGAAAAGCTGACCACGACTCCATTTGGTTGCTCCCTGCCTACAGACAGAAGCTAAAACAAGAAAGCTCCCGCGCTCAGGTCTGTTCAACGCTGGTCCGACTGTGACGACCCTCCTACTCTGTCTGCCGTATTCTCTCTTTGTTCTTGTCTCCTTATTAGGATGCCGGTGGGCGGAGTTGGGAGGGTCGTCAGCTACATGGGAAACACCTGGGCCAGGTGTGTCCCAGGATAAATAGACCTCTTCCACATTCATGGAAGAGACTCTCTCCGTGCAGACACCTTTGTTGATTGTGTTGTGGTTCTTGGTGGCCTTTTGTTTGTTTGCTTTGGCACCTTTCAACACCCTGCATTATCACATTCATGCATGCAAAACACTCACTTACACTACTGATTACTGATTACACACACCATTGTATATTTTCCTTAGTTGCTTTAGTTAATAAATGTATATTTTGTTACGCCTTATCTCCACGTTGTCTCCCTTTGTTACGGGCTTTGAGCCGGTTCGTGACACGACCAATCTGATTCCACGCTCCAAGACTGCTTCCATCACGTGTACTGGGATATGTTCCGCATTGCTTCCAACAACAACATTATGCTGATTCGGTGAGCGAGTTCATTAGAAAGTGCATTGAAGATGTCGTTCCCATTGCAACGATTTAAACATTCCCAAACCAGAAACCGCGGACTGAGGGCAGCATTCGCGTGAAACTGAAAGCACGAACCACTGCTTTTAACCACGGCAAGGTGACCGGAAACATGACCGAATACAAACAGTGTACCTATTCCCTCCACAAGGCAATCAAACAAGCTAAGCGTCAGTATAGAGACACAGTAGAGTCGCAATTCAACGGCTCAGACACAAGAGGTATGTGGCAGGGTCTACAGTCAATCACTGATTACAAAAAGAAAACCAGCCCCGTCACGGACCAGGATGTCTTGCTCCCAGGCAGACTAAATAACTTTTTTGCCCGCTTTGAGGACAATACAGTGCCACTGACACGGCCCGCAACCAAAACATGCAGACTCTCCTTCACTGCAGCCAACGTGAGTAAAACATTTAAACGTGTTAACCCTCGCAAGGCTGCAGGCCCAGACGGCATCCCCAGCCTCGTCCTCAGAGCATGCGCAGACCAGCTGGCTGGTGTGTTTACGGACATATTCAATCAATCCTTATCCCAGTCTGCTGTTCCCACATGCTTCAAGAGGGCCACCATTGTCCCACCATTGTCCCTGTTCCCAAGAAAGCTAAGGTAACTGAGCTAAGTGACTAGCACTCACTTCTGTCATCATGAAGTGCTTTGAGAGACTAGTCAAGGACCATATCACCTCCACCCTACCTGACACCCTAGACCCACTCCAATTTGCTTACCGCTCAAATAGTTCCACAGACGATGCAATCTCAACCACACTTCACACTGCCCTAACCCATCTGGACAAGAGGAATACCTATGTGAGAATGCTGTTCATCGACTACAGCGCAGCATTTAACACCATAGTACCCTCCAAACTCGTCATCAAGCTCGAGACCCTGGGTCTCGACCCCGCCCTGTGCAACTGGGTACTGGACTTCCTGACGGGCAGCCCCCAGGTGGGGAGGGTAGGTAACAACATCTCCACCCCGCTGATCCTCAACACTGGGGCCCCACAAGGGTGCGTTCTGAGCCCTCTCCTGTACTCCCTGTTCACCCACGACTGCATAGGTGTTTCTTTTGTACAGATGTTTTAATTTTTTAAATGTATTTAACTTTTATTTAACTAGGCAAGTCAGTTAAGAACAAATTCTTATTTACAACGACGGCCTATCCCAGCCAAACCCAGACGACGCTTGTACGATTGTGCGCCACCCTATGGGACTGCCAATCAGAGCTGGATGTGACACAGCATGGAATCGAAACCAGGGAGTATACTGATGTCTCTTGCACTGAGATGCAGTGCCTTAGACCACTGCGCCTCTCGGGAGCCTCGGGATAGGGCAGTATGCGATGTGATGGCGATTGTATCGTTTGTGGACCTAGTATGGCCGTAAGCAAATTGAAGTGGGTCTAGGGTGGCAGGGAAGGTAGAGGTTATATGATCCTAAATAGCCTCTCAAAGCACTTCATGATGAAGGAACAATGGTGGCCATCTTGAAGCATGTGAGAACAGCAGACTGGGATAGGGATTGATTTAATACACCAGCCAGCTGGTCTTCACATGCTCTGAGGACGCAGCTATGGATGCCTCCTGAGCCGGTAGTCTTGCGAGCGTTAATAGGTTTAAATGTCTTACTCACGTCAGCCACGGAGAAAGAGAGCCCACAGTAGCGGCCGCGTTGGAACTGTACTATCCTCAATGCAAAGAAGATGTTTAGTTTGTCTGGAAGCAAGACGTCAGTGTCCATGATCTGGCTGGTTTTCCTTTGTAGTCGGTGATCCTGCCACATGCGTCTCATGTCTGAGTTTTGATTTGCGACTCCACTTTGTCTCTCTACTGACATTTTGCTTGTTTGATTGCCTTGCAGAGGGAATAACTATGCTGTTTGCTTTCAGTTTTGCGCGAATGCCTCCATCTATCCATGGTTTCTGGTTAGGGTACGTTTTAATAGTCACAGTGGGTACAACATCTCCAATACACTTCCTGATAAACTCACTCACCGAATCAGCGTTTACGTCAATATTATTCTCCGAGGCTACTCGGAACATGTCCCAATCCGCGTGATCGAAACAATCTTGAAGTGTGGATTGTCCATAGCACGGGTACATCCTGTTTGAGTTTCTGCCTATAGGAAGGGAGGAGCAAAATGGAGTCGTAGTCAGTTTTGCATCGTTATAATCCACAGCTACAATAAATGCCTAAATATGATCCCCAATCAGAGACAACAGTCTCTGATTGGGAACCATATCAGACCAACATAGAATTAGAAAAACCCCTAGACATACAAAACCCCTAGACATACAAAAACCCTAGACAATAGAAAACTAGCGTACCCACCTAAGTCACACCCTGACCTAACCAAAATATAAAGAAAACAGAGATATCTCAGGTCAGGGCGTGACAAAAGTATGATGTTCTGAACTTCCCAATACCTTTCTGATGCATTTCAGTCACTTCAAATCATTCTTCTTTCAGATTGAAAGACAGTCAAAGTACTATCAGGCTGGTTTGTAATAGACTGGCACAGGCCCACATTTTTAAAAGGTGAACATTGGACGTTGATTACATCACTTTTTTAAAATGGTGAGGTCGTGATAAAAAACTAGTTTGGGAACACTGTCCACTCCTCTCTGAATACTGAATATGGACTAGTTGATAATTTTATCTCCACTCCTCTCTGAATACTGAATATGGACTAGTTGATCATTTTATCTCCTCTCCTCTCTGAGAGAGAGGTCAATCGTCTTGAAAATGACCGGACCAAGGTGCAGTGTGGTGAGCGTACATTTTTCTTTATTTTTAAACGTCGCCAACAAAACAATAAACAACAAAAACGAACGTGAAGCTCGTGAATTGTCTTTTCCATCTTGTTGATTGACTTGTATTTCAGACCTGGGTCCATTAGCAATCAGAGTTAAATGTGTCAGAAAGCCACACGCACGCACACGCACACGCACACACGCACACACGCACACCCACCCCCCCACACACACACACACACACACACTGTCAGAGTCGATACTAATATGTGCTGCTTTGAGATACTGTGCTTCATTAAGTATTTCTTTAACACCATTACATTAGTTCCATTACATTAGTCCATTACATTAGTCCATTACATTAGTACATTACATTAGTCCATTACATTAGTCCATTACTTTAGTCCATTACATTAGTCCATTACATTAGTCCATTACATTAGTTCCATTACATTAGTCCATTACATTAGTCCGTTACATTAGTTCCATTACATTAGTCCATTACATTAGTCCATTACATTAGTACATTACATTAGTCCATTACATTAGTCTATTACATTAGTCCATTACATTAGTCCATTACATTAGTTCCATTACATTAGTCCATTACATTAGTTCCATTACATTAGTCCATTACATTAGTTCCATTACATTAGTTCCATTACATTAGTCCATTACATTAGTTCCATTACATTAGTCAATCAATCAATCAAATTTATTTTATATAGCCCTTCGTACATCAGCTGATATCTCAAAGTGCTGTACAGAAACCCAGCCTAAAACCCCAAACAGCAAGCAATGCAGGTGAAGAAGCACGGTGGCTAGGAAAAACTCCCTAGAAAGGCCAAAACCTAGGAAGAAACCTAGAGAGGAACCAGGCTATGTGGGGTGGCCAGTCCTCTTCTGGCTGTGCCGGGTGGAGATTATAACAAAACATGGTCAAGATGTTCAAATGTTCATAAATGACCAGCATGGTCGAATAATAATAAGGCAGAATAGTTGAAACTGGAGCAGCAGCACAGTCAGGTGGACTGGGGACAGCAAGGAGTCATCATGTCAGGTATTCCTGGGGCATGGTCCTAGGGCTCAGGTCCTCCGAGAGAGAGAAAGAAAGAGAGAATTAGAGAGAGCATATGTGGGATGGCCAGTCCTCTTCTGGCTGTGCCGGGTGGAGATTATAACAGAACATGGCCAAGATGTTCAAATGTTCATAAATGATCAGCATGGTCGAATAATAATAAGGCAGAACAGTTGAAACTGGAGCAGCAGCACAGCCAGGTGGACTGGGGACAGCAAGGAGTCATCATGTCAGGTAGTCCTGGGGCATGGTCCTAGGGCTCAGGTCCTCCGAGAGAGAGAAAGAGAGAAGGAGAGAATTACAGAACGCACACTTAGATTCACACAGGACACCGAATAGGACAGGAGAAGTACTCCAGATATAACAAACTGACCCTAGCCCCCCGACACATAATCTACTGCAGCATAAATACTGGAGGCTGAGACATTAGTCCATTACATTAGTACATTACATTAGTCCATTACATTAGTCCATTACACTAGTCTATTACACTAGTCCATTACATTAGTCCATTACATTAGTCCATTACATTAGTCCATTACATTAGTCCATTACATTAGTCCATTACACTAGTCTATTACATTAGTCCATTACATTAGTCTATTATATTAGTCCATTACATTAGTCCATTACATTAGTCCATTACATTAGTCCATTACATTAGTTCCATTACATTAGTTCATTACATTAGTCCATTACATTAGTCCATTACATTAGTCCATTACATTAGTCCATTACATTAGTCCATTACACTAGTCCATTACACTAGTCTATTACATTAGTCCATTACATTAGTCTATTATATTAGTCCATTACATTAGTCCATTACATTAGTTCCATTACATTAGTCCATTACATTAGTCCATTACATTAGTTCCATTACATTAGTCCATTACATTAGTCCATTACATTAGTCTATTACATTAGTCCATTACATTAGTCCATTACATTAGTTCCATTACATTAGTCCCATTACATTAGTCCATTACATTAGTTCCATTACATTAGTCCATTACATTAGTTCCATTACATTAGTCCATGTCGTGAAGTGCTGATATATCCTCAGGCATTATGCATCAGATCATGCTGGAATGGAGGGATTATCAAAAGGATGAAATGTTCCTCAGGGACGCTGATAGAAAACCACTTACAGAACCACTTAGAGGTCCTGCTCCAATATTGAAATTTGGGAGAAACGTAATGGTACAGATGTTTAATTTAATTTTATTTAACTTTTATTTGACTTACCCCTGCCTTCCCTTTCATGAGTATTTTAACTATACAGGAATTAGAGTTATTTATATGTCTTACGTATGAGAGAAGAGGATTTCTTTAGTGGTCTGCCTGTTTGTCGTTTTGAGGTCATGGAATGGCTACTTTCATTACACTGTTGGCCTGGTTTTGAGGAACACAGCCCCCTTTCCTCTGGGGCTGTTCTTGTCTCAGCTGAGCGGGTGTCTCTTAGGACTCCAGCCAGGCGGCAGGCAGGCTGTCCTGGAGCCCAGAGATGCAGGCTGGAGCTGAGCTGGTGGGTCTTGGCTGTTAGAGCTGCTGTCTCTCTCTCAGTGCATTGACCAGTTGGTGTGCTGCAATGTTGGCCTGGGAGCCAAAGAATGGAAACACAGCCACCAGCTGTGGTCTCTTTCTGTCTCTCTCTCTCTCCCACATTCTGATAGAGGAAACTGTATGGCGCAGAACCCATCATATGGTCCTCTCAGCAGCAGCTGCGGCATGCTGGTAGATGTGTGTCTGGCATCGAGCCACCACTCAACTGTACTCCATTTCACTCCCATCCACTCTACTCTACCCCCTCCACTCTACTCTACCCCCCTCCACTCTACTCTACCAATCTCCACTCTACTCTACCCCCTCCACTCTACTCTACCCCCCTCCACTCTACTCTACCAATCTCCACTCGACTCTACCCCCCTCCACTCTACTCAACCAACTCCACTCTACTCTACCAATCTCCACTCTACTCTACCCCCTCCACTCGACTCTACCCCCCTCCACTCTACTCTACCCCCTCCACTCTACTCTACCCACCTCCACTATACTTTACCCCCTCCACTCTACAATACCCCCTCCACTACACTCTACTCTACCCCCTCCACGATACTCTACTCTACCCCTCCAGTGTACTCTAGTATACCCCCCCACTATACTGTACTCTACACCCTCCACTATACTATGCTCTACCCCCTCCACTATACTCTACCCCCTCTACCCCTCTTCTCCTTTTCCTTTCTTCTCGTCTCCTCTCCAGTCCACTGCAATCCACTCTACTAACCTCCCCTCTCCACTCTTCTCCCCTACTACACTCTACTCTCATCCACTCCAATCTACTCCTCTCCTCTCCACTCCACTCCTCTCCACTCTAGTAACCTCCCCACTCCACTCTCCTCCCCTACTAAACTCTACTCTACTCTCATCCCCTCCTCTCCTCTCCTCTTCTCCCCTCCCCTCCCCTCCCCTCCCCTCCACTCTCCTCCCCTACTAAACTCTACTCTACTCTCATCCCCTCCTCATCCCCTCCTCATCCCCTCCTCTCCTCTCCTTTGCTTTCTATAAAAATATAGATACTGTACGGTGTCCGTATCATTCTGCATAATGACATGGTCTCCCCATTCAGATACTGTACGGTGTCCGTATCATTCTGCATAATGACATGTTCTCCCCATTCAGATACTGTACGGTGTCCGTATCATTCTGCATAATGACATGGTCTCCTCATTCAGATACTGTACGGTGTCCGTATCATTCTGCATAATGACATGGTCTCCTCATTCAGATACTGTACGGTGTCCGTATCATTCTGCATAATGACATGGTCTCCTCATTCAGATACTGTACGGTGTCTGTATCATTCTGCATAATGACATGGTCTCCTCATTCAGATACTGTACGGTGTCCGTATCATTCTGCATAATGACATGGTCTCCTCATTCAGATACTGTACGGTGTCCGTATCATTCTGCATAATGACATGGTCTCCTCATTCAGATACTGTACGGTGTCCGTATCATTCTGCATAATGACATGGTCTCCTCATTCAGATACTGTACGGTGTCCGTATCATTCTGCATAATGACATGGTCTCCTCATTCAGATACTGTACGGTGTCTGTATCATTCTGCATAATGACATGGTCTCCTCATTCAGATACTGTACGGTGTCCGTATCATTCTGCATAATGACATGGTCTCCTCATTCAGATACTGTACGGTGTCCGTATCATTCTGCATAATGACATGGTCTCCTCATTCAGATACTGTACGGTGTCCGTATCATTCTGCATAATGACATGGTCTCCTCATTCAGATACTGTACGGTGTCCGTATCATTCTGCATAATGACATGGTCTCCTCATTCAGATACTGTACGGTGTCCGTATCATTCTGCATAATGACATGGTCTCACCGTTCAGATCAGAATAAATTCATCTGTAACCTACAGCAGTATCACCATTCGAGATATCTCCAGAAAGCCCCCGAATGAACCATGTGAATAAACAAAACACTTAAAAGCAGTTTTGATTAAAAAGTTTGGTCATTACTTCTTAAGACGAAGAATAACTGCATTGTTTAAGAGGAGAGGAGCGTGGACCCTAGTGGCGCTGTGGCTGATGAGAGTTGTAATGTGGTTTGAAAGGTAATGAAGGAGCACGTAGAAACTAATTTCAAGTAGGAAACCACTCAGCTCCAGCAACCATCCAATTAAAAGCACAATTAAACACTTCAAATTGAAATTAGAACGATTGTTTTGTGAATATTGAAAAAGTTTATAACTTTAGAAACTCAATCAGTGTATGTGACATAAATAATATATTACTAATGACCATTATATAGGCCATGTTGACTTCTGTTTGATACATTATTAATTAATGATGACCACTAGATTACAGTTGTGATATGGTATAATCAGTCACTGATTGTCATCCCTGTCTTGATAAACCCATGTGATATTTATAACTTAACTATAGATATGAACAGCCTCAATCGTCAGGGCCATGGACTCGACAAGGTGTCGAAAGCATTCCACAGGGATTCTGGCCCATATTAACTCCAATGCTTCCCACAGTTGTGTTAAGAAGTTGGCTGGATGTCCTTTGGGTGGTGGACCATTCTTGATACACACAGGAAACTGTTGAGTGTGAAAAACACAGCAGCGTTGCAGTTCTTGATACAAACCGGTGCACCTGGCACCTACTACCGTTCCCCATTCAAAGGTACTTAAATATTTTGTATTGCCCATTCACCCTCTGAATGACACATACACAACCCATGTCTCAATTGTCTCAAGGCTTAAATATTCTTCTTTAACCTGGCTCCTCCTCCTCATTGACACTGAATGAAGTGGATTTAACAAGTGACATCAATAAGGGATCATAGCTTTCACCTGGATTTACCTGCTCCGTCTATGTCATGAGCGGTTGAGAGCATTGGGCCAGTATCCAAAAGGTTATTCCCCGAGCCGACTAGTTGAAAGACCTGTCTATGTGCCCTTGAGCAAGGCACTTTTAACACTAATTGTGGTCCTAAGTGTTCCTAATGTTTTGTACACTCAATGTGTATATTGAAAAGTCCCAAAATCAATCGCTGATTGCCCCTTTTAATTACAGTATACCGGTCAAACGTGTTACAACACCTTCTCACCACCTACTCAACACCTACTCAACACCTAGGAATGCAATTCAATTAACAGGTGTGCCTTTTTAAAAAGTTCATTTGTGGAATTTCTTTCCTTCTTAACTTCTTGCGGATCATTGGGACACTAGCGTCCCATCTTGCCAACATCCGGTGAAATTATCACCCAGAAGTACAGGTGCATCAAAGCTGGGACCGAGAGATTGAAAAACAGGCCATCAGACTGTTATATAGCCATCACTAACTCAGTGAGGCTGCTGCCAACACTGAGACCCAACCTCTGGACACTTTAATAAATGGATCAGTAGTCACTTTAATCAATGACACTATAAATAATAACTTTAAAAATGTTTACATGTCGTACACTACTGTCTTATCGGCCCTCAACCAATCATGCTATTTTGTTAGTTTTTTAGAGTTGTTCGTAACTTGTTTTCTACATAATGTTGCCATCTCCGACCAAAAAACTCTTCTAAACATCAGAACTGGGATTGCTCACCACAAACCGGACGAAGAGTTTTTCTTCAATGAGTCGGACGCGAGGGATATACTGTTGACACCCGACAAAGGCCCCGATCCTTGTGATTCGCTGAAGAAGGAAACAGATTTGCATACCGCACCAACAGATCCACAGATGATGCAATCTCTATTGCACTCCACACTGCCCTTTCCCACCTGGACAAAAGGAACACCGATAATAATAGCTCATATTATGACCCCTCAGTGGTCCTGCTCAGTCCCCTCCTGTCCTCCCTGTTCACTCATGACTGCACGGCCAGGGACGACTCTAACACCATCATTAAGTTTGCTGATGACGCAACAGTGGTAGGCCTGAACACCGATAATGATGAGACAGCCTATAGGGAGGAGGTCAGAGACCTGACAATGTGGTGCAAGGACAACAACCTCTCCCTCAACGTGATCAAGACAGATGATTGTGGACTACAGGAAGAAGAAGACCGAGCACGCCCCCATTCTCATTGACGGGGCTGTAGTGGAGCAGGTTCAGAGCTTCAAGTTCCTTGGCATCCACATCAACAACAAACTAACATGGTCCAATACACCAAGACAGTCGTGAAGAGGGCATGACCAAACCTATTCCCCCTCAGGACACTGAAAAGATTTGGTATGGGTCCTCAGATCCTCAAAATGTTTTACAGCTGCACCATCGAGAGCATCTTGATGGGTTGCATCACTGCTTGGTATGGCAACTTTTCGGCTTCTGACCTCTAGGCACTACAGAGGGTAGTACGTACGGCCCAGTACATCACTGGGGGCAAGCTTCCTGCCATCCAGGACCTCTGTACCAGGCGGTGTCAGAGGAAGGCCCTAAAAATAGTCAAAGACCCCAGCCACTCTAGTCATAGACTGTTCTCTCTGCTACCGCATGGCAAGCGGTACTGGAGCGCCAAGTCTAGGTCCAAGAGGCTTCTAAACAGCTTCTACCCCCAAGCCATAAGACTCCTGAACAGCTAATCAAATGGCTACCCAGACCTCCACATTAACTGTGTACCGTAATACCCTGAATATAGCCTCCACATTAACTCTGTACCGTAATACTCTGAATATAGTCTCCACATTAACTTTGTACCGCAATACCCTGAATATAGCCTCCACATTAACTCTGTACCGTAATACCCTGAATATAGCCTCCACATTAACTCTGTACCGTAATACTCTGAATATAGCCTCCACATTAACTCTGTACCGCAATACCCTGAATATAGCCTCCACATTGACTCTGTACCGTAATACCCTGAATATAGCCTCCACATTAACTCTGTACCGTAATACCCTGTATATAGCCTTCACATTAACTCTGTACCGCAATACCCTGAATATAGCCTCCACATTGACTCTGTACCGTAATACCCTGAATATAGCCTCCACATTAACTCTGTACCGTAATACCCTGTATATAGCCTTCACATTGACTCTGTACCGTAACTCCCTGTATATAGCCTCCACATTGACTCTGTACCGTAATACCCTGAATATAGCCTCCACATTGACTCTGTACAGTAACACCCTGTATATAGCCTCCACATTAACTCTGTACCGAAATACCCTGTATATAGCCTCCAGCTCCTTCAAGTGTGATGGGTTCCGCTGGTGTACAGCAATCATTAAGTCATACCACAGATTCTCAATTGGATTGAGGTCTGGGATTTGACTAGGTAATTCCAAGACATTTAAATGTTCCCCTTACTGGTGTACAGCTATCTTTAGTCATGCCACAGATTCTCAATTGGATTGAGGTCTGGGCTTTGACTAGGCCATTCCAAGACCTTTACATGTTTCCCCTTAAATCACCTGAGTGTTGCTTTAGCAGTATGCTTAGGGTCATTGTCCTGCTGGAAGGTGAACCTCCGTCCCAGTCTCAAACCTCTGGAAGACTGAAACAGGTTTCTCTCACGAATTTCCCTGTATTTAGCACCATCCATCATTCCTTTATTTCTGACCAGTTTCCCAGTCCCTGCCGATGAAAAACATCTCCACAGTATGATGCTGCCACACCATGCTTCACTGTGGGGTGGGTGCTCTTGGGGTGATGAGAGGTGATGGGTTTGCGCCAGACATAGCGTTTTCCTTGATGGCCAAAAAGCTCAATTTTAGTGACATCTGACCAGAGTACCTTATTCTATGTTTGGGGAGTCTCCCACATGCCATTTTGGTGAACACCAAAATTGTTTGCTTATTTTTTTCTTTAAGCAATGGCTTTTTTTCTGGCCATTCTTCCGTAAAGCCCAGCTCTGTGGAGTGTACGGCTTTGAGTGGTCCTATGGACAGACACTCAAATCTCTGCCATGGAGCTTTGCAGCTCCTTCAGGGTTATCTTTGGTCTCCTTGTTGCTTCTCTGATTAATGCTGTCCTTGCCTGGTCCGTGAGTTTTGGTGGGTGGCCCTCTCTTGATAGGTTTGTTGTGGTGCCACATTCTTTCAATTTTTTTATATTATAGTTATATAACCCTGACCTGTACTTCTCCACAACTTTGCCCCTGACCTGTTTGGAGAGCTCCTTGGTCTTCATGGTGCCGCTTGCTTGGTGATGCCCCTTGCTTAGTGGTGTTGCAGATTCTGGAGCCTTTCAGAACAGGTGATATATACTGAGATCATGTGACAGATCAATACTTTTTTTCATTTCACTTCACCAATTTGGACTATTTTGTGTATGTCCATTACATGACATCAAAATAAAACTCACTTTAAACTACAGTTTGTAATGGGAGGCTGGTTGGCTGACACGGGCTGGAACAGACTGGGAGGCTGGTTGGCTGACATGGGCTGGAACAGACTGGGAGGCTGGTTGGCTGACCTGGGCTGGAACAGACTGGGAGGCTGGTTGGCTGACATGGGCTGGAACAGACTGGGAGGCTGGTTGGCTGACATGGGCTGGAACAGACGGGGAGGCTGGTTGGCTGACATGGGCTGGAACAGACTAGGAGGCTGGTTGGCTGACCTGGGCTGGAACAGACTGGGAGGCTGGTTGGCTGACATGGGCTGGAACAGACTGGGAGGCTGGTTGGCTGACATGGGCTGGAACAGACTGGGAGGCTGGTAGGTTGACCTGGGCTAGAGCAGACTGGGAGGCTGGTAGGTTGACATGGGCTAGAGCAGACTGGGAGGCTGGTTGGCTGACATGGGCTGGAACAGACTGGGAGGCTGGTTGGCTGACCTGGGTTGTAGAAGACTGGGAGGCTGGTAGGTTGACCTGGGCTAGAGCAGACTGGGAGGCTGGTTGGTTGACCTGGGCTGGAGCAGACTGGGAGGCTGGTTGGTTGACCTGGGCTGGAACAGACTGGGAGGCTGGTAGGTTGACCTGGGCTAGAGCAGACTGGGAGGCTGGTAGGTTGACCTGGGCTAGAGCAGACTGGGAGGCTGGTTGGCTGACATGGGCTGGAACAGACTGGGAGGCTGGTTGGCTGACCTGGGTTGTAGAAGACTGGGAGGCTGATAGGTTGACCTGGGCTAGAGCAGACTGGGAGGCTGGTTGGTTGACCTGGGCTGGAGCAGACTGGGAGGCTGGTTGGTTGACCTGGGTTGTAGAAGACTGGGAGGCTGGTAGGTTGACCTGGGCTAGAGCAGACTGGGAGGCTGGTTGGTTGACCTGGGCTGGAGCAGACTGGGAGGCTGGTTGGTTGACCTGGGCTGGAACAGACTGGGAGGCTGGTAGGTTGACCTGGGCTAGAGCAGACTGGGAGGCTGGTAGGTTGACCTGGGCTAGAGCAGACTGGGAGGCTGGTTGGCTGACATGGGCTGGAACAGACTGGGAGGCTGGTTGGCTGACCTGGGTTGTAGAAGACTGGGAGGCTGATAGGTTGACCTGGGCTAGAGCAGACTGGGAGGCTGGTTGGTTGACCTGGGCTGGAGCAGACTGGGAGGCTGGTTGGTTGACCTGGGCTGGAGCAGACTGGGAGGCTGGTTGGTTGACCTGGGCTGGAGCAGACTGGGAGGCTGGTTGGTTGACCTGGGCTGGTGCAGACTGGGAGTCTGGTTGGTTGACCTGGGCTGGATCAGACTGGGAGGCTGGTGCAGTGTCATCAGGCTGTTTGGTGGAGGCCATGCTGGTCTCAGGCTCTGCCTGTGTTGTACCAAGCTGGTGGACATGTTCTCTAGTTGCAGAGGTGTTAATGGAATTTATATGTTTAAATGAATGATTAGAATATTCCACCCTGAAACCATAGAATTGTATGAAATTGATTAGAATCATAAAATTATAATAAATGATGTGTGTAGTTTTAGTCAGAATTAAGGTAAAACAATATATCTGTACAATATGTCTCTATAATATCTTACACAGACTGTCGGTGCCGACCTTGGCTAGGGGCCACTGGGAGATTTGGGAGGGGGCAGGGAGAACTTCTCATGGCCTCCCTACTCTTGGGGGAGGACAGGGAGTGACTCTCACGGTCTCCCTAATCTTTGTCGGCTGGGTAGGGAGACAGTATGTGCGCATGATACCTACTGTTCGTGTGTATGTATGTGCGTATGATATCTACTGTTTGTGTGGATGTATGTGCGTATGATATCTACTGTTTGTGCGGAAGTATGTGCGTATGATATCTACTGTTTGTGTGGAAGTATGTGTGTAGGATATCTACTGTTTGTGTGGAAGTATGTGTGTAGGATATCTACTGTTTGTGTGGAAGTATGTGCGTATGATATCTACTGTTTGTGCGGAAGTATGTGCGTATGATATCTACTGTTTGTGTGGAAGTATGTGTGTAGGATATCTACTGTTTGTGTGGAAGTATGTGTGTAGGATATCTACTGTTTGTGTGGAAGTATGTGCGTATGATATCTACTGTTTGTGTGGATGTATGTGCGTATGATATCTACTGTTTGTGTGGAAGTATGTGCGTATGATATCTACTGTTTGTGTGGAAGTATGTGCGTATGATATCTACTGTTTGTGTGGAAGTATGTGCGTATGATATCTACTGTTTGTGTGGAAGTATGTGCGTATGATATCTACTGTTTGTGCGGAAGTATGTGCGTATGATATCTACTGTTTGTGTGGAAGTATGTGCGTATGATATCTACTGTTTTTGTGGATGTATGTGCGTATGATATCTACTGTTTGTGTGGAAGTATGTGCGTATGATATCTACTGTTTGTGCGGAAGTATGTGCGTATGATATCTACTGTTTGTGTGGAAGTATGTGCGTATGATATCTACTGTTTGTGTGGATGTATGTGCGTATGATATCTACTGTTTGTGTGGATGTATGTGCGTATGATATCTACTGTTTGTGTGGATGTATGTGCGTATGATATCTACTGTTTGTGTGGAAGTATGTGCGTATGATATCTACTGTTTGTGTGGAAGTATGTGCGTATGATATCTACTGTTTGTGTGGTAGTATGTGCGTATGATATCTACTGTTTGTGCGCCTCTACAAAATGGAGGTCTTTGTATTGTGGACTTCAGAACGTTCTCTGAATAAACATTTGACTATTGTAGGCTGGGCCTCTGTCTGATTTCATTTCAACCAGTATCTTACAAATTCTGGGTTGCAGACTGAGTAGTTTAATTGAAGTTCAGTTTATGAACATTGAGAACATAATTCTCTTAACAAGATGACATAATGACTAGCTGCTGGTTGAGGGGGTCAATATACCTCTCTCTCTGCTCAGGCTCCTCTCTTGTTGTGCTCAGATGGTCTCTGGGGTCATCATTTGTCTGACTCAGTTTGTCCATTCTGCTCTCTAATTTAGCATTAGATGCTCTGCTCTCCTCCCTGAACTGTTTCATATCTTTTTTTAGTTTCTGGACAGTGTCCTCCTCTTGAAGATGGTTCTCTCTGAGTTCTATGACCTCTGCTTCGACGAGAGAGAGGGTGTTGTGGAAACGTTGCATAGCAGGTGTTCTTGGTGTTGTAGGCATGTCCTTGGCTCTGTCTGCTGCAGGTGAGGTAGGTAGAGGGAGATTGAGGGCTTCTTGCTGGGTCACAGAGACCATTGTGGCCTGTTTTTCTCCATCAACCCCCTCTTAGTTTTTCCTCAGTTTCTGGGATTAGTTCAGGGTAGCAAAGATAATTTCAAAAGCCTGGAGGCTTGAATCATTGCATTGTATCAATACAGTTCCACTATTGTATAAGTTTACTGTTTGATATGTGTTGCTCTGGTCAGCTTCTTCAAAAATGTTGATCTGACATCCTTGGCTGATGCCTCTCTTTTTTGAGAAAGGGAAATGGTTGCAAATAACCTTTTTCCCTACATGTCTTCATTTGGTATACAATATTACATTTGCATTTGTTTTGCAACTGGTAAGATCTGCAAACAGTGATTCATGGTTCTGTAAAGTTAAAACTTTTCTTAGCATTCTTCATTTTGATGTCTGGTGGGTAAACAGTTTCCATAGCAACGCTGGTGATGTTGGCTACAACGTTGAAATAGAAGCTTACCTTTTCCAAAACATCGTTGTTTCCTGTATTATTGTCTCTAGTGTCTTTAGAGGACTGTTTTACTTAGATGTCCTTTGTCTTCTGTCCTTATTTTGTCTTTCTACTTTTTTAGCATATTTTTTTAACTAGCTAGCTTCTTTTAGGACAGTCCCTAGCAACTGCTTAGCAACTGGTAAACAATTCAGCTTGCTAACTGTACAATTGTATGAAAAATAGTTTCTCTTTCAAAAGTCTAACATCTTTGTTTGTTGCTTGTTTTTGCTTGTCCGACGTACTTCACTCTAAAAACCATGTACATTTCAATATTTGTAGGAACTCATTTTTTTCAGCAGTTGCTGCTGATCTCTCTCTCTCTCTCTCTCTCTCTCTCTCTCAGTCTCTCTCTCTCTCTCTCTCTGTCTCTCTCTCTCTGTCTCTCGCTCTCTCTGTCTCTGTCTCTCTGTCTCTCTCTGTCTCTCTCTGTCTCTCTCTCTGTCTCTCTCTGTCTCTCTCTCTGTCTCTCTCTCTGTCTGTCTCTCTCTCTGTCTCTCTCTGTCTCTCTCTGCGTCTCTCTCTCTGTCTCTCTCAGTCTCTCTCTGTCTCTCTCTCAGTCTCTGTCTCTCTCTCTCTGTCTCTCTGTCTCTCTCTGTCTCTCTCTGCTTCTCTCTCTCTGTCTCTCTCAGTCTCTCTCTGTCTCTCTCTCTCTCTGTCTCTCTCTGTCTCTTTCTCTCTCTCTGTCTCTGTCTCTCTGTCTCTCGCTCTGTCTGTCTCTCTGTCTCTCTCTCTGTCTCTCTCTGTCTCTCTCTCTGTCTCTTTCTCTCTCTCTCTCTCTCCCTGTCTCTCTCTCTGTCTCTCTCTCTCTCTCGCTTCACACCCTCTCTCTCTCATTGTGTTATTCATAGTGGTACACCTGGAGCTCAGTCTGGGTAGTAGACGCACCTGGCAGACACACACACACCATGGAACGCATCCAGTTCCTTCCTCCTACTATCCAGGAAGCTGGACTACGACCAACACCTTGGCTGCGTTTCAAAGTCATAAAAGACACGCCCTCGTCCACTTACCCTCGCCTTATGCCCTTGGGGGAATCCCCGCGGCTATATTTGTCATCGGTCCAAATGATTAGCCAAGCAAGGGAAGTTTGCAACGTAAGCCCTCGTTGTTAATGGAGTTTGTGAGTGTACAATTATGTTCACTTCGGGGCCTGAAACGCCCCATGATTCAATTTGTGATGATTGTACATCTGCTAAGATAAGTCAGCCAAAACATTTAAAACATCAATATGGAGTCAACGTACAAGTGTAAGTAAAAATTTATGTAAATAAATTGTAAATTGTGCTAGTAATGCACAAACACGTCTCGGAAAAGTAATGATGTTTTTGTTTGGTTCACTTTTGGAAGTTCCAGCTAGACAGGCTAACGTTAGTTAGCTAATTAATTTGCTAGCTATCATACAGTAGGTGTATATTAACAATTATATATTTAATATAAATGCAATTATAATTGACTGTAGTGCATATAAAGCACCCACAAGCTACAGGTGGCTGAAAACACAATCATCACAGGACGAACGAGTGATGAATTTCCGGGTAAGGGCGTTCCATTTAAAAATAATTTCTTCCTCCCTCGCCCCTTGCCCTGCAAGTGTCAACTCGTCAGACGTCCTGATACGTCATCAGAAGTGTCCACTTCGTTTGAGGAGAGAGGGGAGAGGGTGTGTCTGTTAAGTGTTTGGAATGCAGCCCTTATATTTCCTCGCTCTTTGGGCAAGAAAGGCTGCAGTCCAACCGTGAAGTAGATTTCCCTCGGCCCTCCGTCTGCCCTTGAATGACGTTTCACATTGTCTCATCCGAGGCACATCCGAGGCACATCCGAGTCACATCCGAGTCACATCCGAGTCACATCCGAGGCACATCCGAGTCACATCCGAGTGTACCTTCAAAAGGAGAATGAAGATCTGAATGATGACCTTGTGGAAAACTTGGAAGTTGTACCCAATTAACCTTTCTGATCTCCCCATCCCGGATCCGGGTTCGTGAATACAGACTCAAGCTCATTACCATAACGCAACGTTAACTATTCATGAAAATCGCAAATGAAATGAAATAAATATGCTAGCTCTCAAGCTTAGCCTTTTGTTAACAACACTGTCATCTCAGATTTTCAAAATATGCTTCTCAACCATTGCAAAACAAGCATTTGTGTAACAGTATTGATGGCTAACGTAGCATTTAGCATTAGCATTCAGCTGGCAACATTTACACAAAAAAACAGAAAAGCATTCAAAAAAATCATTTACCTTTGAAGAACTTCAGATGTTTTCAATGAGGAGACTCTCAGATAGCAAATGTTCAGTTTTTCCTGAAAGATTATTTGTTTAGGACAAATCGCTCCGTTTTCTGCGTCACGTTTAGCTATGAAAAAACCCCTGTATCCAGGATTGTGTAAATCTATCAGCAAGCTCATTAGCATAACACAACATTAACTATTTATGAAAATCGCAAATGAAATGAAATAAATATGCCATCTCTCAAGCTTAGCCTTTTGTAAACAACACTGTCATCTCAGATTTTCAAAATATGCTTCTCAACCATAGGAAAACAATCATTTGTGTAAAAGTAGCTAGCTAGAGTTAGCATTTCGCGTTAGCATTTAGCGTTAGCATTAGCGTTAGCATCCAGCACGCAACATTAACAAAAACATAAAAGCCTTCAAATAAAATCATTTACCTTTGAAGAACTTCTGATGTTTTCAATGAGGATACTCTCAGTTAGATAGCAGATGCTCAGTTTTTCCAAAAAGATTCCTTGTGTATTAGAAATAGCTCCGTTTTATACATCACATTTGGCTACCAAAAAAAATCCATAAATTCAGTCCTCAAAACGCAAACTTTTTTCCAAATTAACTCCATAATATCGACTGAAAACATGGCAAACGTTGTTTAGAATCAATCCTCAAGGTGTTTTTCACATATCTCTTCATTGATACATCGTTCTTGGACACATGCTTTCTCTCCTGAATCCCAGGAGAAAATGCCCGCACCTGAAGATTACGCACAAATTTAGACAAAGGACACCGGGCGGACCTCTGGAAAATGTAGTCTCTTATGGCCAATCTTCCAATGATATGCCTACAAATACGTCACAATGCTGCTAAGACCTTGGGCGAACGACAGAAAGTGTAGGCTCATTCCTTGCGCAATCACAGCCATATAAGGAGAGAATGGAAAACAGAGCTTCAGAAATTCTGCTAATTCCTGGGTGATGCATCATCTTGGTTTCGCCTGTAGAATGAGTTCTGGGGCACTTACAGACAAAATCTTTGCAGATTCTGAAACTTCAGAGTGTTTTCTTTCCAAAACTGTCAAGAATATGCATAGTCGAGCATCTTTTCGTGACAAAATATCGCGCTTAAAACGGGAACGTTTTTTATCCAAAAATGAAATAGCGCCCCTAGAGCTCTAAGAGGTTTAACAACCAACTTCAAGCTATTTATGTACCTAGCAAGCTAGCATAGCACTCCAGTCAGGTAGATAGCTACAGATACCCACAACTGGCTAGCTAGCTGTTTTATTTACTCCAATACATTTTAGAATTACTCAAAATATGTTTTTGTAGCTAATCTGATCAAGTTGTTCACTCACTCCCTCAAGCTAAATCGAGGACCGAGGGGGAAACGTTTGTGAATTGGAAGGCAACTTTAGATGGCAATCAAACTGAATCCTGTTTCCACAGGGATTCCCCCTTTGGGGAAGGGCTGGGGGGAAATGATGCGATTGGACCGCAGCCTACGTCAACAACATCCAGTGTGTGTGTGTGTGTGTGTGTGTGTGTGTGTGTGTGTGTGTGTGTGTGTGTGTGTGTGCCATTTGAGATAAGACCTGTAAAGAAATGCCCTTGGGATCTGATGAGCTTCCCCAGTCAACCAGAACACACCACGGTGTGGTGTGGTGCGGCACTGTGTTTAACCGTGCACTGATAAGCATGGGATTACCTGAGGGAATAACAAGACAGAGGCAGCTCTGCTTTTCACCGTGGATGAGAGGGAGGCAGCTCTGCTTTTCACTGTAGATGAGAGGGAGGCAGCTCTGATGTTCACTGTGGATGAGAGGGAGGCTGCTCTGCTTTTCACCGTGGATGAGAGGGAGGCAGCTCTGCTTTTCACTGTGGATGAGAGAGAAGTGCTCCAAAGTAGAGTTCTTCACAGAGCGGATAAAACATTAGGAACACTTCCTTATTATTGAGTTGCACCTCCATTTGCCCTCAGAACAGCCTCAATTTGTCAGGACACTCTTACAAGGTGCTGCAAGCGTTCCACAGGCAGAGAGAAAGAGAGGAACGAAGGCCAGTTTCCCGGATCCAGGCAAGGTAGTACTCGGTCCTTAAAACTGAAGACACTTGTCCTAACTTCCACTCTCTCTCTCTCTCTCTCTCTCTCTCTCTCTTTCTCTCGTTTGTCTCTCTCTCCTCCTTCTCTCTCCCCCCTTTTGATTCTTGGAGGTCCCTAGCTCCCATGTCAGTTCAGGCCCTTAGGGGAGAGAGTGACCCCTCCACAAGACCTCAGTATTCACAGTCCACTGTCCCGCGTCCTCCCTCTACTCCCCTTTCAGTCCCTCTCTGCTTTGTGTCCTGGACCAGGGGTCAGCAGGGGTCAGCAGGGGTCAGCAGGGGTCAGCAGGGGTCAGCAGGGGTCAGAGCGACAGAGGGAACATTAAAAGAAAGAAAGAGGCTATTTCCTGATTCCTTCTCTTCCCAGCTTCACGTGCTGCTTTTAGATCTATGGTGGAATTGGAAGGCAATTTAAAGGGGTAGGTAAAGATTTAGGAAGGTTCTTCAATGACAAGGGTTAACTGTCTGTTAATCAATGTACTATTAAAGGGGTATGTAAAGATTTAGGAAGGTGCTTCAATGACAAGAGTTAACTGTCTGTTAATCAGTAGGACATACAGCTTATTCAGAATCACAAGCAGAGCGCGACAAAAATGATTTTCAACATACAGTTATTTTTAAATGATTTTACATTTTCCAGATATATAACATAATAAACAATGCAATCTTCGAAACACAACGATATTGGCAGTTATGCTTGTTGTTGTGTGTCGTTGTTGTTACAATACAATATGTACATGTCTTACATATTCCTCTCACCTCAACATAGATGTCCTCTAAAATGCTGTCAAGGTTCACTGAGCAGGAGAGAGGGAAGAGAGAGGGAAGAGAGAGAGGGGGCAGAGAGACAGAAGGGGAGAGAGAAGAGGAGAGAGGGCAGAGAGAGAGAAGGGGAGAGAGAGGGCAGAGAGAGAGAAGGGGAGAGAGAGGGCAGAGAGAGAGAAGGGGAGAGAGGGCAGAGAGAGAGAAGGGGGGAGAGAAGGGGATAGAGGGCAGAGAGAGAGAAGGGGAGAGAGAAGGGGATAGAGGGCAGAGAGAGAAGGGGGGAGAGAGGGCAGAGAGAGAGAAGGGCAGAGAGAGAGAAGGGGGGAGAGATGGATGACCTCTCTCGCTGTCTGATGGTCAGGGGGCATGTATGCAGGGGATAATCTCATCATGGTCTCTGGTACGGTACCAGCTGGTGATGAAACCAGGCCTGTCATCTGTCTCTCGCCCACAGATGGCCTATCTCCGAGAGGTGGGGAGGAATCTGGGTACCTGAAAACTCCCCAGTGAAACACACAGACATGGGGTTTAAAGTTCACACTGAGAGGTTAAAACCCCAAGGCTTCTGTCTCAGTGGGTCACAGGTGGTGGTAGGACTGATTGGAGAGGAGCAGGGAGGGATCACACACACACACGCACACACGCACGCACACACGCACACACGCACACACACGCACACACGCACACACGCACACACACACACACACACAGAGACACAGCTCTGTGTGTGTGTGTGTGTGTGTGTGTGTGTGTGTGTGTGTGTGTGTGTGTGTGTGTGTGTGTGTGTGTGTGTGTGTGTTGCAGGAGACCGCAGGTGACTGAGTAGGCCACAGGCGAGGGAGGAGGCCACAGGTGAGGGAGGAGGCCACAGGTGAGGGAGGAGGCCACAGGTGAGGGAGGAGGCCACAGGTGAGGGAGGAAGAACAAACTGAGAAGCCCCATGTCAAATCAAAGTTGAATTGTCACATGCGCCGAATACAACAGTAGACCTTACAGTGAAATGCTTACCTACAGGCTCCAACCAATAGTGCAAAAAAGATACTAGGTGAACAATAGGTAAGTAAAGAAACAAAACAACAGTAAAAAGACAGGATATATACAGTAGAGAGGCTGTATACAGTAGTGAGGCTGTATACAGCAGAGAGGCTATATACAGTAGAGAGGCTGTATACAGTAGCGAGGCTATAAACAGTAGAGGGGCTATATACAGTAGAGAGGCTGTATACAGTAGAGAGGCTATATACAGTAGAGAGGCTATATACAGTAGAGGGGCTATATACAGTAGAGGGGCTATATACAGTAGAGGGGCAATATACAGTAGAGAGGCTGTATACAGTAGAGGGGCTATATACAGTAGAGAGGCTATATACAGTAGAGGCTATATACAGTAGAGAGGCTATATACAGTAGAGAGGCTGTATACAGTAGAGAGGCTGTATACAGTAGCGAGGCTATATACAGTAGAGAGGCTGTATACAGTAGAGAGGCTATATACAGTAGAGAGGCTATATACAGTAGAGAGGCTATATACAGTAGAGAGGCTGTATACAGTAGAGAGGCTGTATACAGTAGAGGCTATATAGAGTAGAGAGGCTATATACAGTAGCGAGGCTATATGCAGTAGAGAGGCTATATACAGTAGCGAGGCTATATACAGTAGAGAGGCTGTATACAGTAGAGAGGCTATATACAGTAGAGAGGCTGTATACAGTAGAGAGGCTGTATACAGTAGCGAGGCTATATACAGTAAATCAAATCAAATCAAATCAAATTTTATTTGTCACATACACATGGTTAGCAGATGTTAATGCGAGTGTAGCGAAATGCTTGTGCTTCTAGTTCCGACAATGCAGTAATAACAAGTAATCTAACTAACAATTCCAAAACTACTGTCTTGTACACAGTGTAAGGGGATAAAGAATATGTACATAAGGATATATGAATGAGTGATGGTACAGAGCAGCATAGGCAAGATACAGTAGATGGTATCGGGTACAGTATGTACAAATGAGATGAGTATGTAAACAAAGTGACATAGTATAGTATAAAGTGGCTAGTGATACATGTATTACATAAGGATACCGTCGATGATATAGAGTACAGTATATACGTATGCATATGAGATGAATAATGTAGGGTAAGTAACATTTATATAAGGTAGCATTGTTTAAAGTGGCTAGTGATATATTTACATCATTTCCCATCAATTCCCATTATTAAAGTGGCTGGAGTTGAGTCAGTGTCAGTGTGTTGGCAGCAGCCACTCAGTGTTAGTGGTGGCTGTTTAACAGTCTGATGGCCTTGAGATAGAAGCTGTTTTTCAGTCTCTCGGTCCCAGCTTTGATGCACCTGTACTGACCTCGCCTTCTGGATGATAGCGGGGTGAACAGGCAGTGGCTCGGGTGGTTGATGTCCTTGATGATCTTTATGGCCTTCCTGTGACATCGGGTGGTGTAGGTGTCCTGGAGGGCAGGTAGTTTGCCCCCGGTGATGCGTTGTGCAGACCTCACTACCCTCTGGAGAGCCTTACGGTTGAGGGCGGTGCAGTTGCCATACCAGGCGGTGATACAGCCCGCCAGGATGCTCTCGATTGTGCATCTGTAGAAGTTTGTGAGTGCTTTTGGTGACAAGCCGAATTTCTTCAGCCTCCTGAGGTTGAAGAGGCGCTGCTGCGCCTTCTTCACGATGCTGTCTGTGTGATTCGACCAATTCAGTTTGTCTGTGATGTGTATGCCGAGGAACTTAAAACTTGCTACCCTCTCCACTACTGTTCCATCGATGTGGATAGGGGGGTGTTCCCTCTGCTGTTTCCTGAAGTCCACAATCATCTCCTTAGTTTTGTTGACGTTGAGTGTGAGGTTATTTTCCTGACACCACACTCCGAGGGCCCTCACCTCCTCCCTGTAGGCCGTCTCATCGTTGTTGGTAATCAAGCCTACCACTGTTGTGTCGTCCGCAAACTTGATGATTGAGTTGGAGGCGTGCGTGGCCACGCAGTCGTGGGTGAACAGGGAATACAGGAGAGGGCTCAGAACGCACCCTTGTGGGGCCCCAGTGTTGAGGATCAGCGGGGAGGAGATGTTGTTGCCTACCCTCACCACCTGGGGGCGGCCCGTCAGGAAGTCCAGTACCCAGTTGCACAGGGCGGGGTCGAGACCCAGGGTCTCGAGCTTGATGACGAGCTTGGAGGGTACTATGGTGTTGAATGCCGAGCTGTAGTCGATGAACAGCATTCTCACATAGGTATTCCTCTTGTCCAGATGGGTTAGGGCAGTGTGCAGTGTGGTTGAGATTGCATCGTCTGTGGACCTATTTGGGCGGTAAGCAAATTGGAGTGGGTCTAGGGTGTCAGGTAGGGTGGAGGTGATATGGTCCTTGACTAGTCTCTCAAAGCACTTCATGATGACGGATGTGAGTGCTACGGGGCGGTAGTCGTTTAGCTCAGTTACCTTAGCTTTCTTGGGAACAGGAACAATGGTGGCCCTCTTGAAGCATGTGGGAACAGCAGACTGGGATAGGGATTGATTGAATATGTCCGTAAACACACCGGCCAGCTGGTCTGCACATGCTCTGAGGGCGCGGCTGGGGATGCCGTCTGGGCCTGCAGCCTTGCGAGGGTTAACACGTTTAAATGTCTTACTCACCTCGGCTGCAGTGAAGGAGAGACCGCATGTTTTCGTTGCAGGCCGTGTCAGTGGCACTGTATTGTCCTCAAAGCGGGCAAAAAAGTTATTTAGTCTGCCTGGGAGCAAGACATCCTGGTCCGTGACTGGGCTGGATTTCTTCCTGTAGTCCGTGATTGACTGTAGACCCTGCCACATGCCTCTTGTGTCTGAGCCGTTGAATTGAGATTCTACTTTGTCTCTGTACTGGCGCTTAGCTTGTTTGATAGCCTTGCGGAGGGAATAGCTGCACTGTTTGTATTCGGTCATGTTACCAGACACCTTGCCCTGATTAAAAGCAGTGGTTCGCGCTTTCAGTTTCACACGAATGCTGCCATCAATCCACGGTTTCTGGTTAGGGAATGTTTTAATCGTTGCTATGGGAACGACATCTTCAACGCACGTTCTAATGAACTCGCACACCGAATCAGCGTATTTGTCAATGTTGTTATCTGACGCAATACGAAACATCTCCCAGTCCACGTGATGGAAGCAGTCTTGGAGTGTGGAGTCAGCTTGGTCGGACCAGCGTTGGACAGACCTCAGCGTGGGAGCCTCTTGTTTTAGTTTCTGTCTGTAGGCAGGGATCAACAAAATGGAGTCGTGGTCAGCTTTTCCGAAAGGGGGGCGGGGCAGGGCCTTATATGCGTCGCGGAAGTTAGAGTAACAATGATCCAAGGTCTTTCCTCCCCTGGTTGCGCAATCGATATGCTGATAAAATTTGGGGAGTCTTGTTTTCAGATTAGCCTTGTTAAAATCCCCAGCTACAATGAATGCAGCCTCCGGATAAATTGTTTCCAGTTTGCAGAGAGTTAAATAAAGTTCGTTCAGAGCCATCGATGTGTCTGCTTGGGGGGGGATATATACGGCTGTGATTATAATCGAAGTGTGGAGAAACCCGTTGGCTGCACCGCTTCGGATAGCGTCTCTCCAGTGAGCCATGTTTCAGTGAAGCAAAGGACGTTACAGTAGAGAGGCTGTATACAGTTGAGAGGCTATATACAGTAGAGAGGCTATAAAAGTAGCGAGGCTATATACAGTAGAGAGGCTATATACAGTAGAGAGGCTGTATACAGTAGAGAGGCTGTATACGGTAGAGAGGCTGTATACAGTAGCGAGGCTATATACAGTAGAGAGGCTGTATACAGTAGAGAGGCTACATAAAGACACCGGTTAGTCAGGCTGATTGAGGTAGTATGTACATGAATGTACATTAACCTCTTGCGACGAGCAATCCCGTATCCGGGATCGTAATCATAGCCTCAAACGCATTAGCATAACGCAGCGGACATAAACACCCCTAGAAACTTCCTATTCATGAAAATCGCAATGAAATGAAATAAATATATTCAAACACAAGCTTAGCCTTTTGTTAACAACACTGTCATCTCAGATTTTCAAAATATGCGTTACAGCCAACGCTAGACAAGCATTTGTGTAAGTTTATCATGGCATAATGCTATGCTAGGCTCTGCTGGCAGCAGGCAACATTTTCACGAAAATAAGAAAAGCAACCAAATCAAATAATTTACCTTTGAAGAACTTCGGATGCTTTCACTCAGGAGACTCCCAGTTAGATAGCAAATGTTCTTTTTTTCCAAAAATATTATTTTTGTAGGCGAAATAGCTCCCGTTTCTTCATCAGGCTTGGCTGAGAAATCGACCGGAAAATGCTACAACAATAACGCCAAACTTTTTTCAAAATTTGCTCCATAATATCGACAGAAACACGGCAAACGTTGTTTAGGATCCATCCTCAAGGTGTTTTTAACAAATATGTTTGATAATATATCCGTCGAGTCAATTGGTTTCTCATAAGAAGCGATTGGAAAAATGGCTACCTCAGTATTTTACGCGGGAGACACCATGTGACCACATGCTATATATGGTCCCTTACAGCCATTCTTCAATGGAAATGCCTAAAAAGACGTCACAATGCTGTAGACACCTTGGGAAATACGTGGAAAACGTAAACTCATTCATAGCTCATTCACAGCCATATAAGGAGTCATTGGCATGAGGCGGTTTAAAAAAATGCGGCACTTCCTGGTTGGATTTTTATCTGGGTTTCGCCTGTAATATCAGTTCTGTGGCACTCACAGACAACATCTTTGCAGTTTTGGAAACGTCAGAGTGTTTCCTTTCCAAAGCTGTCAATTATATGCATAGTTGAGCATCTTTTCGTGACAAAATATCTTGTTTAAAACGGGAACGTTTTTCATCCCAAAATTTTAATAGTGCCCCCTAATGCATAAAAAGTGACTATGCATATATGATAAACAGAGAGTAGCAGCAGCGTAAAAGGGGGGGACACACTGCAAATAGTCCGGGTAGCCATTTGATGACCTGTTCAGGAGTCTTATGGCTTGGGGGAAGAACTGTTGAGAAGCCTTTTTGTGCTAGACTTGGCACTCCGGTACCGCTTGCCATGTGGTAGTAGAGAGAACAGTCTATGACTGGGGTGGCTGGGGTCTTTGACAATTTTTAGGGCCTTCCTCTGACACCACCTGGTGTAGAGGTCCTGGATGGCAGGCAGCTTTGCTCCAGTGATGTACTGGGCCGTACACACTACCCTCTGAAGTGCCTTGCGGTCGGAGGCCGAGCAAATGCCGTACCAGGCAGTGATGTAACCAGTCAGGATGCTCTCGATGGTGCAGCTGTAGAGCCTTTTGAGGATCTGAGGACCCATGCCAAATCTTTTTAGCTTACTGAGGGGGAATAGGCTTTGTCGTGCCCTCTTCACGACTGTCTTGGTGTGTTTGGACCATTCTAGTTTGTTGGTGATGTGGACACCAAGGAACTTGAAGCTCTCAACCTGCCCCACTACAGCCCCGTTGATGATAATGGGGGCATGCTCGCTCCTCCTTTTCCTGTAGTCCACAATCACCTCCTAAGTCTTGGTTACATTGAGGGATAGGTTGTTATTCTGGCACTACAGGCCACATCTCTGGCCTACTCCCTATAGGCTGTCTCGTCGTCATTGGTGATCAGGCCGATCACTGTTGTGTCGTCTTCAAACTTAATGATGGTGTCATCTATACCCTCCATCTTCTCTCTGTCTCCCGGTTATCTATACCATCCCTGTTCCTCTGTCTCCCTGTTATCTATACCTTCCCTGTTCCTCTGTCTCCCTGTTATCTATACCTTCCCTGTTCCTCTGTCTCCATGTTATCTATACCTTCCCTGTTCCTCTGTCTCCCTGTTATCTATACCTTCCCTGTTCCTCTGTCTCCTTATCTAGCATGATACTGCTGCTGACTACAGTCAGTCAGGGAGCATGGTACTGCTGCTGACTACAGTCAGTCAGGGAGCATGATACTGCTGCTGTCTACAGTCAGTCAGGGAGCATGATACTGCTGCTGTCTACAGTCAGTCAAGGAGCATGATACTGCTGCTGACTACAGTGAGGGAACATGATACTACTGCTGACTACAGTCAGTCAGGGAGCACGATACTGCTGCTGTCTACTGTCAGGGAGCATGATACTACTGCTGACTACAGTCAGGGAGCATGATACTGCTGCTGTCTACAGTCAGTCAGGGAGCATGATACTGCTGCTGTCTACAGTCAGTCAGGGAGCATGACACTGCTGCTGACTACAGTCAGGGAGCATGATACTGCTACTGTGTACAGTCAGTCAGGGAGCATGATACTGCTGCTGTGTACAGTCAGTCAGGGAGCATGATCCTGCTGCTGTCTACAGTCAGGGAGCATGATACTGCTGCTGTCTACAGTCAGTCAGGGAGCATGATACTGCTGCTGTCTACAGTCAGTCAGGGAGCATGATACTGCTGCTGTCTACAGTCAGTCAAGGAGCATGATACTGCTGCTGACTACAGTGAGGGAACATGATACTACTGCTGACTACAGTCAGTCAGGGAGCACGACACTGCTGCTGTCTACTGTCAGGGAGCATGATACTACTGCTGACTACAGTCAGTCAGGGAGCATGATACTGCTGCTGTCTACAGTCAGTCAGGGAGCATGATACTGCTGCTGACTACAGTCAGTCAGGGAGCATGATACTGCTGCTGACTACAGTCAGGGAGCATGATACTGCTACTGTGTACAGTCAGTCAGGGAGCATGATACTGCTGCTGTGTACAGTCAGTCAGGGAGCATGATCCTGCTGCTGTCTACAGTCAGGGAGCATGATACTGCTGCTGTCTACAGTCAGGGAGCATGATACTGCTGTTGTCTACAGTCAGGGAGCATGATACTGCTGCTGTCTACAGTCAGGGAGCATGATACTGCTGCTGGCTACAGTCAGGGAGCATGATACTGCTGCTGGCTACAGTCAGGGAGCATGATACTGCTGCTGTCTACAGTCAGGGAACATGATACTGCTGCTGGCTACAGTCAGGGAGCATGATACTGCTGCTGTCTACAGTCAGTCAGGGAACATGATACTGCTGCTGACTACAGTCAGGGAACATGATACTGCTGCTGTCTACAGTCAGTCAGGGAGCATGATACTGCTGCTGGCTACAGTCAGTCAGGGAGCATGATACTGCTGCTGTCTACAGTCAGTCAGGGAGAACGATACTGCTGCTGACTACAGTCAGGGAGCATGATACTGCTGCTGACTATAGTCAGGGAACATGATACTGCTGCTGACTACAGTCAGGGAACATGATACTGCTGCTGTCTACAGTCAGGGAGCATGATACTGCTGCTGACTACAGTCAGGGAACATGATACTGCTGCTGACTACAGTCAGGGAACATGATACTGCTGCTGTCTACAGTCAGGGAGCATGATACTGCTGCTGTCTACAGTCAGTCAGGGAGCATGATACTGCTGCTGACTACAGTCAGGGAACATGATACTGCTGCTGACTACAGTCAGGGAACATGATACTGCTGCTGTCTACAGTCAGGGAGCATGATACTGCTGCTGTCTACAGTCAGGGAACATGATACTGCTGCTGTCTACAGTCAGGGAGCATGATACTGCTGCTGTCTACAGTCAGGGAACATGATACTGCTGCTGTCTACAGTCAGGGAACATGATACTGCTGCTGACTACAGTCAGGGAACATGATACTGCTGCTGACTACAGTCAGGGAACATGATACTGCTGCTGGCTACAGTCAGTCAGGGAGCATGATACTGCTGCTGGCTACAGTCAGTCAGGGAACATGATACTGCTGCTGACTACAGTCAGGGAACATGATACTGCTGCTGGCTACAGTCAGGGAACATGATACTGCTACTGTCTACAGTCAGTCAGGGAGCATGATACTGCTGCTGACTACAGTCAGGGAACATGATACTGCTGCTGTCTACAGTCAGTCAGGGAACATGATACTGCTGCTGTCTACAGTCAGGGAGCATGATACTGCTGCTGTCTACAGTGAGGGAACATGATACTGCTGCTGTCTACAGTCAGTCAGGGAGCATGATACTGCTCCTGTCTACTGTCAGGGAGCATGATACTACTGCTGTCTACAGTCAGTCAGGGAACATGATACTGCTGCTGTCTACAGTCAGTCAGGGAACATGATACTGCTGCTGTCTACAGTCAGTCAGGGAACATGATACTACTGCTGTCTACAGTCAGTCAGGGAACATGATACTGCTGCTGACTACAGTCAGGGAACATGATACTGCTGCTGTCTACAGTCAGTCAGGGAACATGATACTGCTGCTGTCTACAGTCAGGGAGCATGATACTGCTGCTGTCTACAGTGAGGGAACATGATACTGCTGCTGTCTACAGTCAGTCAGGGAGCATGATACTGCTGCTGTCTACAGTCAGTCAGGGAGCATGATACTGCTGCTGGCTACAGTCAGTCAGGGAACATGATACTGCTGCTGTCTACAGTCAGTCAGGGAACATGATACTGCTGCTGTGTACAGTCAGTCAGGGAACACGATACTGCTGCTGACTACAGTCAGTCAGGGAACATGATACTGCTGCTGGCTACAGTCAGGGAGCATGATACTGCTGCTGTCTACAGTCAGTCAGGGAGCATGATACTGCTGCTGTCTACAGTCAGTCAGGGAGCATGATACTGCTGCTGTCTACAGTCAGTCAGGGAACATGATACTGCTGCTGACTACAGTCAGGGAGCATGATACTGCTGCTGTCTACAGTCAGTCAGGGAGCACGATACTGCTGCTGACTACAGTCAGGGAGCATGATACTGCTGCTGACTACAGTCAGGGAACATGATACTGCTGCTGACTACAGTCAGGGAACATGATACTGCTGCTGACTAAAGTCAGGGAGCATGATACTGCTGCTGGCTACAGTCAGTCAGGGAGCATGATACTGCTGCTGTCTACAGTCAGTCAGGGAGCATGATACTGCTGCTGTCTACAGTCAGTCAGGGAACATGATACTGCTGCTGACTACAGTCAGGGAGCATGATACTGCTGCTGGCTACAGTCAGTCAGGGAGCATGATACTGCTGCTGTCTACAGTCAGTCAGGGAGCATGATACTGCTGCTGACTACAGTCAGGGAACATGATACTGCTGCTGTCTACAGTCAGGGAGCATGATACTGCTGCTGTCTACAGTAAGGGAGCATGATACTGCTGCTGACTACAGTCAGGGAGCATGATACTGCTGCTGGCTACAGTCAGGGAGCATGATACTGCTGCTGGCTACAGTCAGGGAGCATGATACTGCTGCTGACTACAGTCAGGGAGCATGATACTGCTGCTGACTACAGTCAGGGAGCATGATACTGCTGCTGACTACAGTCAGGGAGCATGATACTGCTGCTGGCTACAGTCAGGGAACATGATACTGCTGCTGACTACAGTCAGGGAACATGATACTGCTGCTGACTACAGTCAGGGAACATGATACTGCTGCTGACTACAGTCAGGGAGCATGATACTGCTGCTGACTACAGTCAGGGAACATGATACTGCTGCTGTCTACAGTCAGTCAGGGAGCATGATACTGCTGCTGGCTACAGTCAGTCAGGGAGCATGATACTGCTGCTGGCTACAGTCAGTCAGGGAACATGATACTGCTGCTGACTACAGTCAGGGAACATGATACTGCTGCTGTCTACAGTCAGTCAGGGAACATGATACTGCTGCTGACTACAGTGAGGGAACATGATACTACTGCTGACTACAGTCAGGGAGCATGATACTGCTGCTGGCTACAGTCAGGGAACATGATACTGCTGCTGACTACAGTCAGGGAAGATGATACTGCTACTGACTACAGTCAGGGAACATGATACTGCTGCTGTCTACAGTCAGTCAGGGAACATGATACTGCTGCTGTCTACAGTCAGTCAGGGAACATGATACTGCTGCTGTCTACAGTCAGGGAGCATGATACTGCTGCTGTCTACAGTCAGGGAGCATGATACTGCTGCTGTCTACAGTCAGGGAACATGATACTGCTGCTGACTACAGTCAGGGAACATGATACTGCTGCTGTCTACAGTCAGTCAGGGAACATGATACTGCTGCTGTCTACAGTGAGGGAACATGATACTGCTGCTGGCTACAGTCAGTCAGGGAACATGATACTGCTGCTGTCTACAGTCAGTCAGGGAACATGATACTGCTGCTGACTACAGTCAGGGAACATGATACTGCTGCTGTCTACAGTCAGTCAGGGAACATGATACTGCTGCTGTCTACAGTCAGTCAGGGAACATGATACTGCTGCTGTCTACAGTCAGTCAGGGAGCATGATACTGCTGCTGTCTACAGTCAGTCAGGGAACATGATACTGCTGCTGTCTACAGTCAGTCAGGGAACATGATACTGCTGCTGTCTACAGTCAGTCAGGGAACATGATACTGCTGCTGTCTACAGTCAGGGAGCATGATACTGCTGCTGGCTACAGTGAGGGAACATGATACTGCTGCTGTCTACAGTCAGTCAGGGAACATGATACTGCTGCTGTCTACTGTCAGGGAACATGATACTGCTGCTGTCTACAGTCAGTCAGGGAACATGATACTGCTGCTGTCTACTGTCAGGGAACATGATACTGCTGCTGTCTACAGTCAGTCAGGGAACATGATACTGCTGCTGTCTACAGTCAGTCAGGGAACATGATACTGCTGCTGTCTACAGTCAGGGAGCATGATACTGCTGCTGGCTACAGTGAGGGAACATGATACTGCTGCTGTCTACAGTCAGTCAGGGAACATGATACTGCTGCTGTCTACTGTCAGGGAACATGATACTGCTGCTGTCTACAGTCAGTCAGGGAACATGATACTGCTGCTGTCTACTGTCAGGGAACATGATACTGCTGCTGTCTACAGTCAGTCAGGGAACATGATACTGCTGCTGTCTACAGTCAGTCAGGGAACATGATACTGCTGCTGTCTACAGTCAGGGAGCATGATACTGCTGCTGTCTACAGTCAGGGAACATGATACTGCTGCTGACTACAGTCAGGGAACATGATACTGCTGCTGTCTACAGTCAGTCAGGGAACATGATACTGCTGCTGTCTACTGTCAGGGAACATGATACTGCTGCTGTCTACAGTCAGTCAGGGAGCATGATACTGCTGCTGACTACAGTCAGTCAGGGAGCATGATACTGCTACTGTCTACAGTCAGTCAGGGAGCATGATACTGCTGCTGTCTACAGTCAGTCAGGGAACATGATACTGCTGCTGACTACAGTCAGTCAGGGAACATGATACTGCTGCTGACTACAGTCAGTCAGGGAACATGATACTGCTGCTGTCTACAGTCAGTCAGGGAACATGATACTGCTGCTGGCTACAGTCAGTCAGGGAGCATGATACTGCTACTGTCTACAGTCAGTCAGGGAGCATGATACTGCTGCTGTCTACAGTCAGGGAACATGATACTGCTGCTGTCTACTGTCAGGGAACATGATACTGCTGCTGTCTACAGTCAGTCAGGGAACATGATACTGCTGCTGTCTACAGTCAGTCAGGGAGCATGATACTGCTGCTGACTACAGTCAGTCAGGGAACATGATACTGCTGCTGACTACAGTCAGTCAGGGAACATGATACTGCTGCTGTCTACAGTCAGGGAACATGATACTGCTGCTGTCTACAGTCAGTCAGGGAACATGATACTGCTGCTGTCTACAGTCAGGGAGCATGATACTGCTGCTGACTACAGTCAGGGAACATGATACTGCTGCTGTCTACAGTCAGTCAGGGAGCATGATACTGCTGCTGTCTACAGTCAGGGAACATGATACTGCTGCTGTCTACTGTCAGGGAACATGATACTGCTGCTGTCTACAGTCAATCAGGGAGCATGATACTGCTGCTGACTACAGTCAGTCAGGGAGCATGATACTGCTACTGTCTACAGTCAGTCAGGGAGCATGATACTGCTGCTGTCTACAGTCAGTCAGGGAACATGATACTGCTGCTGACTACAGTCAGTCAGGGAACATGATACTGCTGCTGTCTACAGTCAGGGAGCATGATACTGCTGCTGACTACAGTCAGGGAACATGATACTGCTGCTGTCTACAGTCAGTCAGGGAGCATGATACTGCTGCTGTCTACAGTCAGGGAACATGATACTGCTGCTGACTACAGTCAGTCAGGGAGCATGATACTGCTGCTGTCTACAGTCAGTCAGGGAACATGATACTGCTGCTGACTACAGTCAGGGAACATGATACTGCTGCTGACTACAGTCAGTCAGGGAGCATGATACTGCTGCTGTCTACAGTCAGTCAGGGAACATGATACTGCTGCTGTCTACAGTCAGTCAGGGAGCATGATACTGCTGCTGGCTACAGTCAGTCAGGGAGCATGATACTGCTGCTGACTACAGTCAGGGAACATGATACTGCTGCTGACTACAGTCAGTCAGGGAGCATGATACTGCTGCTGTCTACAGTCAGTCAGGGAACATGATACTGCTGCTGTCTACAGTCAGTCAGGGAGCATGATACTGCTGCTGTCTACAGTCAGGGAACATGATACTGCTGCTGACTACAGTCAGGGAACATGATACTGCTGCTGTCTACAGTCAGTCAGGGAGCATGATACTGCTGCTGTCTACAGTCAGTCAGGGAACATGATACTGCTGCTGTCTACAGTCAGTCAGGGAGCATGATACTGCTGCTGTCTACAGTCAGGGAACATGATACTGCTGCTGTCTACAGTCAGGGAACATGATACTGCTGCTGTCTACAGTCAGTCAGGGAGCATGATACTGCTGCTGTCTACAGTCAGTCAGGGAGCATGATACTGCTGCTGACTACAGTCAGGGAACATGATACTGCTGCTGACTACAGTCAGTCAGGGAGCATGATACTGCTGCTGTCTACAGTCAGTCAGGGAACATGATACTGCTGCTGTCTACAGTCAGTCAGGGAACATGATACTGCTGCTGACTACAGTCAGTCAGGGAACATGATACTGCTGCTGACTACAGTCAGTCAGGGAACATGATACTGCTGCTGTCTACAGTCAGTCAGGGAACATGATACTGCTGCTGTCTACAGTCAGGGAACATGATACTGCTGCTGACTACAGTCAGTCAGGGAGCATGATACTGCTGCTGTCTACTGTCAGGGAGCATGATACTGCTGCTGTCTACAGTCAGGGAACATGATACTGCTGCTGTCTACAGTCAGTCAGGGAACATGATACTGCTGCTGTCTACAGTCAGGGAACATGATACTGCTGCTGACTACAGTCAGTCAGGGAACATGATACTGCTGCTGTCTACAGTCAGGGAACATGATACTGCTACTGGCTACAGTCAGTCAGGGAACATGATACTGCTGCTGTCTACAGTCAGTCAGGGAACATGATACTGCTGCTGTCTACAGTCAGGGAACATGATACTGCTGCTGTCTACAGTCAGTCAGGGAACATGATACTGCTGCTGTCTACAGTCAGTCAGGGAACATGATACTGCTGCTGTCTACAGTCAGGGAACATGATACTGCTACTGGCTACAGTCAGTCAGGGAACATGATACTGCTACTGTCTACAGTCAGTCAGGGAGCATGATACTGCTGCTGTCTACAGTCAGGGAACATGATACTGCTGCTGACTACAGTCAGGGAACATGATACTGCTGCTGTCTACAGTCAGGGAGCATGATACTGCTGCTGTCTACAGTCAGTCAGGGAGCATGATACTGCTGCTGTCTACAGTCAGTCAGGGAACATGATACTACTGCTGTCTACAGTCAGTCAGGGAGCATGATACTGCTGCTGTCTACAGTCAGGGAGCATGATACTGCTGCTGTCTACAGTCAGGGAGCATGATACTGCTGCTGTCTACAGTCAGGGAACATGATACTGCTGCTGACTACAGTCAGGGAACATGATACTGCTGCTGTCTACAGTCAGGGAGCATGATACTGCTGCTGTCTACAGTCAGGGAACATGATACTGCTGCTGACTACAGTCAGGGAACATGATACTGCTGCTGTCTACTGTCAGGGAGCATGATACTGCTGCTGACTACAGTCAGTCAGGGAACATGATACTGCTGCTGTCTACAGTCAGTCAGGGAACATGATACTGCTGCTGGCTACAGTCAGTCAGGGAACATGATACTGCTGCTGACTACAGTCAGGGAACATGATACTGCTGCTGACTACAGTCAGGGAACATGATACTGCTGCTGTCTACTGTCAGGGAACATGATACTGCTGCTGACTACAGTCAGGGAGCATGATACTGCTGCTGACTACAGTCAGGGAACATGATACTGCTGCTGTCTACTGTCAGGGAGCATGATACTGCTGCTGACTACAGTCAGGGAGCATGATACTGCTGCTGTCTACAGTCAGTCAGGGAACATGATACTGCTGCTGTCTACAGTCAGTCAGGGAGCATGATACTGCTGCTGACTACAGTCAGGGAGCATGATACTGCTGCTGTCTACAGTCAGTCAGGGAACATGATACTGCTGCTGACTACAGTCAGGGAACATGATACTGCTGCTGTCTACAGTCAGTCAGGGAGCATGATACTGCTGCTGGCTACAGTCAGTCAGGGAGCATGATACTGCTGCTGTCTACAGTCAGTCAGGGAGAACGATACTGCTGCTGACTACAGTCAGGGAGCATGATACTGCTGCTGACTATAGTCAGGGAACATGATACTGCTGCTGACTACAGTCAGGGAACATGATACTGCTGCTGTCTACAGTCAGGGAGCATGATACTGCTGCTGACTACAGTCAGGGAACATGATACTGCTGCTGACTACAGTCAGGGAACATGATACTGCTGCTGTCTACAGTCAGGGAGCATGATACTGCTGCTGTCTACAGTCAGTCAGGGAGCATGATACTGCTGCTGACTACAGTCAGGGAACATGATACTGCTGCTGACTACAGTCAGGGAACATGATACTGCTGCTGTCTACAGTCAGGGAGCATGATACTGCTGCTGTCTACAGTCAGGGAACATGATACTGCTGCTGTCTACAGTCAGGGAGCATGATACTGCTGCTGTCTACAGTCAGGGAACATGATACTGCTGCTGTCTACAGTCAGGGAACATGATACTGCTGCTGACTACAGTCAGGGAACATGATACTGCTGCTGACTACAGTCAGGGAACATGATACTGCTGCTGGCTACAGTCAGTCAGGGAGCATGATACTGCTGCTGGCTACAGTCAGTCAGGGAACATGATACTGCTGCTGACTACAGTCAGGGAACATGATACTGCTGCTGGCTACAGTCAGGGAACATGATACTGCTACTGTCTACAGTCAGTCAGGGAGCATGATACTGCTGCTGACTACAGTCAGGGAACATGATACTGCTGCTGTCTACAGTCAGTCAGGGAACATGATACTGCTGCTGTCTACAGTCAGGGAGCATGATACTGCTGCTGTCTACAGTGAGGGAACATGATACTGCTGCTGTCTACAGTCAGTCAGGGAGCATGATACTGCTCCTGTCTACTGTCAGGGAGCATGATACTACTGCTGTCTACAGTCAGTCAGGGAACATGATACTGCTGCTGTCTACAGTCAGTCAGGGAACATGATACTGCTGCTGTCTACAGTCAGTCAGGGAACATGATACTACTGCTGTCTACAGTCAGTCAGGGAACATGATACTGCTGCTGACTACAGTCAGGGAACATGATACTGCTGCTGTCTACAGTCAGTCAGGGAACATGATACTGCTGCTGTCTACAGTCAGGGAGCATGATACTGCTGCTGTCTACAGTGAGGGAACATGATACTGCTGCTGTCTACAGTCAGTCAGGGAGCATGATACTGCTGCTGTCTACAGTCAGTCAGGGAGCATGATTCTGCTGCTGGCTACAGTCAGTCAGGGAACATGATACTGCTGCTGTCTACAGTCAGTCAGGGAACATGATACTGCTGCTGTGTACAGTCAGTCAGGGAACACGATACTGCTGCTGACTACAGTCAGTCAGGGAACATGATACTGCTGCTGGCTACAGTCAGGGAGCATGATACTGCTGCTGTCTACAGTCAGTCAGGGAGCATGATACTGCTGCTGTCTACAGTCAGTCAGGGAGCATGATACTGCTGCTGTCTACAGTCAGTCAGGGAACATGATACTGCTGCTGACTACAGTCAGGGAGCATGATACTGCTGCTGTCTACAGTCAGTCAGGGAGCACGATACTGCTGCTGACTACAGTCAGGGAGCATGATACTGCTGCTGACTACAGTCAGGGAACATGATACTGCTGCTGACTACAGTCAGGGAACATGATACTGCTGCTGACTAAAGTCAGGGAGCATGATACTGCTGCTGGCTACAGTCAGTCAGGGAGCATGATACTGCTGCTGTCTACAGTCAGTCAGGGAGCATGATACTGCTGCTGTCTACAGTCAGTCAGGGAACATGATACTGCTGCTGACTACAGTCAGGGAGCATGATACTGCTGCTGGCTACAGTCAGTCAGGGAGCATGATACTGCTGCTGTCTACAGTCAGTCAGGGAGCATGATACTGCTGCTGACTACAGTCAGGGAACATGATACTGCTGCTGTCTACAGTCAGGGAGCATGATACTGCTGCTGTCTACAGTCAGGGAGCATGATACTGCTGCTGACTACAGTCAGGGAGCATGATACTGCTGCTGGCTACAGTCAGGGAGCATGATACTGCTGCTGGCTACAGTCAGGGAGCATGATACTGCTGCTGACTACAGTCAGGGAGCATGATACTGCTGCTGACTACAGTCAGGGAGCATGATACTGCTGCTGACTACAGTCAGGGAGCATGATACTGCTGCTGGCTACAGTCAGGGAACATGATACTGCTGCTGACTACAGTCAGGGAACATGATACTGCTGCTGACTACAGTCAGGGAACATGATACTGCTGCTGACTACAGTCAGGGAGCATGATACTGCTGCTGACTACAGTCAGGGAACATGATACTGCTGCTGTCTACAGTCAGTCAGGGAGCATGATACTGCTGCTGGCTACAGTCAGTCAGGGAGCATGATACTGCTGCTGGCTACAGTCAGTCAGGGAACATGATACTGCTGCTGACTACAGTCAGGGAACATGATACTGCTGCTGTCTACAGTCAGTCAGGGAACATGATACTGCTGCTGACTACAGTGAGGGAACATGATACTACTGCTGACTAAAGTCAGGGAGCATGATACTGCTGCTGGCTACAGTCAGGGAACATGATACTGCTGCTGACTACAGTCAGGGAAGATGATACTGCTACTGACTACAGTCAGGGAACATGATACTGCTGCTGTCTACAGTCAGTCAGGGAACATGATACTGCTGCTGTCTACAGTCAGTCAGGGAACATGATACTGCTGCTGTCTACAGTCAGGGAGCATGATACTGCTGCTGTCTACAGTCAGGGAGCATGATACTGCTGTTGTCTACAGTCAGGGAACATGATACTGCTGCTGACTACAGTCAGGGAACATGATACTGCTGCTGTCTACAGTCAGTCAGGGAACATGATACTGCTGCTGTCTACAGTGAGGGAACATGATACTGCTGCTGGCTACAGTCAGTCAGGGAACATGATACTGCTGCTGTCTACAGTCAGTCAGGGAACATGATACTGCTGCTGACTACAGTCAGGGAACATGATACTGCTGCTGTCTACAGTCAGTCAGGGAACATGATACTGCTGCTGTCTACAGTCAGTCAGGGAACATGATACTGCTGCTGTCTACAGTCAGTCAGGGAGCATGATACTGCTGCTGTCTACAGTCAGTCAGGGAACATGATACTGCTGCTGTCTACAGTCAGTCAGGGAACATGATACTGCTGCTGTCTACAGTCAGTCAGGGAACATGATACTGCTGCTGTCTTCAGTCAGGGAGCATGATACTGCTGCTGGCTACAGTGAGGGAACATGATACTGCTGCTGTCTACAGTCAGTCAGGGAACATGATACTGCTGCTGTCTACTGTCAGGGAACATGATACTGCTGCTGTCTACAGTCAGTCAGGGAACATGATACTGCTGCTGTCTACTGTCAGGGAACATGATACTGCTGCTGTCTACAGTCAGTCAGGGAACATGATACTGCTGCTGTCTACAGTCAGTCAGGGAACATGATACTGCTGCTGTCTACAGTCAGGGAGCATGATACTGCTGCTGGCTACAGTGAGGGAACATGATACTGCTGCTGTCTACAGTCAGTCAGGGAACATGATACTGCTGCTGTCTACTGTCAGGGAACATGATACTGCTGCTGTCTACAGTCAGTCAGGGAACATGATACTGCTGCTGTCTACTGTCAGGGAACATGATACTGCTGCTGTCTACAGTCAGTCAGGGAACATGATACTGCTGCTGTCTACAGTCAGTCAGGGAACATGATACTGCTGCTGTCTACAGTCAGGGAGCATGATACTGCTGCTGTCTACAGTCAGGGAACATGATACTGCTGCTGACTACAGTCAGGGAACATGATACTGCTGCTGTCTACAGTCAGTCAGGGAACATGATACTGCTGCTGTCTACTGTCAGGGAACATGATACTGCTGCTGTCTACAGTCAGTCAGGGAGCATGATACTGCTGCTGACTACAGTCAGTCAGGGAGCATGATACTGCTACTGTCTACAGTCAGTCAGGGAGCATGATACTGCTACTGTCTACAGTCAGTCAGGGAACATGATACTGCTGCTGACTACAGTCAGTCAGGGAACATGATACTGCTGCTGACTACAGTCAGTCAGGGAACATGATACTGCTGCTGTCTACAGTCAGTCAGGGAACATGATACTGCTGCTGGCTACAGTCAGTCAGGGAGCATGATACTGCTACTGTCTACAGTCAGTCAGGGAGCATGATACTGCTGCTGTCTACAGTCAGGGAACATGATACTGCTGCTGTCTACTGTCAGGGAACATGATACTGCTGCTGTCTACAGTCAGTCAGGGAACATGATACTGCTGCTGTCTACAGTCAGTCAGGGAGCATGATACTGCTGCTGACTACAGTCAGTCAGGGAACATGATACTGCTGCTGACTACAGTCAGTCAGGGAACATGATACTGCTGCTGTCTACAGTCAGGGAACATGATACTGCTGCTGTCTACAGTCAGTCAGGGAACATGATACTGCTGCTGTCTACAGTCAGGGAGCATGATACTGCTGCTGACTACAGTCAGGGAACATGATACTGCTGCTGTCTACAGTCAGTCAGGGAGCATGATACTGCTGCTGTCTACAGTCAGGGAACATGATACTGCTGCTGTCTACTGTCAGGGAACATGATACTGCTGCTGTCTACAGTCAATCAGGGAGCATGATACTGCTGCTGACTACAGTCAGTCAGGGAGCATGATACTGCTACTGTCTACAGTCAGTCAGGGAGCATGATACTGCTGCTGTCTACAGTCAGTCAGGGAACATGATACTGCTGCTGACTACAGTCAGTCAGGGAACATGATACTGCTGCTGTCTACAGTCAGGGAGCATGATACTGCTGCTGACTACAGTCAGGGAACATGATACTGCTGCTGTCTACAGTCAGTCAGGGAGCATGATACTGCTGCTGTCTACAGTCAGGGAACATGATACTGCTGCTGACTACAGTCAGTCAGGGAGCATGATACTGCTGCTGTCTACAGTCAGTCAGGGAACATGATACTGCTGCTGACTACAGTCAGGGAACATGATACTGCTGCTGACTACAGTCAGTCAGGGAGCATGATACTGCTGCTGTCTACAGTCAGTCAGGGAACATGATACTGCTGCTGTCTACAGTCAGTCAGGGAGCATGATACTGCTGCTGGCTACAGTCAGTCAGGGAGCATGATACTGCTGCTGACTACAGTCAGGGAACATGATACTGCTGCTGACTACAGTCAGTCAGGGAGCATGATACTGCTGCTGTCTACAGTCAGTCAGGGAACATGATACTGCTGCTGTCTACAGTCAGTCAGGGAGCATGATACTGCTGCTGTCTACAGTCAGGGAACATGATACTGCTGCTGACTACAGTCAGGGAACATGATACTGCTGCTGTCTACAGTCAGTCAGGGAGCATGATACTGCTGCTGTCTACAGTCAGTCAGGGAACATGATACTGCTGCTGTCTACAGTCAGTCAGGGAGCATGATACTGCTGCTGTCTACAGTCAGGGAACATGATACTGCTGCTGTCTACAGTCAGGGAACATGATACTGCTGCTGTCTACAGTCAGTCAGGGAGCATGATACTGCTGCTGTCTACAGTCAGTCAGGGAGCATGATACTGCTGCTGACTACAGTCAGGGAACATGATACTGCTGCTGACTACAGTCAGTCAGGGAGCATGATACTGCTGCTGTCTACAGTCAGTCAGGGAACATGATACTGCTGCTGTCTACAGTCAGTCAGGGAACATGATACTGCTGCTGACTACAGTCAGTCAGGGAACATGATACTGCTGCTGACTACAGTCAGTCAGGGAACATGATACTGCTGCTGTCTACAGTCAGTCAGGGAACATGATACTGCTGCTGTCTACAGTCAGGGAACATGATACTGCTGCTGACTACAGTCAGTCAGGGAGCATGATACTGCTGCTGTCTACTGTCAGGGAGCATGATACTGCTGCTGTCTACAGTCAGGGAACATGATACTGCTGCTGTCTACAGTCAGTCAGGGAACATGATACTGCTGCTGTCTACAGTCAGGGAACATGATACTGCTGCTGACTACAGTCAGTCAGGGAACATGATACTGCTGCTGTCTACAGTCAGGGAACATGATACTGCTACTGGCTACAGTCAGTCAGGGAACATGAAACTGCTGCTGTCTACAGTCAGTCAGGGAACATGATACTGCTGCTGTCTACAGTCAGGGAACATGATACTGCTGCTGTCTACAGTCAGTCAGGGAACATGATACTGCTGCTGTCTACAGTCAGTCAGGGAACATGATACTGCTGCTGTCTACAGTCAGGGAACATGATACTGCTACTGGCTACAGTCAGTCAGGGAACATGATACTGCTACTGTCTACAGTCAGTCAGGGAGCATGATACTGCTGCTGTCTACAGTCAGGGAACATGATACTGCTGCTGACTACAGTCAGGGAACATGATACTGCTGCTGTCTACAGTCAGGGAACATGATACTGCTGCTGTCTACAGTCAGTCAGGGAGCATGATACTGCTGCTGTCTACAGTCAGTCAGGGAACATGATACTACTGCTGTCTACAGTCAGTCAGGGAGCATGATACTGCTGCTGTCTACAGTCAGGGAGCATGATACTGCTGCTGTCTACAGTCAGGGAGCATGATACTGCTGCTGTCTACAGTCAGGGAACATGATACTGCTGCTGACTACAGTCAGGGAACATGATACTGCTGCTGTCTACAGTCAGGGAGCATGATACTGCTGCTGTCTACAGTCAGGGAACATGATACTGCTGCTGACTACAGTCAGGGAACATGATACTGCTGCTGTCTACTGTCAGGGAGCATGATACTGCTGCTGACTACAGTCAGTCAGGGAACATGATACTGCTGCTGTCTACAGTCAGTCAGGGAACATGATACTGCTGCTGGCTACAGTCAGTCAGGGAACATGATACTGCTGCTGACTACAGTCAGGGAACATGATACTGCTGCTGACTACAGTCAGGGAACATGATACTGCTGCTGTCTACTGTCAGGGAACATGATACTGCTGCTGACTACAGTCAGGGAGCATGATACTGCTGCTGACTACAGTCAGGGAACATGATACTGCTGCTGTCTACTGTCAGGGAGCATGATACTGCTGCTGACTACAGTCAGGGAGCATGATACTGCTGCTGTCTACAGTCAGTCAGGGAACATGATACTGCTGCTGTCTACAGTCAGTCAGGGAGCATGATACTGCTGCTGACTACAGTCAGGGAGCATGATACTGCTGCTGACTACAGTCAGGGAGCATGATACTGCTGCTGTCTACAGTCAGTCAGGGAACATGATACTGCTGCTGTCTACAGTCAGTCAGGGAGCATGATACTGCTGCTGACTACAGTCAGTCAGGGAGCATGATACTGCTACTGTCTACAGTCAGTCAGGGAGCATGATACTGCTGCTGTCTACAGTCAGGGAACATGATACTGCTGCTGTCTACTGTCAGGGAACATGATACTGCTGCTGACTACAGTCAGGGAGCATGATACTGCTGCTGTCTACAGTCAGTCAGGGAACATGATACTGCTGCTGTCTACTGTCAGGGAACATGATACTGCTGCTGTCTACAGTCAGTCAGGGAGCATGATACTGCTACTGTCTACAGTCAGTCAGGGAGCATGATACTGCTGCTGTCTACAGTCAGTCAGGGAGCATGATACTGCTACTGTCTACAGTCAGTCAGGGAGCATGATACTGCTGCTGTCTACAGTCAGTCAGGGAACATGATACTGCTGCTGACTACAGTCAGGGAACATGATACTGCTGCTGACTACAGTCAGTCAGGGAGCATGATACTGCTGCTGTCTACAGTCAGTCAGGGAGCATGATACTGCTGCTGTCTACTGTCAGGGAGCATGATACTACTGCTGTCTACAGTCAGTCAGGGAACATGATACTGCTGCTGTCTACAGTCAGTCAGGGAACATGATACTGCTGCTGTCTACAGTCAGTCAGGGAACATGATACTGCTGCTGTCTACAGTCAGTCAGGGAACATGATACTGCTGCTGTCTACAGTCAGTCAGGGAGCATGATACTGCTGCTGTCTACAGTCAGTCAGGGAGCATGATACTGCTGCTGACTACAGTCAGTCAGGGAGCATGATACTGCTGCTGTCTACAGTCAGTCAGGGAACATGATACTGCTGCTGACTACAGTCAGGGAACATGATACTGCTGCTGTCTACAGTCAGGGAACATGATACTGCTGCTGACTACAGTCAGGGAACATGATACTGCTGCTGTCTACAGTCAGTCAGGGAACATGATACTGCTGCTGTCTACTGTCAGGGAACATGATACTGCTGCTGTCTACTGTCAGGGAACATGATACTGCTGCTGACTACAGTCAGGGAACATGATACTGCTGCTGACTACAGTCAGGGAACATGATACTGCTGCTGACTACAGTCAGGGAACATGATACTGCTGCTGTCTACAGTCAGGGAACATGATACTGCTGCTGTCTACAGTCAGGGAACATGATACTGCTGCTGACTACAGTCAGGGAACATGATACTGCTGCTGACTACAGTCAGGGAACATGATACTGCTGCTGTCTACAGTCAGGGAACATGATACTGCTGCTGACTACAGTCAGTCAGGGAACATGATACTGCTGCTGACTACAGTCAGGGAACATGATACTGCTGCTGACTACAGTCAGGGAACATGATACTGCTGCTGTCTACAGTCAGGGAACATGATACTGCTGCTGACTACAGTCAGTCAGGGAACATGATACTGCTGCTGACTACAGTCAGGGAGCATGATACTGCTGCTGTCTACAGTCAGTCAGGGAACATGATACTGCTGCTGTCTACAGTCAGGGAACATGATACTGCTGCTGTCTACAGTCAGTCAGGGAACATGATACTGCTGCTGTCTACAGTCAGGGAACATGATACTGCTGCTGTCTACAGTCAGTCAGGGAACATGATACTGCTGCTGTCTACAGTCAGTCAGGGAGCATGATACTGCTGCTGTCTACAGTCAGGGAACATGATACTGCTGCTGTCTACAGTCAGTCAGGGAACATGATACTGCTGCTGTCTACAGTCAGTCAGGGAACATGATACTGCTGCTGTCTACAGTCAGTCAGGGAACGTGATACTGCTGCTGTCTACTGTCAGTCAGGGAGCATGATACTGCTGCTGTCTACAGTCAGTCAGGGAGCATGATACCGCTGCTGTCTACAGTCAGTCAGGGAGCATGATACTGCTGCTGTCTACAGTCAGGGAACATGATACTGCTGCTGTCTACAGTCAGTCAGGGAGCATGATACTGCTACTGTCTACAGTCAGTCAGGGAGCATGATACTGCTGCTGTCTACAGTCAGTCAGGGAGCATGATACTGCTACTGTCTACAGTCAGTCAGGGAGCATGATACTGCTGCTGTCTACAGTCAGTCAGGGAACATGATACTGCTGCTGACTACAGTCAGGGAACATGATACTGCTGCTGACTACAGTCAGTCAGGGAGCATTATACTGCTGCTGTCTACAGTCAGTCAGGGAGCATGATACTGCTGCTGTCTACTGTCAGGGAGCATGATACTACTGCTGTCTACAGTCAGTCAGGGAACATGATACTGCTGCTGTCTACAGTCAGTCAGGGAACATGATACTGCTGCTGTCTACAGTCAGTCAGGGAACATGATACTGCTGCTGTCTACAGTCAGTCAGGGAACATGATACTGCTGCTGTCTACAGTCAGTCAGGGAGCATGATACTGCTGCTGTCTACAGTCAGTCAGGGAGCATGATACTGCTGCTGACTACAGTCAGTCAGGGAGCATGATACTGCTGCTGTCTACAGTCAGTCAGGGAACATGATACTGCTGCTGACTACAGTCAGGGAACATGATACTGCTGCTGTCTACAGTCAGGGAACATGATACTGCTGCTGACTACAGTCAGGGAACATGATACTGCTGCTGTCTACAGTCAGTCAGGGAACATGATACTGCTGCTGTCTACAGTCAGTCAGGGAACATGATACTGCTGCTGTCTACAGTCAGTCAGGGAACATGATACTGCTGCTGTCTACAGTCAGTCAGGGAGCATGATACTGCTGCTGTCTACAGTCAGTCAGGGAGCATGATACTGCTGCTGACTACAGTCAGTCAGGGAGCATGATACTGCTGCTGTCTACAGTCAGTCAGGGAACATGATACTGCTGCTGACTACAGTCAGGGAACATGATACTGCTGCTGTCTACAGTCAGGGAACATGATACTGCTGCTGACTACAGTCAGGGAACATGATACTGCTGCTGTCTACAGTCAGTCAGGGAACATGATACTGCTGCTGTCTACTGTCAGGGAACATGATACTGCTGCTGTCTACTGTCAGGGAACATGATACTGCTGCTGACTACAGTCAGGGAACATGATACTGCTGCTGACTACAGTCAGGGAACATGATACTGCTGCTGACTACAGTCAGGGAACATGATACTGCTGCTGTCTACAGTCAGGGAACATGATACTGCTGCTGTCTACAGTCAGGGAACATGATACTGCTGCTGACTACAGTCAGGGAACATGATACTGCTGCTGACTACAGTCAGGGAACATGATACTGCTGCTGTCTACAGTCAGGGAACATGATACTGCTGCTGACTACAGTCAGTCAGGGAACATGATACTGCTGCTGACTACAGTCAGGGAACATGATACTGCTGCTGACTACAGTCAGGGAACATGATACTGCTGCTGTCTACAGTCAGGGAACATGATACTGCTGCTGACTACAGTCAGTCAGGGAACATGATACTGCTGCTGACTACAGTCAGGGAGCATGATACTGCTGCTGTCTACAGTCAGTCAGGGAACATGATACTGCTGCTGTCTACAGTCAGGGAACATGATACTGCTGCTGTCTACAGTCAGTCAGGGAACATGATACTGCTGCTGTCTACAGTCAGGGAACATGATACTGCTGCTGTCTACAGTCAGTCAGGGAACATGATACTGCTGCTGTCTACAGTCAGTCAGGGAGCATGATACTGCTGCTGTCTACAGTCAGGGAACATGATACTGCTGCTGACTACAGTCAGTCAGGGAGCATGATACTGCTGCTGTCTACAGTCAGTCAGGGAACATGATACTGCTGCTGTCTACAGTCAGTCAGGGAACATGATACTGCTGCTGTCTACAGTCAGTCAGGGAACATGATACTGCTGCTGTCTACAGTCAGTCAGGGAACGTGATACTGCTGCTGTCTACAGTCAGTCAGGGAACATGATACTGCTGCTGTCTACAGTCAGTCAGGGAACATGATACTGCTGCTGTCTACAGTCAGTCAGGGAACATGATACTGCTGCTGTCTACAGTCAGTCAGGGAACATGATACTGCTGCTGTCTACAGTCAGTCAGGGAGCATGATACTGCTGCTGTCTACAGTCAGGGAACATGATACTGCTGCTGTCTACTGTCAGTCAGGGAGCATGATACTGCTGCTGTCTACAGTCAGTCAGGGAGCATGATACTGCTGCTGTCTACAGTCAGTCAGGGAGCATGATACTGCTGCTGTCTACAGTCAGGGAACATGATACTGCTGCTGTCTACAGTCAGTCAGGGAGCATGATACTGCTGCTGTCTACTGTCAGTCAGGGAGCATGATACTGCTGCTGTCTACAGTCAGTCAGGGAGCATGATACTGCTGCTGTCTACAGTCAGTCAGGGAGCATGATACTGCTGCTGTCTACAGTCAGGGAGCATGATACTGCTGCTGTCTACAGTCAGTCAGGGAACATGATACTGCTGCTGTCTACAGTCAGTCAGGGAGCATTATACTGCTGCTGTCTACAGTCAGGGAACATGATACTGCTGCTGTCTACAGTCAGTCAGGGAGCATGATACTGCTGCTGTCTACAGTCAGGGAACATGATACTGCTGCTGTCTACAGTCAGTCAGGGAGCATGATACTGCTGCTGTCTACAGTCAGTCAGGGAGCATGATACTGCTGCTGTCTACAGTCAGGGAACATGATACTGCTGCTGTCTACAGTCAGTCAGGGAACATGATACTGCTGCTGTCTACAGTCAGTCAGGGAGCATGATACTGCTGCTGTCTACAGTCAGTCAGGGAGCATGATACTGCTGCTGACTACAGTCAGTCAGGGAGCATGATACTGCTGCTGTCTACAGTCAGTCAGGGAACATGATACTGCTGCTGACTACAGTCAGGGAACATGATACTGCTGCTGTCTACAGTCAGGGAACATGATACTGCTGCTGTCTACAGTCAGGGAGCATGATACTGCTGCTGTCTACAGTCAGTCAGGGAGCATGATACTGCTGCTGTCTACTGTCAGGGAACATGATACTGCTGCTGTCTACTGTCAGGGAGCATGATACTGCTGCTGTCTACTGTCAGGGAACATGATACTGCTGCTGTCTACAGTCAGGGAGCATGATACTGCTGCTGGCTACAGTCAGTCAGGGAACATGATACTGCTGCTGACTACAGTCAGTCAGGGAACATGATACTGCTGCTGTCTACTGTCAGGGAACATGATACTGCTGCTGTCTACAGTCAGTCAGGGAGCATGATACTGCTGCTGACTACAGTCAGTCAGGGAGCATGATACTGCTGCTGACTACAGTCAGTCAGGGAGCATGATACTGCTGCTGACTACAGTCAGGGAACATGATACTGCTGCTGTCTACAGTCAGTCAGGGAGCATGATACTGCTGCTGACTACAGTCAGGGAGCATGATACTGCTGCTGTCTACAGTCAGTCAGGGGGCATGATACTGCTGCTGTCTACAGTCAGTCAGGGAGCATGATACTGCTGCTGTCTACAGTCAGGGAACATGATACTGCTGCTGTCTACAGTCAGTCAGGGAGCATGATACTGCTGCTGTCTACTGTCAGTCAGGGAGCATGATACTGCTGCTGTCTACAGTCAGGGAGCATGATACTGCTGCTGTCTACAGTCAGTCAGGGAACATGATACTGCTGCTGTCTACAGTCAGTCAGGGAGCATGATACTGCTGCTGTCTACAGTCAGGGAACATGATACTGCTGCTGTCTACAGTCAGTCAGGGAGCATGATACTGCTGCTGTCTACAGTCAGGGAACATGATACTGCTGCTGTCTACAGTCAGTCAGGGAGCATGATACTGCTGCTGTCTACAGTCAGTCAGGGAGCATGATACTGCTGCTGTCTACAGTCAGGGAACATGATACTGCTGCTGTCTACAGTCAGTCAGGGAACATGATACTGCTGCTGTCTACAGTCAGTCAGGGAGCATGATACTGCTGCTGTCTACAGTCAGTCAGGGAGCATGATACTGCTGCTGACTACAGTCAGTCAGGGAGCATGATACTGCTGCTGTCTACAGTCAGTCAGGGAACATGATACTGCTGCTGACTACAGTCAGGGAACATGATACTGCTGCTGTCTACAGTCAGGGAACATGATACTGCTGCTGTCTACAGTCAGGGAGCATGATACTGCTGCTGTCTACAGTCAGTCAGGGAGCATGATACTGCTGCTGTCTACTGTCAGGGAACATGATACTGCTGCTGTCTACTGTCAGGGAGCATGATACTGCTGCTGTCTACTGTCAGGGAACATGATACTGCTGCTGTCTACAGTCAGGGAGCATGATACTGCTGCTGGCTACAGTCAGTCAGGGAACATGATACTGCTGCTGACTACAGTCAGTCAGGGAGCATGATACTGCTGCTGACTACAGTCAGTCAGGGAGCATGATACTGCTGCTGACTACAGTCAGTCAGGGAGCATGATACTGCTGCTGACTACAGTCAGGGAACATGATACTGCTGCTGTCTACAGTCAGGGAGCATGATACTGCTGCTGTCTACAGTCAGTCAGGGAACATGATACTGCTGCTGACTACAGTCAGTCAGGGAGCATGATACTGCTGCTGACTACAGTCAGTCAGGGAGCATGATACTGCTGCTGACTACAGTCAGTCAGGGAGCATGATACTGCTGCTGACTACAGTCAGGGAACATGATACTGCTGCTGTCTACAGTCAGTCAGGGAGCATGATACTGCTGCTGACTACAGTCAGGGAGCATGATACTGCTGCTGTCTACAGTCAGTCAGGGAGCATGATACTGCTGCTGTCTACAGTCAGTCAGGAACCATATGAGAGACATGACTGCTTGGCTATAATGTTTTTCAGCTGCTCACACAGAAAACAGACCCAGAAATAAAATGTTACATTTTCAGGTTGATCTGTTAAACATGACAGACACCTTAAAGAGAAGTGCTCTCTGCACAGAGCATTGTGTAGGAGGGAGACAGGCAAACATTTTGTTAATACACAGAAGACACAGTATAATACCATGATCTTTAATTGATGGTCTGGTGACCCGTGAAATGTTGTTGTGGATGTATCCTAGCAACCAGTACATGCAAACAGCCAATGGCAGTGATTCTGGAGGGAGAGAGATAACAGATTATTTACACTCAGATTCTTACTGTAGGTTACTGCAGTGGAGCTTTATATCCCTTTTCCTGTGAGTGTAAAATGGTAAAGGGATTGACCTGTTATCTGTGGAACCTGGTGTTGTCGTACTGTGGAGTCCTTTCATCTTGTATAATGATAACATTCATAAATGTATTGTACATTTTGAAGTCACCAAAAGCAGGACATGAAAATACATCCTTCATCTTAACGATATGCCAGACCAGTCTAAAAGCCCTATTTCTAGAAACACAATACAGTAATAACATTAACAGCCTGGTATCACAGTAACGATATGCCAGACCAGTCTAAAAGCCCTATTTCTAGAAACACAATACAGTAATAAGCATAACAGCCTGGTATCACAGTAACTAGGGGTGGCAGGTAGCCTAGTGGTTAGAGAGTTGGACCAGTAACCAGCAGGTAGCCTAGTGGTTAGTGTTGGACCAGTAACCAGCAGGTAGCCTAGTGGTTAGAGCATTGGGCCAGTAACCAGCAGGTAGCCTAGTGGTCAGAGCGTTGGTCCAGTAACCAGCAGGTAACCTAGTGGTTAGAGCGTTGGTCCAGTAACCAGCAGGTAACCTAGTGGTTAGAGCGTTGGTCCAGTAACCAGCAGGTAGCATAGTGGTTAGAGCGTTGGTCCAGTAACCAGCAGGTAGCATAGTGGTTAGAGCGTTGGTCCAGTAACCTGCAGGTAGCCTAGTGGTTAGAGCATTGGTCCAGTAACCAGCAAGTAGCCTAGTGGTTAGAGCGTTGGAAAGGTAACCAGCAGGTAGCCTAGTGGTTAGAGCGTTGGTCCAGTAACCAGCAGGTAGCCTAGTGGTTAGAGCGTTAGTCCAGTAACCGAAAGGTTTCTGAGATCCCTGAGCTGACAAGGTAAAATTCTGCCTCTGAACTGTTCCTAGGCCGTCATTGTGTCATGACCGTCTGAAGAAGTGGACCAAAGCGCAGCGTGGTGAGTGTACATTTTTTGTTTATTTATATAAATGTCGCCAACCAAACAAGAAACAAAGAAACGACCGTGAAGCTTACAAGGGCTATAGTGCCTCTAACAAAGTTAACTACCCACAATAACAAAAGGAAAAAAGGTTGCCTAAGTATGATTCCCAATCAGAGACAGCTGTCCCTGATTGAGAACCATACCCGGCCAAAACATAGAAACACAAAACATAGAAATCAGAACATAGAATTCCCACCCAAATCACACCCTGACCAAACCAAAATAGAGACATAACAAGGCTCTCTAAGGTCAGGGTGTGACACATTGAAAATAAGAATTTGTTCTTAACTGACTTGCCTAGTTAGATAAAGGTTAAACGTATATATATTTTTTTAACTACAGGGTCAAGCGATTTACTTCTCCATACTGAATCATGTCCAGTGGACAGCAGATCATTCACCCAAAGTGTTTTCTAATCGTCAGCTGCTGAACTAGCCCAGCTGTGAAACCTAGGAGTCAAATTCAACTGACCAGGGTATTCATCAATACCCTATGTAAAACCACTACGACTGTCCCAAAGGACACCCTATTACACCCTATTACCCACATAGGGCTCTGGTCATCAGTAGTCAGACTCTGAGTCTCTCGCCCCAAGCTGTAAGAAATCCAGATAGCTCTGTAATTTTAGCAGCCTTTCTACCTTTAGAACGACGGAGAACAAAAATAATATGGGGGTCCGTCGTGAAGTCTGTATTTTAGAAAGCAGCCACAGACAGAAACGCTTCTTTGTTTTAAAGTATGTGAGGCTGTCCTAGCTGTCTCAATGAGGAACCCATCTTCTCTCTGTCTCCCTGTTATCTATACCTTCCCTGTTCCTCTGTCTCCCTGTTATCTATACCTTCCCTGTTCCTCTGTCTCCCTGTTATCTATACCTTCCCTGTTCCTCTGTCTCCCTGTTATCTATACCTTCCCTGTTCCTCTGTCTCCCTGTTATCTATACCTTCCATGTTCCTATGTCTCCCTGTTATCTATACCTTCCATGTTCCTCTGTCTCCCTGTTATCTATACCTTCCATCTTCTCTCTGTCTCCCTGTTATCTATCCCTTCCATCTTCTCTCTGTCTCCCTGTTATCTATACCTTCCCTGTTCCTCTGTCTCCCTGTTATCTATACCTTCCATGTTCCTCTGTCTCCCTGTTATCTATACCTTCCATGTTCCTCTGTCTCCCTCTGTCTACCTTCCCTGTTCCTTTGTCTCCCTGTTATCTACACCTTCCCTGTTCCTTTGTCTCCTCCAAGAGGGCAAGACTGTTTCTTCTCCAGTTAGGTCATGGAATGTCTGAGCATGTTGGAGGCAAGAGGACCATCTAAAGGACACCCTATTCCCTATATAAACAGTGATACCCTATTCCCTATTTAAACAGTGATACCATATTCCATATTTAAACAGTGATACCCTATTCCCTATATATACAGTGATACCCTATTCCCTATATATACAGTGACACACTATTCCCTAAAATATTTAGATGGGCAAAAGAACACAGACACTGGAAGGCCAACATCCCGGAATCGCCTCTTCACTGTTGACATTGAGACGGGTGTTTTGCGGGTACTATTTAATGAAGCTGCCAGTTGAGGACTTGTGGGGCATCTGTTTCTCAAACTAGACACTCTAATATACTTGTCCTCTTTTTCAGTTGTGCACCGGGGCCTCCCACTCCTCTTTCTATTCTGGTTAGAGCAAGTTTGCGCTGTTCTGTGAATTGAGTACACAGCAATGTACGAGACCTTCAGTTTCTTGCCAACTTCTCGCATGGAATAGCCTTCATTTCTCAGAACAAGAATAGACTGCCGAGTTTCAAAATAAAAATATTTGTTTTTGTATATTGTGAGCCTGTATTCGAACCCACAAATGATGATGCTCTAGATACTCAACTAGTCTAAAGAAGGCCAGTTGTATTGCTTCTTTAATCAGGACAGTTTTCAGCTGTGCTAACAGAATTGCAAAAGGGTTTTCCAATGATCAATTAGCCTTTTTAAAATGATAAACTTGGATTAGCTAACACAACGTGCCATTGGAACACAGGAGTGATGGATGCTGATAATGGGCCTCTGTACACCTAGTATGTAGATATTCCATTCAATATCAGCCGTTTCCAGCTACAATGGTCATTTACAACAATAACAATGTCTACACTGTATTTCTGATCAATTTGATGTTATTTTAATAGACCCATTTTTTTTTGCTTTTCTTTCAAAAACAAGGACATTTCTAAGTGACCCCATAGATATATATATTTACCTCCCAAATATATGGGGGACATTCAAGTGACTTCAAATTTTGAATGGTGGTGTATGTGTATATATTTAAATTTTTTTGGGCCTTGCCTGTTTTGAATGTTATTTTGGCATTAATACGTGTCACATATCAGTTTGCAAACAATGTAAACAAATATATATAATTGAGGTAATAAAGCCGCATACAAACATGGTCTCTTTTTGGTTTTCTTGAGTAAGGCAGCTCCAAAATGAGGGTGTTTCAGCCTAGCTGTAACGGCTGTCAGACGAGCGACTCTGGCAGCTCAGGACAGACGGGCGACTCTGGCAGCACTGGACAGGAGGAAGACTCTGGCAGCGCTGGACAGGCGGGAGCACCTGTAGGAAGGAGACGGAGAGACAGCCTGGTGCGGGGGGCTGACCATGGAGGCGCACTGGAGGTCTCGAGCACCGAGCCTGCACAACCCTACCTGGCTGAATGCTCCCCGTAGCCAGGCCAGTGCGGCGACGTGGAATAGACCGCACTGGGCTGTGCTGGCGAACCGGGGACACCATGCGTAGGGTTGGTGCCATGTACCCCGGCCCGAGGAGACGCACTGGAGACCAGATGCGCTGAGCCGGCTTCATGGCACCTGGCTCGATGCCCACTCTAGCCCGGCCGATACGAGGCGCTGCTATGTACCGCACCGGGCTATGCCTACGCACCGGGGACACCGTGCACCTCACGGCATAAAACGGTGCTTGCCCGGTCCCTCTTTTTCCACGGTAAGCACGGGGAGTTGGCGCAGGTTTCCTACCTGAATTCGCCAACCCCAATACATTTTTGGGGCTGCCTCTCTTGCTTCCAACCGCGCTGCCGTGCTGCCTCCTCATACCACCGCCTCTCAGCTTTCGTTGCCTCCAGCTCAGCCTTGGGGCCGTCCAGAATCTCCTCCCATGACCAGGAGTCCTGAGATCGCTGCTGCTGCCCGATACCACTCTGCTTGGTCCTTTGGTGGTGAGTTTTTCTGTAATGGCTGTCTTCCTCTGACGAGGAGGAGTAGTAAGGATCGGAGGACGAAGGCGCAGCGTGGTACGTGTTCATGCTTTCTATTAAAACAAGCGAACACTGAAACAAAACAATAAATGAGAGGTGAAATAACCAACCGAAACAGTTCCATGTGGAACACATAGACACAGAAAATAACCAACCGAAACAGTTCCGTGTGGAACACACAGACACAGAAAATAACCAACCGAAACAGTTCCGTGTGGAACACACAGACACAGAAAATAACCAACCGAAACAGTTCCGTGTGGAACACACAGACACAGAAAATAACCAACCGAAACAGTTCCGTGTGGAACACACAGACACAGAAAATAACCAACCGAAACAGTTCCATGTGGAACACACAGACACAGAAAATAACCAACCGAAACAGTTCCGTGTGGAACACACAGACACAGAAAATAACCAACCGAAACAGTTCTGTGTGGAACACACAGACACAGAAAATAAACACCAACGAAACAGTTCCGTGTGGAACACACAGACACAGAAAATAAACACCAACGAAACAGTTCCGTATGGAACACACAGACACAGAAAATAACCAACCGAAACAGTTCCGTGTGGAACACACAGAAACAGAAAATAAACACCAACGAAACAGTTCCGTGTGGAACACACAGACACAGAAAATAACCAACCGAAACAGTTCCGTATGGAACACACAGACACAGAAAATAAACACCAACCGAAACAGTTCCGTGTGGAACACACAGACACAGAAAATAACCAACCGAAACAGTTCCGTGTGGAACACACAGACACAGACAAAAACCAACCGAAACAGTTCCGTGTGGAACACACAGACACAGAAAATAAACAACCGAAACAGTTCTGTGTGGAACACACAGACACAGAAAATAACCAACCGAAACAGTTCTGTGTGGAACACACAGACACAGAAAATAACCAACCGAAACAGTTCCGTGTGGAACACACAGACAGAGAATATAAACACCAACGAAACAGTTCCATGTGGAACACACAGACACAGAAAATAACCAACCGAAACATTTCCGTGTGGAACACACAGACACAGAAAATAACCAACCGAAACAGTTCCGTGTGGAACACATAGACACAGAAAATAACCAACCGAAACAGTTCCGTGTGGAACACACAGACCCAGAAAATAACCAACCGAAACAGTTCCGTGTGGAACACACAGACACAGAAAATAACCAACCGAAACAGTTCCGTGTGGAACACACAGTCACAGAAAATAACCAACCGAAACAGTTCCATGTGGAACACACAGACACAGAAAATAACCAACCGAAACAGTTCCATGTGGAACACACAGACACAGAAAATAACCAACCGAAACAGTTCCGTGTGGAACACACAGACACAGAAAATAACCAACCGAAACAGTTCCGTGTGGAACACACAGACACAGAAAATAAACACCAACCGAAACAGTTCCATGTGGAACACACAGACACAGAAAATAACCAACCGAAACAGTTCCATGTGGAACACACAGACACAGAAAATAACCAACCGAAACAGTTCCGTGTGGAACACACAGACACAGAAAATAACCAACCGAAACAGTTCCATGTGGAACACACAGACACAGAAAATAACCAACCGAAACAGTTCCGTGTGGAACACACAGAAACAGAAAATAACCAACCGAAACAGTTCCGTGTGGAACACACAGACACAGAAAATAACCAACCGAAACAGTTCCGTGTGGAACACACAGACACAGAAAATAACCAACCGAAACATTTCCGTGTGGAACACACAGACACAGAAAATAACCAACCGAAACAGTTCCGTGTGGAACACACAGACACAGAAAATAACCAACCGAAACAGTTCCGTGTGGAAAGCACGGACACAGAAAATAACCAACCGAAACAGTTCCATGTGGAACACACAGACACAGAAAATAAACACCAACGAAACAGTTCCGTGTGGAACACACAGACACAGAAAATAACCAACCGAAACAGTTCCATGTGGAACACACAGACACAGAAAATAACCAACCGAAACAGTTCCATGTGGAACACACAGACACAGAAAATAACCAACCGAAACAGTTCCATGTGGAACACACAGACACAGAAAATAACCAACCGAAACAGTTCCGTGTGGAACACACAGACACAGAAAATAACCAACCGAAACAGTTCTGTGTGGAACACACAGACACAGAAAATAAACACCAACGAAACAGTTCCGTGTGGAACACACAGACACAGAAAATAAACACCAACGAAACAGTTCCGTATGGAACACACAGACACAGAAAATAACCAACCGAAACAGTTCCGTGTGGAACACACAGAAACAGAAAATAAACACCAACGAAACAGTTCCGTGTGGAACACACAGACACAGAAAATAACCAACCGAAACAGTTCCGTATGGAACACACAGACACAGAAAATAAACACCAACCGAAACAGTTCCGTGTGGAACACACAGACACAGAAAATAACCAACCGAAACAGTTCCGTGTGGAACACACAGACACAGACAAAAACCAACCGAAACAGTTCCGTGTGGAACACACAGACACAGAAAATAAACAACCGAAACAGTTCTGTGTGGAACACACAGACACAGAAAATAACCAACCGAAACAGTTCTGTGTGGAACACACAGACACAGAAAATAACCAACCGAAACAGTTCCGTGTGGAACACACAGACAGAGAATATAAACACCAACGAAACAGTTCCATGTGGAACACACAGACACAGAAAATAACCAACCGAAACATTTCCGTGTGGAACACACAGACACAGAAAATAACCAACCGAAACAGTTCCGTGTGGAACACACAGACACAGAAAATAACCAACCGAAACAGTTCCGTGTGGAACACACAGACACAGAAAATAACCAACCGAAACAGTTCCGTGTGGAACACACAGACACAGAAAATAACCAACCGAAACAGTTCCGTGTGGAACACACAGTCACAGAAAATAACCAACCGAAACAGTTCCATGTGGAACACACAGACACAGAAAATAACCAACCGAAACAGTTCCGTGTGGAACACACAGACACAGAAAATATCCAACCGAAACAGTTCCATGTGGAACACACAGACACAGAAAATAACCAACCGAAACAGTTCCGTGTGGAACACACAGACACAGAAAATAAACACCAACCGAAACAGTTCCATGTGGAACACACAGACACAGAAAATAACCAACCGAAACAGTTCCATGTGGAACACACAGACACAGAAAATAACCAACCGAAACAGTTCCGTGTGGAACACACAGACACAGAAAATAACCAACCGAAACAGTTCCATGTGGAACACACAGACACAGAAAATAACCAACCGAAACAGTTCCGTGTGGAACACACAGACACAGAAAATAACCAACCGAAACAGTTCCGTGTGGAACAAACAGACACAGAAAATAACCAACCGAAACAGTTCCGTGTGGAACACACAGACACAGAAAATAACCAACCGAAACAGTTCCGTGTGGAACACACAGACACAGAAAATAACCAACCGAAACAGTTCCGTGTGGAACACACAGACACAGAAAATAACCAACCGAAACAGTTCCGTGTGGAACACACAGTCACAGAAAATAACCAACCGAAACAGTTCCATGTGGAACACACAGACACAGAAAATAACCAACCGAAACAGTTCCGTGTGGAACACACAGACACAGAAAATAACCAACCGAAACAGTTCCATGTGGAACACACAGACACAGAAAATAACCAACCGAAACAGTTCCGTGTGTAACACACAGACACAGACAAAAACCAACCGAAACAGTTCCGTGTGGAACACACAGACACAGAAAATAACCAACCGAAACAGTTCCGTGTGGAACACACAGACACAGAAAATAACCAACCGAAACAGTTCCGTGTGGAACAAACAGACACAGAAAATAACCAACCGAAACAGTTCCATGTGGAACACACAGACACAGAAAATACACACCAACCGAAACAGTTCCGTGTGGAACACACAGACACAGAAAATAACCAACCGAAACAGTTCCGTGTGGAACACACAGACACAGAAAATAACCAACCGAAACAGTTCCATGTGGAACACACAGACACAGAAAATAACCAACCGAAACAGTTCCATGTGGAACACACAGACACAGAAAATACACACCAACCGAAACAGTTCCGTGTGGAACACACAGACACAGAAAATACACACCCACGAAACACAAGTGGGAAAAGGCTACCAAAGTATGATTCTCAATCAGAGACAACTAATGACACCTGACTCTGATTGAGAACCATACTAGTCCAAACGCAAACACAACATAGAACACGGAACATAGACAACCCACCCAACTTACGTCCTGACCATACTAAAAAAAGACATAACAAAGGAACTAAGGTCAGAACGTGATACTAGCTCAGTGCTTTCTGTGTTGGTCGGGCTTTCCAAGAAGGCTCAAGATCATTGGCCACAGATAGAATGACATCAAATCACATTCTCTCTACAGTAGCTTTGATTGGACTCATCATGTCAACATCTTACTTTCAAAATCTCAGCTGTCAGACATCATCCGTTGTCATCAAGTCGACAATCTACTGGCAAATCCATTTTAATCCTTGTAATATGAAGAGAAATAATGAAGGGAAATTAGAGACTAAGAACCGCTGCGCCTCCTTCACAAGGTGAGTTCAAAAATGTATTTTATGCTGCTGCATAATGATGTAATATGTCAGGGAGATATGTATACTGTAGATAAGTAATACTAAGTGTATGTTGTGCAGTAATATGTCAGGGAGATATGTATACTGTAGATAAGTAATACTAAGTGTATGTTGTGCAGTAATATGTCAGGGAGATATGTATACTGTAGATAAGTAATACTAAGTGTATGTTGTGCAGTAATATGTCAGGGAGATATGTATACTGTAGATAAGTAATACTAAGTGTATGTTGTGCAGTAATATGTCAGGGAGATATGTATACTGTAGATAAGTAATACTAAGTGTATGTTGTGCAGTAATATGTCAGGGAGATATGTATACTGTAGATAAGTAATACTAAGTGTATGTTGTGCAGTAATATGTCAGGGAGATATGTATACTGTAGATAAGTAATACTAAGTGTATGTTGTGCAGTAATATGTCAGGGAGATATGTATACTGTAGATAAGTAATACTAAGTGTATGTTGTGCAGTAATATGTCAGGGAGATATGTATACTGTAGATAACAAAGTAATACTAAGTGTATGTTGTGCAGTAATATGTCAGGGAGATATGTATACTGTAGATAAGTAATACTAAGTGTATGTTGTGCAGTAATATGCAGGGAGATATGTATACTGTAGATAAGTAATACTAAGTGTATGTTGTGCAGTAATATGTCAGGGAGATATGTATACTGTAGATAACAAAGTAATACTAAGTGTATGTTGTGCAGTAATATGTCAGGGAGATATGTATACTGTAGATAAGTAATACTAAGTGTATGTTGTGCAGTAATATGCAGGGAGATATGTATACTGTAGATAACAAAGTAATACTAAGTGTATGTTGTGCAGTAATATGTCAGGGAGATATGTATACTGTAGATAAGTAATACTAAGTGTATGTTGTGCAGTAATATGCAGGGAGATATGTATACTGTAGATAACAAAGTAATACTAAGTGTATGTTGTGCAGTAATATGTCAGGGAGATATGTATACTGTAGATAAGAGAGTAATACTAAGTGTATGTTGTGCAGTAATATGCAGGGAGATATGTATACTGTAGATAAGTAATACTAAGTGTATGTTGTATAGTAATATGTCAGGGAGATATGTATACTGTAGATAAGAGAGTAATACTAAGTGTATGTTGTGCAGTAATATGCAGGGAGATATGTATACTGTAGATAGGAAAGTAATACTAAGTGTATGTTGTGCAGTAATATGTCAGGGAGATATGTATACTGTAGATAAGAGAGTAATACTAAGTGTATGTTGTGTAGTAAGCTGTTAGTAGCCCATGTGTCTCACCCTAATAATTTGGTCTGTTTTCACCAACTCGGTATTGTAAACACGTCATTCGTGGCCGGTGCTTGTTTGCCAACTTCTTTTGTACAGTTTTGTCAGTGCTACTGATAGTAGTGGTGGCGCTTGACATGTGCAAATTCAGCACACACAACATTTTACAATAGAATTGTGTTATTCTACGTGTCAAATACTGTAAGAGCTTTCATAGTCTGAGATTCATTTAATTTTTATTTTTACAGGGACAGTGCACATTAATCAACGTTTCAGTAAAAGTGCCGGGTTTTAGCCAGCCGGCTAATTTTCAACCACAGTCCCTGGGCAGGTTATTAAAAACAATTACAATATAGACAATCATTGAGCAGTGACCACATGCAGAGCAACATAGGACAAGCAAGACATAGCATACAGACAGAGCAACATAGGACAAGCAAGACGTAGCATGCAGACAGAGCAACATAGAACAAGCAAGACGTAGCATGCAGACAGAGCAACATAGAACAAGCAAGACGTAGCATGCAGACAGAGCAACATAGGACAAGCAAGACGTAGCATGCAGACAGAGAAACATAGAACAAGCAAGACGTAGCATACAGACAGAGCAACATAGGACAAGCAAGACGTAGCATACAGACAGAGCAACATAGAACAAGCAAGACGTAGCATGCAGACAGAGCAACATAGAACAAGCAAGACGTAGCATACAGACAGAGCAACATAGGACAAGCAAGACGTAGCATACAGACAGAGCAACATAGACCAAGCAAGATGTAGCATACAGACAGAGCAACATAGAACAAGCAAGATGTAGCATACAGACAGAGCAACATAGGACAAGCAAGACATAGCACACAGACAGAGCAACATGGCACAAAAAGCAACAAGACAAAATCCATAAAAGCAACAAGTATTTCCACACCTCACAAGCTACAGACAACAGACAACATGGAAAGCAGTAATACACAGCTAGGGACCATGATCACAAATCTGATTGACCTTTAGCCATGTCTTCATGCATTTTGTGAAAGTGTGATATGTGGTGCAGTTATGTGTGTCTGATGGCAGTGTATTCGAGACATGGGAAGCTCTCACTGAGAAAGCAGATTGACTAAAGGTGCTTTTCCTTAATTAAGGGAACTATACAGTCACCTCTCATGGCAGACCTTATGGACCTGCTGCCATATGTTTGGGTTTTCTGTTTAACTAAATCAAATCAAATCAAATGTATTTGTCACATACACATGGTTAGCAGATGTTATTGCGAGTGTAGCGAAATGCTTGTGCTTCTAGTTCCGACAGTGCAGTAATATTTAACAAGTAATCTAACAATTTCACAACAACTACCTTATACACACAAGTGTAAAGGAATTAATAAGAATATGTACATAAAAATATAAATGGATGAGCGATGGCCGAACGGCATAGGCAAGACACAGTAGATGGTATAGAGTACAGTATAGGCATTTGAGATGAGTAGTGTAGGGTATGTAAACATTATATAAAGTGGCATAGTTTAAAGTGACTAGTGATACATTTATTACATTACAGATGTTGTTTCCTAACCTCACCACCTGGGGCTGGCCCGTCAGGAAGTCCAGGACACAGTTTCACAGGGCGGGATCGAGACCCAGGGTCTGGAGCTTAACGACGACTTTGGAGGGTACTATGGTGTTAACAGTTTGAAGAAACACTTAGAAAATAAAGGAGAGCTCAGATGGAAAAATATGTATGTCCAACGTTTTGACAGTCAAGCTGTCTTCATCATCAAATACAGTATATATACAGAGAGAGGAGTGATGCAAGATATGTAAACATTATTCAAGTGATTAGTGATCCATTTATTCCAGTCTGTGTATGTAGACAGCAGCCTCCCTGAGTTAGTGGTGGCTGTTTAACAGTCTGTTGGCCTTGAGATAGAAGCTGTTTTTCTGTCTCTCGGTCCCAGCTTTGATGGACCTGTACTGACTGAGCTGTAGTTGATGAACAGCATTCTTACATTGGTATTCCTCTTGTCCAGATGGGTTAGGGCAGTGTGCAGTGTGATTGTGATTGCGTCGTCTGTGGACCTATTGGGGCGGTAAGCCTTGACTAGTCTCTCAAAGCACTTCATGATGACGGAAGTGAGTGCTACAGGGTGGTAGTCATTTAGCTCAGTTACCTTAGCTTTCTTGGGAACAGGAACAATGGTGGCCCTCTTGAAGCATGTGGGAACAGCAGACTGGGATAAGGGTTGATTGAATAAACACACCAGCTGGTTGGCGCATGCTCTGAGGACACTGCTAGGGATCCCGTCTGGGCCGGCAGCCTTGCAAGGGTTAACACGTTCAAATGCTTTACTCATGTTGGCTGCGGTGAAGGAGAAGACAGACTGAATGGGTTTTAATGTTTTACAGCAAGCTTGGGCCCAACTAGTCAAGCAGTATGTTAAGTGGGGGAGTATCATAGATTTGAAGAACAGTTTTGCTACCTCTGTAGTCAAACAATTTCATATAAATCGGAAATTAGCTAGGTTGAATTTGGTTATTTGAGTTTCCTTTTTCACCTGCTTTTTAAAGGTTCTTTGCATTGCACATATATCAATGTATCATCTGCATACATTTGTACTTCAGACCCAGTCCAGACAGAAGGCCGATCATTAATGTACAGGCTGAACAGGAGGGGCCCCAGTGTTGACCCTTGGGGCACTCCCACATCATAGCTAAGAGAGGGCGACAGCTCATTGCTCACTCTAACACACTGAGTTCTGTCTTCAAGATATGATTTTATCCATCTAAAAGCATTGGGGGAATTGTTGAACTTGGACAATTTTGTGATTAGAACCTCATGGTTAACAGTTTCAAAAGTCTGTTTATATGCCCCCTTTATTTTTCCTACGGTTCTGACTTGTATAGGAAGTACACTGTTAGAACGGCCCATGTTCTGATTTCTGTGACTGTACATTTCAAAAGTGCTGAACGAATAGTTATATTGACTACATTCGTCGTCGCTTGCTCATTAATGTCTTGATTAAAATGCTCGTTATTGTTAGTAGAAACCACATTTGTACATCTCAATTGTTAGTAGAAACCACATTTGTACATCTCAATTGTTAGTAGAAACCACATTTGTACATCTCAATTGTTAGTAGAAACCACATTTGTACATCTCAATTGTTAGTAGAAACCACATTTGTACATCTCAATTGTTAGTAGAAACCACATTTGTACATCTCAATTGTTAGTAGAAACCACATTTGTACATCTCAATTGTTAGTAGAAACCACATTTGTACATCTAAATTGTTAGTAGAAACCACATTTGTACATCTCAATTGTTAGTAGAAACCACATTTGTACATCTAAATTGTTAGTAGAAACCACATTTGTACATCTCAATTGTTAGTAGAAACAACATTTGTACATCTCAATTGTTAGTAGAAACCACATTTGTACATCTAAATTGTTAGTAGAAACCACATTTGTACATCTCAATTGTTAGTAGAAACCACATTTGTACATCTAAATTGTTAGTAGAAACCACATTTGTACATCTCAATTGTTAGTAGAAACAACATTTGTACATCTCAATTGTTAGTAGAAATCACATTTGTACATCTCAATTGTTAGTAGAAAACACATTTGTACATCTAATTTGTTAGTAGAAACCACATTTGTACATCTCAATTGTTAGTAGAAACCACATTTGTACATCTCAATTGTTAGTAGAAACCACATTTGTACATCTAAATTGTTAGTAGAAACCACATTTGTACATCTAATTTGTTAGTAGAAACCACATTTGTACATCTCAATTGTTAGTAGAAATCACATTTGTACATCTAAATTGTTAGTAGAAACCACATTTGTACATCTAAATTGTTAGTAGAAACAACATTTGTACATCTCAATTGTTAGTAGAAACCACATTTGTACATCTCAATTGTTAGTAGAAACCACATTTGTACATCTAATTTGTTAGTAGAAACCACATTTGTACATCTCAATTGTTAGTAGAAACCACATTTGTACATCTAAATTGTTAGTAGAAACCACATTTGTACATCTAAATTGTTAGTAGAAACCACATTTGTACATCTCAATTGTTAGTAGAAACCACATTTGTACATCTCAATTGTTAGTAGAAACCACATTTGTACATCTAAATTGTTAGTAGAAACCACATTTGTACATCTCAATTGTCAGTAGAAACCACATTTGTACATCTCAATTGTTAGTAGAAACCTCATTTGTACATCTAAATGGTCAGTAGAAACCACATTTGTACATCTCAATTGTTAGTAGAAACCACATTTGTACATCTAAATTGTTAGTTGAAAGCACATTTGTTGAAGCAAGTCAGCCATATCAGCTAAATTTTTTTAAAGGCAGTAAGTGAGGCTGAATTAACTGTTTCGCTCCCAGACAAGGCTCCGCTGATAGCCAAGTGTAACAGTGGTAAGGTGTTGTGACTCTGCTGATAACCAGGTGTAACAGTGGTAAGGTGTTGGGACTCTGCTGATAACCAGGTGTAACAGTGGTAAGGTGTTGGAACTCTGCTGTTGGGACTCTGCTGATAACCAGGTGTAACAGTGGTAAGGTGTTGGGACTCTGCTGATAACCAGGTGTAACAGTGGTAAGGTGTTGGGACTCTGCTGATAACCAGGTGTAACAGTGGTAAGGTGTTGGAACTCTGCTGTTGGGACTCTGCTGATAACCAGGTGTAACAGTGGTAAGGTGTTGTGACTCTGCTGATAACCAGGTGTAACAGTGGTAAGGTGTTGGGACTCTGCTGATAACCAGGTGTAACAGTGGTAAGGTGTTGGGACTCTGCTGTTGGGACTCTGCTGATAACCAGGTGTAACAGTGGTAAGGTGTTGGGACTCTGCTGATAACCAGGTGTAACAGTGGTAAGGTGTTGGGACTCTGCTGTTGGGACTCTGCTGATAACCAGGTGTAACAGTGGTAAGGTGTTGGGACTCTGCTGATAACCAGGTTTAACAGTGGTAAGGTGTTGGGACTCTGCTGGTAACCAGGTGTAACAGTGGTAAAGTGTTGGGACTCTGCTGTTGTGACTCTGTTGATAACCAGGTGTAGCAGTGGTAAGGTGTTGGGACTCTGCTGATAACCAGGTTTAACAGTGGTAAGGTGTTGGGACTCTGCTGATAACTAGGTGTAACAGTGGTAAGGTGTTGGGACTCTGCTATTGGGTCTCTGTTATTGGGACAGCTTTATGTAGACCCTAACAGTGTGTGGGCACCGTCTGTCACCATTATAATGCAATTAATATAATGTTTAGTGTTGTGGCTTTGCATGCATGCTTCCCAAATGTTATTTTGTTGTCCCCACCAAGATGTACGTGCTAAAATCTCTACAAAATAGGGAATAGGGTGCCATTTTGAACACAGCCAAGGGGAACATTTAATTGGCTTCACAGCTAAAAGCAGAAGTGTATTATATTAATACATATTAAAACCAGAAGGATCATTAATGCAGCTACAGTTGACGTCAGAAGTTTACGTACCCCTTAGCCAAATATATTTAAACTCAGTTTTTCACAATTCCTGATATTTAATCCCTAGTAAATATTGTCAGTTAGGTCAGTTAGGATCAACACTTTATTTTAAGAATGTGAAATGTCAGAATAATAGTAGTGATTTATTGCAGCTTTTATTAATTTCGTCACATTCCCACTGGGTCAGAAATGTACATACACTCATTAAGTATTTGGTAGCATTGCCTTTAAATTGATTAACTTGGGTCAAACGTTTCAGGTAGCCTTCATGATGCCATCTATTTTGTGAAGTGCACCAGTCCCTCCTGCAGCAAATCACCCACACAACATGATGCTGCCACCCCCGTGCTTCACTGTTGGGATGGTGTTCTTCGGCTTACAAGCATCCCCCTTTTTCCTCAAAACATAACGATGGTTTTTATGGCCAAACAGTTCTCTTTTTGTTTCATCAAACCAGAGGACATTTCTCCAAAAAGTATGATCTTTGTCCCCATGTGCAGTTGCAAACCGTAGTCTGCCTTTTTTATGGCGGGTTTGGAGCAGTGGCCTCTTCCTTGCTGAGCGGCCTTTCAGGTTATGTTGTTTTACTGTGGATATAGATAATTTTGTACCTGTTTCCTCCAGCATCTTCACAAGGTCCTTTGCTGTTGTTCTGGAATTGATTTTCACTTTTCGCACCAAAGTATGTTCATCTCTGAGACAGAACATGTCTCCTTCCGGAGCGGTATGACGGCTGCGTGGTCCCATGGTGTTTATACTTGCGTACTATTGTTTATACAGATGAACGTGGTACCTTCAGGCGTTTGGAAATTTCTCCCTAGGATGAACCAGACTCGTGGAGGTCAACAATTTATTTTCTGAGGTCTTGGCTGATTTCTTTAGATTTTTCCATGATGTCAATCAACGATGCCCTGAGTTTGAAGGTAGGCCTTGAAATACATCCACAGGTACACCTCTAATTGACTCAAATGATGTCAATTAGGCCATCAGAAGCTTCTAAAGCCATGACATAGTTTTCTGGAATTTTCCAAGCTGTTTAAAGGCACAGTCAATTTAGTGTATGTAAACTTCTGACCCACTGGAATTGTGATACAGTGAATTATAAATTAAATAATCTGTCTTTAAACAATTGTTGTAAAAATGACTTGTGTCATGCACAAAGTAGATGTCCTAACCGACTTGCCAAAACTGTAGATTGTTAACCGGAATTTGTGAAGTGGTTGAAAAACGAGTTTTAATGACTGCAACCTAAGTGTATGTAAACTTCCGACTTCAACTGTATGTGTAATCAGACATTGCCTTGTAGTCTTGAGGAGAGGGAGGGATGCAGAACACTCTATGTGCTACAGCTTGGTACAGGACACCAAGTGAAGCCGTAATGCAGTAACATGTACAAGAAGTTAACACAGACTTTTAGTGTTGCTGCAGCCATCAGTCATTCAGGTCCACCTCTGTTTAGTCGCCGAGGCCCAGTCACCCCATCTGGTTGAGTTATGAAACCAGTCCCAGTCACCCCGTCTGGTTGAGTTCTGAAACCAGTCCCAGTCACCCCATCTGGTTTAGTTATGAAACCAGTCCCAGTCACCCCATCTGGTTGAGTTCTGAAACCAGTCCCAGTCACCCCATCTGGTTGAGTTATGAAACCAGTCCCAGTCACCCCATATGGTTGAGTTATGAAACCAGTCCCAGTCACCCCATCTGGTTGAGTTATGAAACCAGTCCCAGTCACCTCATCTGGTTGAGTTATGAAACCAGTCTCAGTCACCCTATCTGGTTTAGTTCTGAAACCAGTCCCAGTCACCCCATCTGGTTGAGTTACGAAACCAGTCCCAGTCACCCCATCTGGTTGAGTTATGGAACCAGTCTCAGTCACCCCATCTGGTTGAGTTCTGAAACCAGTCTCAGTCACCCCATCTGGTTGAGTTCTGAAACCAGTCCCAGTCACCCCATCTGGTTGAGTTATGAAACCAGTCCCAGTCACCCCATCTGGTTGAGTTATGAAACCAGTCCCAGTCACCCCATCTGGTTGAGTTTTGAAACCAGTCCCAGTCACCCCATCTGGTTGAGTTCTGAAACCAGTCTGAGTCACACCAAATAATCCACCTGACTGTCTTCGTTTTATCAGTCAGCTCTGATTTACTACCTTCAAAGTACAACAATTGGCAGACATTGGATGTATTTTGTATGGAAGATTAGATTAGAGGCATGATGGAAGGTGTGAATGGAGGCATGATGGAAGGATAGAATAGAGGCATGATGGAAGGTGTGAATAGAGGCATGATGGAAGGATAGAATGGAGGCATGATGGAAGGATAGAATGGAGGCATGATGGAAGGTGTGAATGGAGGCATGATGGAAGGATAGAATGGAGGCATGATGGAAGGTTAGAATGGAGGCATGATGGAAGGTTTGAATGGAGGCATGATGGAAGGTTTGAATGGAGGCATGATGGAAGGTGTGAATGGAGGCATGATGGAAGGATTGAATGGAGGCATGATGGAAGGATAGAATGGAGGCATGATGGAAGGTTTGAATGGAGGCATGATGGAAGGTGTGAATGGAGGCATGATGGAAGGATAGAATGGAGGCATGATGGAAGGTGTGAATGGAGGCGTGATGGAAGGATAGAATGGAGGCATGATGGAAGGTGTGAATGGAGGCATGATGGAAGGATTGAATGGAGGCATGATGGAAGGTGTGAATGGAGGCATGATGGAAGGTGTGAATGGAGGCATGATGGAAGGTGTGAATGGAGGCGTGATGGAAGGATTGAATGGAGGCATGATGGAAGGATTGAATGGAGGCATGATGGAAGGTGTGAATGGAGGCATGATGGAAGGTGTGAATGGAGGCATGATGGAAGGTGTGAATGGAGGTGTGATGGAAGGATTGAATGGAGGCATGATGGAAGGTGTGAATGGAGGCATGATGGAAGGTGTGAATGTAGGCATGATGGAAGGTGTGAATGGAGGCATGATGGAAGGTGTGAATGGAGGCATGATGGAAGGATAGAATGGAGGCATGATGGAAGGTGTGAATGGAGGCATGATGGAAGGATAGAATGGAGGCATGATGGAAGGTGTGAATGGAGGCATGATGGAAGGTGTGAATGGAGGCATGATGGAAGGTGTGAATGGAGGCATGATGGAAGGTGTGAATGGAGGCATGATGGAAGGTGTGAATGGAGGCATGATGGAAGATGTGAATGGAGGCATAATGGAAGGTGTGAATGGAGGCATGATGGAAGGATAGAATGGAGATATGATGGAAGGTGTGAATGGAGGTGTGATGGAAGGATAGAATGGAGGCATGATGGAAGGTGTGAATGGAGGCATGATAGAAGGTGTGAATGGAGGCATGATGGAAGGTGTGAATGGAGGCATGATGGAAGATGTGAATGGAGGCATAATGGAAGGTGTGAATGGAGGCATGATGGAAGGTGTGAATGGAGGCATGATGGAAGGTGTGAATGGAGCCATAATGGAAGTTGTGAATTGAAGGAAAATAAAAATGACTATGGTACCTAGCCCGAGGTACTCTTGGATGCAGCTTCACCAGCAACTCTCTCTCTGTCTCTGTCTCTGTCTCTGTCTCTCTCTACCTCTGTCTCTCTGTCTCTCTCTCTCTCTGTCTCTCTGTCTCTCTGTCTCTCTGTCTCTCTCTCTCTCTCTCTCTCTCTCTCTCTCTCTCTCTCTGTCTCTGTCTCTGTCTCTCTCTCTCTCTCTCTGTCTCTCTCTCTCTGTCTCTCTCTCTGTCTCTCTCTCTCTCTCTCTCTCTGTCTCTCTGTCTCTCTCTCTCTCTGTCTCTCTGTCTCTGCTGTCCTTTCCTCGCCTTAGGCAAACCTACTCTTCACCACTTGTATTATATTAAACTGCTGAAAAGAGAAAGAGAGACAGGATAAGAAGTGGAGACAGACGGTAAAGTATTTGCTTGAGAAAATCCTTCCACACACTTTTTTTGTTTTGTTTTGGAAGGCAGCCTAAAAAATGTGCCTGTCGCAGATGTTCAGACAGAAGGCGTTTGCATGCTGTTGGATAATACAGCACCAGACGGGACTCAGTATGACCACCTCAATAACCAGTAAGCAACACTCTCTGTGAGCGTGGTACCGAGCCAACTCTACCTTCTGTTTTAGAGGGGAACTTGTACCCTGTGAGTTGAGACATACCTTGATGATACTTCTGCTCTGCCCTGCCCGTGCTGCACGACTCATAATGATAGTGATAATTATAATAATAGGGCTCAGTAGATAATGGTCTGGTGGTTGGATGGCATGGGAGGGAGGAGAGGGGAATGGAGGGAAGGGAAGGGAAGGAGAGAGAAGAGGGGAAAGAGGAAGAGAGGAGAGGGGCGAGAGGAAGAGAGGAGAGATGAGATGGAGGAGAGGAAAGAGGAGAGAGGGGAGAGAGAGGAGAGAGGAGAGAGAGAGGAAGAGAGGAGAGGGGAGAGGGGGGAGAGAGAGAGAGAGATGTGTACCAAACTCACTAAAAGTGGCAGTAAAAAAGCCTCTCTTGAAAAAGCCAAACCTTGACCCAGAAAATATAAAAAACTATCGGCCAATATCGAATCTTCCATTCCTCTCAAAAATTTTAGAAAAGGCTGTTGCGCAGCAACTCACTGCCTTCCAGAAGACAAACAATGTATACAAAATGCTTCAGTCTGGTTTTAGACCCCATCATAGCACTGAGACTGCACTTGTGAAGGTGGTAAATTACCTTTTAATGGCATCAGACAGACCGAGGCTCTGCATCTGTTCTCCTTCTCCTAGACTAGACCTTAGTGCTGCTTTTGATACCATCGATCACCACATTCTTTTGGAGAGATTGGAAACCCAAATTTGTCTACACGGAAAGTTCTGGCCTGGTTTAGATCTTATCTGTAGGAAAGATATCAGTTTGTCTCTGTGAATGGTTTGTCCTCTGACAAATCAACTGTAAATTTTGGTGTTCCTCAAGGTTCCGTTTTAGGACCACTATTGTTTTCACTATATATTTTACCTCTTGGGGATGTCATTCGAAAACATAATGTTAACTTTCACTGCTATGTGGATGATACACAGCTGTACATTTCAATGAAACATGGTGATGCCCCAAACTTGCCCTCGCTAGAAGCATGTGTATCAGACATAAGGAAGTGGATGGCTGCAAACTTTCTTCTTTTAAACTCGGACAAAACAGAGATGCTTGTTCTAGGTCCCATGAAACAAAGAGATCTTCTGTTGAATCTTACAATTAATCTTAATGGTTGTACAGTCGTATCAAATAAAACTGTGAAGGACCTCGGATTTACTCTGGACCCTGATCTCTCTTTTGAAGAAGACTGTTTCAAGGACAGCTTTTTTCCATCTACGTAACATTGCAAAAAGTTAGAAACTTTCTGTCCAAAAATGATGCATAAAAATGAATCCATGCTTTTGTCACTTCTAGGTTAGACTACTGCAATGCTCTACTCTCCGGCTACCCGGATAAAGCACTAAATTAACTTCAGTTAGTGCTAAATACGGCTGCTAGAATCCTGACTAGAACCAACAAATTTGATCATATTACCCCAGTGCTAGCCTCCCTACACTGGCGTCCTGTCTTGGCAAGGGCTGATTTCAAGGTTTTACTGCTAACCTACAAAGCATTACATGGGCTTGCTCCTACCTATCTCTCTGATTTGGTCCTGCCATACATACCTACATGTACGCTACGGTCACAAGACGCAGGCCTCCTAATTGTCCCTAGAATTTCTAAGCAAACAGCTGGAGGCAGGGCTTTCTCCTATAGAGCTCCATTTTTATGGAATGGTTTCCCTACCCATGTGAGATGCAAACTCGGTCTCAACCTTTAAGTCTCTACTGAAGACTCATCTCTTCAGTGGGTCATATGATTGAGTGTAGTCTTGTCCAGGAGTGTGAAAGTGAACGGAAAGGCTCTGGAGCAACAAACCGCCCTTGCTGTCTCTGCCTGGCCGGTTCCCCTCTTTCCGCTGGGATTCTCTGCCTCTAACCCTATTACAGGGGCTGAGTCACTGGCTTACTAGGGCTCTTTCATACCATCCCTAGGAGGGGTGCGTCACTTGAGTGGGTTGAGTCACTGATGTGATCTTCCTGTCTGGGTTGACGCCCCCCCTTGGGTTGTGCCGTGGCGGAGACCTTTGTGGGCTATACTCAGCCTTGTCTCAGGATGGTAGGTTGGTGGTTGAATATATCCCTCTAGTGGTGTGGGGGCTGTGCTTTGGCAAAGTGGGTGGGGTTATATCCTTCCTGTTTGGCCCTGTCCGGGGGTGTCATCGGATGGGGCCACAGTGTCTCCTGACCCCTCCTGTCTCAGCCTCCAGTGTTTATGCTGCAGTAGTTTATGTGTCGGGGGGCTAGAGGTCAGTTTGTTAAATCTGGAGTACTTCTCCTGTTTTATCCGGTGTCCTGTGTGAATTTAAGTATGCTCTCTCTAATTCTCTCTTTCTTTCTTTCTTTCTCTCGGAGGACCTGAGTCCTAGGACCATGCCTCAGGACTACCTGACATGATGACTCCTTGCTGTCCCCAGTCCACCTGGCCATGCTGCTGCTCCAACTGCTGTTTCAACTTTTCTGCTTGTGATTATTATTATTTGACCATGCTGGTCATTTATGAACATTTTGGCCAAGCTCTGTTATAATCTCCACCCGGCACAGCCAGAAGAGGACGGGCCACCCCACATAGCCTGGTTCCTCTCTAGGTTTCTTCCAGGGTTTTGGCCTTTCTAGGTCGTTTTTCCTAGCCACCGTGCTTCTACACCTGCATTGCTTGCTGTTTGGGGTTTTAGGCTGGGTTTCTGTACAGCACTTTGAGATATCAGCTGATGTACGAAAGGCTATATAAATAAATTTGATTTGAGAGAGAGGGAGGGAGAAGAGGAGAGGGGAGCTCAGCACTAAATGTCCTAAAATTGAGTGACAGTAGAATGTGTGAGGAACATCGTGAAATAAAGATAGAAGACCTCTGAGTCTAAAGGTTGATGAAGACCTCTGAGTCTAAAGGTTGATGAAGACCTCTTAGTCTAAAGGTTGATGAAGACCTCCGAGTCTAAAGGTTGATGAAGACCTCTGAATCTAAAGGTTGATCAAGAACTCTGAGTCTAAAGGTTGATAAAGACCTCTGAGTCTAAATGTTGATGAAGTCCTCTGAGTCTAAAGGTAGATGAAGACCTCTGAGTCTAAAGGTTGATGAAGACCTCTGAGTTTAATGGTTGCAGAGCCTCCATCAGCCTCCATCTGCCCAGGCTGTGTTTCATCGCTGAACCAGCCTCCATCTACCCAGGCTGTGTTTCACTCCTCCATCATGCCTCCATCTACCCAGGCTGTGTTTCCCTCCTCCATCAGCCTCCATCTACCCAGGCTGTGTTTCCCTCCACCATCAGCCTCCATCTATACAGGCTGTGTTTCCCTCCTCCATCAGCCTCCATCTATCCAGGCTGTGTTTCACCGCTGCACCAGCCTCCATCAGCCTCCATCTATCCAGGCTGTGTTTCCCTCCTCCATCAGCCTCCATCTATCCAGGCTGTGTTTCTCCGCTGCACCAGACTCCACCAGCCTCCATCTATCCAGGCTGTGTTTCACCACTGCACCAGCCTCCATCTACCCAGGCTGTGTTTCTCTGCTGCACCAGCCTCCACCAGCCTCCATCTATCCAGGCTGTGTTTCTCCTCTGCACCAGCCTCCACCAGCCTCCATCTATCCAGGCTGTGTTTCACCACTGCACCAGCCTCCATCTACCCAGGCTGTGTTTCTCCTCTGCACCAGCCTCCACCAGCCTCCATCTATCCAGGCTGTGTTTCACCGCTGCACCAGCCTCCATCAGCCTCCATCTACCCAGGCTGTGTTTCCCTCCTCCATCAGCCTCCATCTATCCAGGCTGTGTTTCCCTCCTCCATCAGCCTCCATCTACCCAGGCTGTGTTTCTCCGCTGCACCAGCCTCCACCAGCCTCCATCTATCCAGGCTGTGTTTCACCACTGCACCAGCCTCAATCTACCCTGTTAGCTGTGTTAGCTGTGTATCTGCTAGCTATGTATCTGCTAGCTGTGTATCTGCTAGCTGTGTATCTGCTAGCTGTGTATCTGCTAGCTGTGTATCTGCTAGCTGTGTATCTGTTAGCTGTGTATCTGCTAGCTGTGTATCTGTTAGTTGTGTATCTGCTAGCTGTGTATCTGTTAGCTGTGCCACTAGAGATTCTGGGTTTGAGTCCAGGCTCTGTCTTAGCCGGCCGCGACCGAGAGACCCATGGGGTGGCACAAAATTTGCTCAGCGTCGTCCTGGTTAGGGGAAGGTTTGGCTGGCAGGGATGTCCTTTCCCATCGCGCACTAGCGACTCCTGTGGTGGGCCGTGCGCAATGCATGCTGACACGGTTGCCAGGTGTATGGTGTTTCCTCCGACACATTGGTGCGGCTGGCTTCCTAGTTAAGTGGGCATTGTGTCAATAAGCAGTGAGGCTTGGCTGGGTTGTGTTTCGGAGGACGCACGGCTCTCGACCTTCACCTCTCCCGAGTCCGTACGGGAGTTGCAGCGATGAGACAAGACTGTAACTACCAATTGGACGCCACAAAATCAGGGAGAAAAAGGAGTTAAAAGAAGGTTCTGTATCAACTTTTATTTTCAACATATAGTTAAATGCACTAACGAGGAACAATGGGTAAATATTGAAGATGTGCATGCTCATCCCCAGAATCTTTTCACGTTTCTATTTTCAAAAGATAAATCTAAGAACATTAACAACTTCATAGCTAAAACAGTTTAACAATATGGAAGAAGATGAAACGTATTTTACAAGAACCCCTATCACTCCCTAACACAACCTTTTGGAACAATGCTTTTCACAAGTCACTGATAAATTGGTCCACATGGAAAACTAAAGGCATTTAAACCATAAATGACTTGGTCACAGGAAATAAATGTTTTTCCATGACAGAATTACAAAGTAATTTTGGACTGACCAATGTAGCTTAAAAGTTACATATCACAAATGTTGATTAGATATACCGTCACGTTCTGACCTTTATTTCCTTTGTTTTGTATTTATTTGGTATGGTCAGGGCGTGAGTTGGGTGGGCAGTCTATGTTTGTTTTTCTATGATTTGGGTATTTCTATGTTTCGGCCTAGTATGGTTCTCAATCAGAGGCAGGTGTCATTAGTTGTCTCTGATTGAGAATCATACTTAGGTAGCCTGGGTTTCACTGTGTGTTTGAGGGTGATTGTTTCTGTCTCTGTGTTTTGCACCAGATAGGGCTGTTTTTGGTTTTCCACATTTTTGTAGTGTTCGTGTTTATTGTTTTTTCATTAAACATGAATCAATATAACCATGCTGCGTTTTGGTCCGCCTCTACTTCACCACAGGAAAACCCTTACAGAATCACCCACCACAACAGGACCAAGCGACGTGGTAACGGGCAACGGCAAAAGCAGCAGCAGGAGAAGGTACAGAGGCAGCAGCAGCAGCAGCAGCAGTGGGAGAGGCTGCACTACTTGGAGAAATGGACTTGGGAGGCGATTCTAGACTGGAAAGGACCCTGGGCAGGGCCAGGGGAATATTGCCGGCCCAAAGCCGAGCTGGAGGCAGCAAAAGCAGAGAGGCGGCATTATGAGGAGCTAGCACGGCAGAGCGGATGGAAGCCCGAGAGTCAGCCCCAAAAATGTATTGGGGGGGGGCCACACAGGAAGTGTGGCGAAGCCAGGTGGGAGAACTGCGCCAACTTCCTGTGCTTACCGGGGGGCGAGAGAGACCGGTCAGGCACCGTGTTATGCGGTGGAGCGCACGGTGTCCCCAGTGCGGGTGCATAGCCCGGTACATTTCAGCTCCGCGTATCGGCCGGGCTAGAGTGGGCATCGAGCCAAGTGCCATGAATTTTTTATTTATTTTTATTTCACCTTTATTTAACCAGGTAGGCTAGTTGAGAACAAGTTCTCATTTGCAACTGCGACCTGGCCAAGATAAGGCATAGCAGTGTGAACAGACAACACAGAGTTACACATGGGGTAAACAATTAACAAGTCAATAACACAGTAGAAAAAAGGGGAGTCTATATATACATTGTGTGCAAAAGGCATGAGAAGGTAGGCAAATAATTACAATTATGCAGATTAACACTGGAGTGATAAATGATCAGATGGTTATGTACAGGTAGAGATATTGGTGTGCAAAAGAGCAGAAAAATAAAAATAAATAAATAAAAACAGTATGGGGATGAGGTAGGTGAAAATGGGTGGGCTATTTACCAATAGACTATGTACAGCTGCAGCGATCGGTTAGCTGCTCAGATAGCAGATGTTTGAAGTTGGTGAGGGAGATAAAAGTCTCCAACTTCAGCGATTTTTGCAATTCGTTCCAGTCACAGGCAGCAGAGAACTGGAACGAAAGGCGGCCAAATGAGGTGTTGGCTTTAGGGATGATCAGTGAGATACACCTGCTGGAGCGCGTGCTACGGATGGGTGTTGCCATCGTAACCAGTGAACTGAGATAAGGCGGAGCTTTACCTAGCATGGACTTGTAGATGACCTGGAGCCAGTGGGTCTGGCGACGAATATGTAGCGAGGGCCAGCCGACTAGAGCATACAAGTCGCAGTGGTGGGTGGTATAAGGTGCTTTAGTGACAAAACGGATGGCACTGTGATAAACTGCATCCAGTTTGCTGAGTAGAGTGTTGGAAGCAATTTTGTAGATGACATCGCCGAAGTCGAGGATCGGTAGGATAGTCAGTTTTACTAGGGTAAGTTTGGCGGCGTGAGTGAAGGAGGCTTTGTTGCGGAATAGAAAGCCGACTCTTGATTTGATTTTCGATTGGAGATGTTTGATATGGGTCTGGAAGGAGAGTTTAGAGTCTAGCCAGACACCTAGGTACTTATAGATGTCCACATATTCAAGGTCGGAACCATCCAGGGTGGTGATGCTGGTCAGGCGTGCGGGTGCAGGCAGCGAACGGTTGAAAAGCATGCATTTGGTTTTACTAGCGTTTAAGAGCAGTTGGAGGCCACGGAAGGAGTGCTGTATGGCATTGAAGCTCGTTTGGAGGTTAGATAGCACAGTGTCCAAGGACGGGCCGGAAGTATATAGAATGGTGTCGTCTGCGTAGAGGTGGATCAGGGAATCGCCCGCAGCATGAGAAACATCATTGATATATACAGAGAAAAGAGTCGGCCCGAGAATTGAACCCTGTGGCACCCCCATAGAGACTGCCAGAGGACCGGACAGCATGCCCTCCGATTTGACACACTGAACTCTGTCTGCAAAGTAATTGGTGAACCAGGCAAGGCAGTCATCCGAAAAACCGAGGCTACTGAGTCTGCCGATAAGAATACGGTGATTGACAGAGTCGAAAGCCTTGGCAAGGTCTATGAAGACGGCTGCACAGTACTGTCTTTTATCGATGGCGGTTATGATATCGTTTAGTACCTTGAGCGTGGCTGAGGTACACCCGTGACCGGCTCGGAAACCAGATTGCACAGCGGAGAAGGTACGGTGGGATTCAAGATGGTCAGTGACCTGTTTGTTGACTTGGCTTTCGAAGACCTTAGATAGGCAGGGCAGGATGGATATAGGTCTGTAACAGTTTGGGTCCAGGGTGTCGCCCCCTTTGAAGAGGGGGATGACTGCGGCAGCTTTCCAATCCTTGGGGATCTCAGACGATATGAAAGAGAGGTTGAACAGGCTGGTAATAGGGGTTGCGACAATGGCGGCGGATAGTTTCAGGAATAGAGGGTCTACGCAGGGAAGCCGGCTCTACGCATCTGGTCTCCAGTGCGTCTCCTTGGGCCGGCTTACATGGCACCAGCCTTGCGCACGGTGTCCCGGGTTCGCCTGCGTAGCCAAATGCGGGCTATTCCAACTCGCCGCACTGGCAGGGTGACCAGGACCATTCAACCAGGTAAGGTAGGGCAGGCTCGGTGCTCCAGAGCTCCAGTGTGCCTGCACGGTCCGGTCTATCCGTCACCACCTCCACGCACCAGCCCTCCGGTGGCAGCCCCCCGCACCAGGCTGTCTCTCTGTCTCATCCCTACAGGTGCTCCTTCCTCTCCAGCGTTGCCGGAGCTTCCCGTCTGCCCAGCGCCGCCTGAGCCACCCGTCTGCACAGCGCCGCCTGAGCCGCCCGTCTGCCCAGCTCCGCCTGAGCCGCCCGTCTGCCCAGCTCCGCCTGAGCCGCCCGTCTGCCCAGCGCCGCCTGAGCCGCCCGTCTGTCCAGCGCCGCCTGAGCCGCCCGTCTGTCCAGCGCCGCCTGAGCCGCCCGTCTGTCCAGCGCCGCCTGAGCCGCCCGTCTGCCCAGCGCCGCCTGAGCCGCCCGTCTGCCCAGCGCCGCCTGAGCCGCCCGTCTGCCCAGCGCCGCCTGAGCCGCCCGTCTGCCCAGCGCCGCTTGAGCCGCCCGTCTGCCCAGCGCCGCCTGAGCCGCCCGTCTGCCCAGCGCCGCCTGAGCCGCCCGTCTGCCCAGCGCCGCCTGAGCCGCCCGTCTGCCCAGCACCGCCTGAGCCGCCCGTCTGCCCAGCGCCGCCAGTAGCCGCCAGTGCCGCCAGTCTGCCAGTAGCCGCCAGTGCCGCCAGTCTGCCAGTAGCCGCCAGTGCCGCCAGTCAGCCAGGAGCCGCCAGTGCCGCCAGTCAGCCAGGGGCCGCCAGTCAGCCAGGGGCCGCCAGTGCCGCCAGTGCCGCCAGGGGCCGCCAGTGCCGCCAGTCAGCCAGGGGCCGCCAGTGCCGCCAGTCAGCCCGGAGCCCCTCAGCCCAGAGGCGCCAGAGCCCCTCAGCCCAGAGCCCTTCAGCCCAGAGGCGCCAGAGCCCCTCTGTCCCGAGCAGCTGCCCCTCTGTCCCGAGCAGCTGCCCCTCTGTCCCGAGCAGCTGCCCCTCTGTCCCGAGCAGCTGCCCCTCTGTTCAGTGTGGTCATTGAGAGGGGTTGCCAGGGTAGAGAGCCACGGAGGCGGACAATGAGGCGGACTAAGACAATAGTGAAGTGGGGTCCGCGTCCCGAGCCAGAGACGCCACCGCGGACGGACGCCCACCCAGACCCTCCCCTATAGGTCAAGGTTTTGCGTCCGGAGTCCGCACCTTTGGGGGGGTACTGTCATGTTCTGACCTTTATTTCCTTTGTTTTGTATTTATTTTGTATGGTCAGGGCGTGAGTTGGGTGGGCAGTCTATGTTTGTTTTTCTATGATTTGGGTATTTCTATGTTTCGGCCTAGTATGGTTCTCAATCAGAGGCAGGTGTCATTAGTTGTCTCTGATTGAGAATCATATTTAGGTAGCCTGGGTTTCACTGTGTTGGTGGGTGATTGTTCCTGTCTCTGTGTTTTGCACCAGATAGGGCTGTTTTTGGTTTTCCACATTTATTGTTTTGTAGTGTTCGTGTTTATCGTTTTTTCATTAAACATGAATCAATATAAGCACGCTGCGTTTTGGTCCGCCTCTACTTCACCACAGGAAAACCCTTACATATACAGTATTTTGGACATCAGAGCAATCCTATTTGAGTTAGAAAAGGATATTGTCACGCCCTGGCCTTAGTATTCTGTGTTTTCTTTATTATTTTGGTTAGGCCAGGGTGTGACATGGGTGATTTATTGTGTTTCGTCTTGTCTAGGGGTTTATTAGATTGTGTTCAGTTTAGTTGTCTAGGTAAGTCTATGGTTGCCTAGAGTGGTTCTCAATCAGAGGCAGGTGTTTATCGTTGTCTCTGATTGGGAACCATATTTAGGCAGCCATATTCTTTAGGTATCTTGTGGGTGATTGTTCCTGTCTCTGTGTTTTGCACCAGTTAGGACTGTTTCGGTATTTCCACGGTTTCTTATTTTGTATATTGTTCACGGTTTCATCTTTCATTAAAGATGTTTATGAATAACCACGCTGCATTTTGGTCCGCCTCTCCTTCCCAGGAAGAAAACCGTTACAGATATTCATATGACAGGTAAGCTAGACAAAGCCTTGAAGAGAGCCTATCCAACAGAAAATCTCTTAGAAAAACATATTAACTATTGGAACCAAGACTTAAATAACATTGTTGCCTAATGACGCTGGAGTCGAGAAGTCTGATATTATTGCCTAACTGTAAGGACCAATGCTGGAGTAGAGAAGCAGGTACGTGGAGTCAACATTTAATTGGAATAGACATGGAACAAGACATGAACAGCACACGGGTTTACAAGGACAGACGACAATGAATGCAGATGTGGGGAATGGAGCTGGGGAACAGACAGGTATGGCTAATGGTAATAAAAAAGTTAATCTAGTCCAGGTGAGTCCAATGAAATGCTGATGCGCGTAATGAGGGAAGGCAAGTGTGTGTAATGCTAGTGGCAGGTGTGTGTAATGCTGGTGGCAGGTGTGTGTAATGCTGGTGGCAGGTGTGTGTAATGCTGGTGGCAGGTGTGTGTAATGCTGGTGGCAGGAGTCTGTAATGCTGGTGGCAGGAGTCTGTAATGCTGGTCAGCCTGGCGTGACGAGGGAAGGAGTGTGTAATGCTGGGCAGTCTGGCGTGACGAGGGAAGGAGAGTGAAATGCTGGGCAGTCTGGCGTGACGAGGGAAGGAGAGTGAAATGCTGGGCAGTCTGGCGTGACGAGGGAAGGAGTGTGTAATGCTGGTGGCAGGAGTGTGTAATGCTGGGCAGCCTGGCGTGACGAGAGAAGGAGTGTGTAATGCTGGGCAGCCTGGCGTGACGAGGGAAGGAGTGTGTAATGCTGGTGGCAGGAGTGTGTAATGCTGGTCAGCCTGGCGTGACGAGGGAAGGAGTGTGTAATGCTGGTCAGCCTGGCGTGATGAGGGAAGGGGTGTGTAATGCTGGTGGCAGGAGTGTGTAATGCTGGTGGCAGGAGTGTGTAATGCTGGTGGCAGGAGTGTGTAATGCTGGTGGCAAGAGTGTGTAATGCTGGTGGCAGGAGTGTGTAATGCTGGTCAGCCTGGCGTGACGAGGGAGGGAGTGTGTAATGCTGGGCAGCCTGGCGTGATGAGGGAAGGAGTGTGTAATGCTGGCCAGCCTGGCGTGACGAGGGAAGGAGTGTGTAATGCTGCCCAGCCTGGCACCCTCAAGTGCCAGGGGGGAAGAGCTGGAGCAGACAGGACACTAACAAAATTCTCTGGTTGGTTTAAAATGTGTACTTAATGTGGACATGACTAAATATGGTATTTTCTCTAATTTTTGCAAAAAAAATTCAGATGGACTATATACTTTATTTATTCATTGAATAGTTCTTCCATCGATCAGGTTCCCACTTATACATATCTGGGCTTTTGGATTGACGTGGATTTAATGTTTAAAAAAAACACTGATGAGCTAGTTAAAAAGTGGCCTTATTTTATAGAAATATATACTGTCTTTCCTTAAACATCAGGAAGCAGATAGAACAGTCAACTTTCCTGCCAGTTCTTGACTATGGTGACACATTTTACCAGATTACAGCAGCCGGTACTCTTGGTTGCTGTTTACCATAGTGCCCTTCACTTTATCGCAAGTGACAGCTTTAATACTCATCACTGCGTCCTAAACCAAAAGGTTGGCTGTTCCTCATTAAAACCTGTTGAGGATATGGCAGATATACGCCCCCTTTGGAGAGATTGGGTACCCCTAGTAAACTGGAAAAAAAATCTTTCAAAAATTGTTAATATATGCAAATAAAAATTATTATTGGATAGAAAACACTCTAAAGATTCTAAAACCGTTGGAATTATGTCTGTAAGTATAGCAGAACTCACAGGGCAGGCATTCTTCCAAACTAGTTTCTGTGGCCATGAAAGTTGGAGCAACTTTGACGTCATGCCCCCACCCCTCCCAACCAGCTATGATTCTGGGGACACTTTCTATCTCTTCCGCTAGATGTCCTCTTTCATTAGAGCTTCAAACCGTTCAAATCGCGCGAGAATTGACCCTATGGGAGTGAAATTAGTGCGTGCCACGAGAGAATAGGCTGTGCGTATGGGCGCGAATTGGTCACAGTCATTCCTTTGTTTCCAGCACTGAAGAGAAGGGCAGACGATGGGCGATTGAATTGAAGTTTGTTTTGCACGTCTAAAACATCATAAAGCTTGCTTCTGCACTTAGTTTGACCTGTTTAGTCGACATATAATGTGTAATTTTGAAGTTTTGATGCGCAACTTATCCGGACCAGAGGACGTTTTGGGTGCATTTCAGCTGATGTTATTAGCAGTAGCTAATACAAAGACGCAAGACTTGAAACCAAACGATGTATTGGGTAAGTATGAAGCCTTCCAGAACATTCTGAACGAAGACCATCGAAGGTAAGGGAATATTTATGCTTAAATCTGTGTTTCTGTTGACTCCAACATTACGTGGAAATGTAGCTTGGAACTGAGCGCTGTCTCACAATATGGAATAGTGTGCGATTTCTGTAACGTTAAAAATAAATCTAACACAGCGGTTGCATAAAGAAGCAGTGTATCTTTCTAACTATATGTAGAACATGTATATTTAGTCAAAGTTTATGATGTCTATTTTACGTTATCTTGCCGCGCTACATAGATTTCCTGCGGGCGTTTTTGAGTAATTTCTGAAGGTGAACTCACTGTAAATGGACATTTATGGATATAAATGGCATATTATTGAAAAAAAAAAATATGTACTGTGTAATATGTCATATTACTGTCATCTGATGAAGATTTTCAAAAGGTTAGTGAGCGATTTATTTTTTAATCCTGCGTTTGTTGATTGCATGTTTTGGCTATTGAAATGAGCTGTGTCTGGTGGTGGTTTTACATATATATGTGCTATGTTTTCGCCGTAAAACATTTTAGAAATCTGACTTGCTGGCTAAATGAACAAGATGTTTATCTTTCATTTGAGCTATTGGACTTGTTAATGTGTGGAGGTTAAATATTTTTAAGAATATTTTTGCGTTCCATGCGCCACCGTTCCAGCTGCACGTGGGAGGGTTGATTCCCAATTGGGAACCAGTATCGTAGACAGGTTAAAGTCCCCTAGATCACTTCACTATTCCCTTTTTGTTTACAACGCTCTGATACACAAGTTTCCGACTTGCCTAACTTTATTGTTGAAGTATAAAAACACAAGTTACCAAACACGTTCACAGTGTTGGTTTAACAATCGAGGTTCCTCGGGGCTCCACCAAATTATGTAAATGCACTTCACTGCTGGAACCATTTGCAGAACTCATTACAGTTAGATGTTCTGGTGCCGCTCGGGCAGTTTAGGGTTTTAATTGAGGACCTAGTAGCTGAGGACTAGAACTCTTTTTTTTTCATAATTGTTGTGTTTTGTATTGATTGTTGTTTAGTTTTTACATTGTATTGGTTGTTGTATTGATGTGACCAGGACAGCCTTGGTAATGAGACCATTGTATTGATGTGACCAGGACAGCCTTGGTAATGAGACCATTGGATTGGTTGATGTATTGATGTGACCAGGACAGCCTTGGCAATGAGACCATTGTATTGATGTGACCAGGACAGCCTTGGCAATGAGACCATTGTGTTGATGTGACCAGGACAGCCTTGGTAATGAGACAATTGTATTGATGTGGCCAGGACAGCCTTGGTAATGAGACCATTGTATTGATGTGACCAGGACAGCCTTGGTAATGAGACCATTGTATTGATGTGACCAGGACAGCCTTGGTAATGAGACCATTGTATTGATGTGACCAGGACAGCCTTGGTAATGAGACCATTGGATTGGTTGATGTATTGATGTGACCAGGACAGCCTTGGCAATGAGACCATTGTATTGATGTGACCAGGACAGCCTTGGCAATGAGACCATTGTGTTGATGTGACCAGGACAGCCTTGGTAATGAGACAATTGTATTGATGTGGCCAGGACAGCCTTGGTAATGAGACCATTGTATTGATGTGACCAGGACAGCCTTGGTAATGAGACCATTGTATTGATGTGACCAGGACAGCCTTGGTAATGAGACCATTGTATTGATGTGACCAGGACAGCCTTGGTAATGAGACCATTGTATTGATGTGGCCAGGACAGCCTTGGTAATGAGGCCATAGTATTGATGTGACCAGGACAGCCTTGGTAATGAGACCATTGTATTGATGTGACCAGGACAGCCTTGGTAATGAGACCATTGTATTGATGTGACCAGGACAGCCTTGGTAATGAGACCATTGTATTGATGTGACCAGGACAGCCTTGGTAATGAGACCATTGTATTGATGTGACCAGGACAGCCTTGGTAATGAGACCATTGTATTGATGTGACCAGGACAGCCTTGGTAATGAGACCATTGTATTGATGTGACCAGGACAGCCTTGGTAATGATACCATTGTATTGATGTGACCAGGACAGCCTTGGTAATGAGACCATTGTATTGATGTGACCTGGACAGCCTTGGTAATGAGACCATTGTACTGATGTGACCAGGACAGCCTTGGTAATGAGACCATTGGATTGGTTGATGTATTGATGTGACCAGGACAGCCTTGGTAATGAGACCATTGTATTGGTTGATGTATTGATGTAACCAGGACAGCCTTGGTAATGAGACCATTGTATTAATGTGACCAGGACAGCCTTGGTAATGAGACCATTGTATTGATGTGACCAGGACAGCCTTGGTAATGAGACCATTGTATTGATGTGGCCAGGACAGCCTTGGGAATGAGACCATTCTATTGATGTGACCAGGACAGCCTTGGTAATGAGACCATTGTATTGATGTCACCAGGACAGCCTTGGGAATGAGACCATTGTATTGATGTGACCAGGACAGCCTTGGTAATGAGACCATTGTATTGATGTGACCAGGACAGCCTTGGTAGTGAGACCATTGTATTGATGTGACCAGGACAGCCTTGGTAATGAGACCATTGTATTGATGTGACCAGGACAGCCTTGGTAATGAGACCATTGTATTAATGTGACCAGGACAGCCTTGGTAATGAGACCATTGTATTGATGTGACCAGGACAGCCTTGGTAATGAGACCATTGTATTGATGTGACCAGGACAGCCTTGGTAATGAGACCATTGTATTGATGTGACCAGGACAGCCTTGGTAATGAGACCATTGTATTGATGTGACCAGGACAGCCTTGGTAATGAGACCATTGTATTGATGTGACCAGGACAGCCTTGGTAATGAGACCATTGTATTGATGTGACCAGGACAGCCTTGGTAATGAGACCATTGTATTGATGTCACCAGGACAGCCTTGGGAATGAGACCATTGGATTGATGTGACCAGGACAGCCTTGGGAATGAGACCATTGTATTGATGTGACCAGGACAGCCTTGGTAATGAGACCATTGTATTGATGTGACCAGGACAGCCTTGGTAATGAGACCATTGTATTGATGTGACCAGGACAGCCTTGGGAATGAGACCATTGTATTGATGTGACCAGGACAGCCTTGGTAATGAGACCATTGTATTGATGTGACCAGGACAGCCTTGGTAATGAGACCATTGTATTGATGTGACCAGGACAGCCTTGGGAATGAGACCATTGTATTGATGTGACCAGGACAGCCTTGGGAATGAGACCATTGTATTGATGTGACCAGGACAGCCTTGGTAATGAGACCATTGTATTGATGTGACCAGGACAGCCTTGGTAATGAGACCATTGTATTGATGTGACCAGGACAGCCTTGGTAATGAGACCATTGTATTGATGTGACCAGGACAGCCTTGGTAATGAGACCATTGTATTGATGTGACCAGGACAGCCTTGGTAATGAGACCATTGTATTGATGTGACCAGGACAGCCTTGGTAATGAGACCATTGTATTGATGTCACCAGGACAGCATTGGTAATGAGACCATTGTATTGATGTGACCAGGACAGCCTTGGGAATGAGACCATTGTATTGATGTGATCAGGACAGCCTTGGTAATGAGACCATTGTATTGATGTGACCAGGACAGCCTTGGTAATGAGACCATTGTATTGATGTGGCCAGGACAGCCTTGGTAATGAGACCATTGTATTGATGTAACCAGGACAGCCTTGGGAATGAGACCATTGTATTGATGTAACCAGGACAGCCTTGGGAATGAGACCATTGTATTGATGTCACCAGGACAGCCTTGGGAATGAGACCATTGTATTGATGTGACCAGGACAGCCTTGGTAATGAGACCATTGTATTGATGTGACCAGGACAGTCTTGGGAATGAGACCATTGTATTGGTTGATGTATTGATGTGACCAGGACAGCCTTGGTAATGAGACCATTGTATTGGTTGATGTATTGATGTAACCAGGACAGCCTTGGTAATGAGACCATTGTATTAATGTGACCAGGACAGCCTTGGTAATGAGACCATTGTATTGATGTGACCAGGACAGCCTTGGTAATGAGACCATTGTATTGATGTGGCCAGGACAGCCTTGGTAATGAGACCATTGTATTGATGTGACCAGGACAGCCTTGGGAATGAGACCATTCTATTGATGTGACCAGGACAGCCTTGGTAATGAGACAATTGTATTGATGTCACCAGGACAGCCTTGGGAATGAGACCATTGTATTGATGTGACCAGGACAGCCTTGGTAATGAGACCATATGATTGATGTGACCAGGACAGCCTTGGTAGTGAGACCATTGTATTGATGTGACCAGGACAGCCTTGGTAATGAGACCATTGTATTGATGTGACCAGGACAGCCTTGGTAATGAGACCATTGTATTGATGTGACCAGGACAGCCTTGGTAATGAGACCATTGTATTGATGTGACCAGGACAGCCTTGGTAATGAGACCATTGTATTGATGTCACCAGGACAGCCTTGGGAATGAGACCATTGGATTGATGTGACCAGGACAGCCTTGGGAATGAGACCATTGTATTGATGTCACCAGGACAGCCTTGGGAATGAGACCATTGGATTGATGTGACCAGGACAGCCTTGGGAATGAGACCATTGTATTGATGTGACCAGGACAGCCTTGGTAATGAGACCATTGTATTGATGTGACCAGGACAGCCTTGGTAATGAGACCATTGTATTGATGTGACCAGGACAGCCTTGGGAATGAGACCATTGTATTGATGTGACCAGGACAGCCTTGGTAATGAGACCATTGTATTGATGTGACCAGGACAGCCTTGGTAATGAGACCATTGTATTGATGTGACCAGGACAGCCTTGGGAATGAGACCATTGTATTGATGTGACCAGGACAGCCTTGGAAATGAGACCATTGTATTGATGTGACCAGGACAGCCTTGGTAATGAGACCATTGTATTGATGTGACCAGGACAGCCTTGGTAATGAGACCATTGTATTGATGTGACCAGGACAGCCTTGGTAATGAGACCATTGTATTGATGTGACCAGGACAGCCTTGGTAATGAGACCATTGTATTGATGTGACCAGGACAGCCTTGGTAATGAGACCATTGTATTGATGTGACCAGGACAGCCTTGGTAATGAGACCATTTTTATTGATGTCACCATTACAGCCTTGGGAATGAGACCATTGGATTGATGTGACCAGGACAGCCTTGGGAATGAGACCATTGTATTGATGTGACCAGGACAGCCTTGGTAATGAGACCATTGTATTGATGTCACCAGGACAGCCTTGGTAATGAGACCATTGTATTGATGTGACCAGGACAGCCTTGGGAATGAGACCATTGTATTGATGTGATCAGGACAGCCTTGGTAATGAGACCATTGTATTGATGTGACCAGGACAGCCTTGGTAATGAGACCATTGTATTGATGTGGCCAGGACAGCCTTGGTAATGAGACCATTGTATTGATGTAACCAGGACAGCCTTGGGAATGAGACCATTCTATTGATGTGACCAGGACAGCCTTGGTAATGAGACCATTGTATTGATGTCACCAGGACAGCCTTGGGAATGAGACCATTGTATTGATGTGACCAGGACAGCCTTGGTAATGAGACCATTGTATTGATGTGACCAGGACAGTCTTGGGAATGAGACCATTGTATTGGTTGATGTATTGATGTGACCAGGACAGCCTTGGTAATGAGACCATTGTATTGGTTGATGTATTGATGTAACCAGGACAGCCTTGGTAATGAGACCATTGTATTAATGTGACCAGGACAGCCTTGGTAATGAGACCATTGTATTGATGTGACCAGGACAGCCTTGGTAATGAGACCATTGTATTGATGTGGCCAGGACAGCCTTGGTAATGAGACCATTGTATTGATGTGACCAGGACAGCCTTGGGAATGAGACCATTCTATTGATGTGACCAGGACAGCCTTGGTAATGAGACCATTGTATTGATGTCACCAGGACAGCCTTGGGAATGAGACCATTGTATTGATGTGACCAGGACAGCCTTGGTAATGAGACCATTGTATTGATGTGACCAGGACAGCCTTGGTAGTGAGACCATTGTATTGATGTGACCAGGACAGCCTTGGTAATGAGACCATTGTATTGATGTGACCAGGACAGCCTTGGTAATGAGACCATTGTATTGATGTGACCAGGACAGCCTTGGTAATGAGACCATTGTATTGATGTGACCAGGACAGCCTTGGTAATGAGACCATTGTATTGATGTGACCAGGACAGCCTTGGTAATGAGACCATTGTATTGATGTGACCAGGACAGCCTTGGTAATGAGACCATTGTATTGATGTGACCAGGACAGCCTTGGTAATGAGACCATTGTATTGATGTGACCAGGACAGCCTTGGTAGTGAGACCATTGTATTGATGTGACCAGGACAGCCTTGGTAATGAGACCATTGTATTGATGTGACCAGGACAGCCTTGGTAATGAGACCATTGTATTGATGTGACCAGGACAGCCTTGGTAATGAGACCATTGTATTGATGTGACCAGGACAGCCTTGGTAATGAGACCATTGTATTGATGTGACCAGGACAGCCTTTGTAATGAGACCATTGTATTGATGTGACCAGGACAGCCTTGGGAATGAGACCATTGTATTGATGTGACCAGGACAACCTTGGTAATGAGACCATTGTATTGATGTGACCAGGACAGCCTTGGGAATGAGACCATTGTATTGATGTGACCAGGACAGCCTTGGTAATGAGACCATTGTATTGATGTGACCAGGACAGCCTTTGGTAATGAGAACATTGTATTGTCAAGACATTTCCACTTCCCTCTCAGCCCTCAACTCTGACCAAAAAACACTGTTTTGCCAACAAACAGCCTTAGTGCCTTGCTAAACGAACACATCTTGTGACTGTACTCACCATCAGGCAGATTACCACCTGTGATAAACAAATACCCCCAAAGATGTTTTGCAATTCATTTGTGGAAATGTGTTGTTCCAAAGCCGTTACGGATAGCGATACACAGAGCACCAAGGTGTAATGACAGTGTGTAGAAGCTGTAAAACAGTGGCTCACTAACACCATTCTGGAGGATGAGTATCCTTGTGCCTAAATTGCAGCGCAGCGTCTTGGTAAATAAACCTTTACTATGGCAAGGAGAATGGGCTACATCCCAAATCGCAACCTATGCCCTACATAGTGCACTACTTTTGACCAGGGCACACAGGGTACTATATAGGGAATAGGGTGCCATTAGAGGGTACAGACAAGGACTTAGTGACTCCCATTCTGCAGGCTGTGTCAGTACCTCTGTCCCTCCAGTGTTGGACAGTAGAGAACTCCATCTAAAAATCCAAGAGGAATGTCGGCATTTCAGAGGCATAGGAAGGGGAGTCCTGGAGAGATTACGGTGAAGTGAAAAGCAGCCACCTCTTCCCTTCCCTCACCAGAGTCCAAGATTATGTTATAGGAAGGTATTCCGGTGCGCTTTTTCAGAGCATGCTTCATCTGCTGCATCAGCTGGCAAGCGGGTCATTTTCAAGATGACTACCACCATTTGTGTTCCCAAGAATGGCTACCGCCCTGCTAATGTGAGTTCATGTCTGCACCCCCGTGGAAATCAAATTAGTATAATAAACAATCAGTTTAAACTAGAGATCTGTATTTTTGCCTTGGAAGCGTCTCGATTCCCTGCATCCATTGATGTCAAACTTCCGAAAGGTGTCAGACTGGTGGTTGTCAGACCATGAGACATCCCGAAAATAAGTATTTTCACAAAATCGTCTGTAGCATCCGAACGGCTTGGCCTACAAACTGCTCTCAAGAAAGCTATGGTGTTCTCCATTTTTTTTTTCTACGTCTGTAGTCGGTACAGACGATCTGCCAACTTCTGGCTGTAAATAGCTTGGGCAACACACTAATATGACCCCTCTGTGGAAAGGTCATAATCTCACGAACACGTATATGTCAGTTGTTTGATTCTAGGATAACCTCAAGACTCACAAGACTAGTCTGAAGGTCAATTTTTATAGAACAATAGCAGATATGGAGATAGTTTACTGCCTATAATAAGGGGTTAAATACGTGTTAAACAAAGTAACCTTTCCTGATCTTTCTCAGATATATAAGACATATTTTATCTGTTGTTCCATGTAGTGAATCTGTAATTCATTTGTACGGGCTAATAGCAATAAGATCAAATACAGCTTTCATGAAATATTTTTGAAATATATATTTTTTTGATACTTCAAGGGGTCTTAAAATTCAAAATCAAAATATATGTCCTATTTAAAACAATTCCCGTATATCTTAGTAGACCCCACCACACACTACCGGTCAAGTTTTAGAACACCACAAAGTTTAGTTTTAGAACACCTACTCATTCAAGGATTTGTCTTTATTTTTTACTATTATCTACTTTGTAGAATTATAGCGAAGACATCAACACTATGAAATAACACATTTTCAACCATTCGCAACCACAGTTCACACTGGGGTTTGCTTTGTCTGACGTGAATTGGGTCATGGGGGGCTTCTATACTGAAGAAGAGAAGGGCATGTTTCATCCAACCAATGTCTGTTCACTTGGGTGTGGCCACTGAGTGAACATAGTTTACTTATTATGAAAGCAATTCTCTCATTTAGAAGGCTAAAATTACATTTACTCTTTTCACAAATAGTTTCATGTTTAAACATTTTAAATTGCACAACAATTCCTTGTGAATCTCATAATGAGAATGTGTAGACTTTCCAAGATACAGTTTGTCGTCCTATCATCAGATATAACGTCTCAGACGACAACTGATCTGACATCATATTCTTTAAGTACCAACGGATACTTTCAACTGGTTGGATTACAGAAATATTATTCAATTACCAACCTGTTGATGTTACCGTATTGCAAAGTCTCTCTCTCTGTGGTAACAAAGGAATTTCATAAGTACATTTTTGTAGAGTGGGGAAAGATATTTATGGGAGGGTCAATAAACTAGTGGGGGGAATAGAGGGAAAGTTGTTTTTAACCCAACAGGTCAAAGTCATGACAGCAAGTATGAGAGGTTGGGGTTAATGTCAAAGTGATAGGGAGAAGAAATCTACACGGTTATCTCGGCAGAGTCCCAAATGGCATTCTTTTCTCGATATTGTGCACTACATTTGACCAGGGCGCATTGGGTACTTGTCAAAAGTAGTGCACTATACAGGGAATAGGTTGCCATTTGGGACTCAATTGTAGTAAATGTCACCTTGGTATTAGGCGGAGCTTCACTGCAAATTGGTCATTTAACATCCATAAGTCCTAAAATAAATGGCATCCATTTTCAAATGACCCGAGACCCAAAGGACACACTTGAACACAACCAGAGCGGCAGCAGCAGAAATGTGTTAAGCTTGAATGAACTTTGATTCACAAAAGCCAACATCCTTCATATTGATATTCATATTATATTATACTGTTTCTATCTTCAATAGGATCAATCACAGATGGCCCAGACAGACAGGATCTTTATGGTAATGCAAAGAAAAGCAGAGTGAGACTTAGACTGCAGAACATTGAAATTACCTCTGGAATGACCTCTAGCAACTTCCTCCTTTGTCCTGGCCGAGGAAAGGCACTCTGTGGCGAGCCACGTTGCCAAGTCTCCCGTCTGTGCCCTGTGTGTGATCTGGCTGGCAATGTCACACACACACACATACACACACTCACACTCGTAAGCACACACACAAATACACACACACACATGCACACACCCTGGCAATGTACCACAGCCTGGAGAGGAGATTGCCAGGAGATGGAAGGAGATGTGTGAACCATCTGGGATATCTCCAGGATGGAGGGGGAGGGGATGGGCGAGGAGTTCTGTGGGCCATCTGGGATATCTCCAGGACGAAGGGGGAGGGGAGGGGATGGGAGAGGGGTTCTGTGGGCCATTTGGGAGATCTCCAGGAGGGGAGAGGGGTTCTGTGGGCCATTTGGGAAATCTCCAGGGAGGAGGGGAGAGGATGGGTGAGGGGTTCTGTGGGCCATTTGGGAGATCTCCAATGGAGAGGGGTTCTGTGGGCCATTTGGGATATCTCCAGGGGAGGAGAGGGAGGGGAGAGGTTCTGTGGGCCATCTGAGATATCTCCAAGAAAGGAGGGGAGAGGAGTTCTGCAGGACATCTGAGATATCTCCAGGAGAGGAGGGGATGGGAGAGGAGTGGAGTTCTGTGGGCCATCTGAGATATCGCCAGGAGAAGAGGGGAGAGGTTCTATGGGCCATCTGGGAGATCTCCAGGGGAGGGGAGGGAAGAGGAGAGGAGTTGTGGGCCATCTGAGATATCTCCAAGAGAGGAGAGGAGAGGAGGGGAGGGGAGAAGAGTTCTGTGGGCCTGTGGACTTTTACTAGCCTGTTCAACCTCTCTTTAGTATCGTCAGAGATCACCAAAGATTGGAAAGCTGCCGGGGTCATCCCCCTCTTCAAAGGGGAAGACACTCAAGACCCAAACTGTTACAGACCTAAATCTATCCTACCCTGCCTTTCTAAGGTCTTCGAAAGCAAAGTTAACAAACTTGTCAAATCCCACTGAACATTCTCTGCTATGCAATCTGGTTTCCGAGCTGGTCATGAGTGCCACGCTCAGCCACACTCAAGGTCCTAAAAGATATCATAACCACCATAGATAAGAGACAACACTGTGCAGCTGTATTCACCGATCTGGCCAAGGCTTTCGACTCTGTCAATCACCACATTCTTATCTGCAGACTCAACAACCTTGGTTTCTAAAACCTCTTGAAGCTAGGGGGCAGAATTTCACTTTTGGATAAATAGCGTGTCCAATTTCAACTTCCTGCTACTCATGCCAAGAATATAAGATATGCATATTATTCACAGATTTGGATAGAAAACACTGAAGTTTCTAAAACTGTTTGAATCATGTCTGAGTATAACAGAACTTATGTAGCAGGCAAAACCCAGAGGACTAACTGTTCAAAATTATTTTTTCTCCCGTCTCTGTTCTCTGAGATGTCATTGCCCAGGGGTATTCCATAGAAACCTATTTTCAGTTCCTACCGCTTCAACTGGATGTCACCAGTCTTTGGAATTTGGTTGAGGTTATTCCTTTGTGCAATGAAGAAGTAGGCCAACTCGGAACTGGGGACACTTTTGTGAGTTGTGCAAGACGTGAAAAGTAGCGCTGGTTTGTTTTCTTTCTTGTATTGAACACAGATTGCCTCGTCTACAATTTGATCGATTATTAATGTTTAAAAATACCTAAAGTTGTATTACAAAAGTAGTTTGAAATATTTTGGCAAAGTTCATAGGCATCTTTTGAAATATTTTGTAGTGACGTTGTGTTTTTTGTAAGCTGTTTTTGTCTGGATCAAACACGCATTATAAATGGACATTTTGGATATATATCGACGGAATTAATCGAACAAAAGGACCATTTGTGATGTTTATGGGACATATTGGAGTGCCAACAAAAGAAGCTCGTCAAAGGAAATGCATGTTTTATATTTTATTTCAGCGTTTTGTGTAGCGCCTGCTGGGTTGAAATATGCTCGCTCCTTTGTTCACTGCTGGTGCAGATGGTGCAGGCTATCAGATAATAGCTTCTTATGCTTTCGCCGAAAAGCATTTTTAAAATCTGACATGTTGGCTGGATTCACAACGAGTATCGCTTTAATTGAGTATCTTACATGTGATTTAATGAAAGTTTGAATTTTATAGCATTTTATTTGAATCTGGCGCTCTGCATTTCCCCTGGCAATTGGCAAGTTGAGAAATTTGCGTCCCGCCTATCCCTAAGTTAAATGACTACCTCACCTGGTTCACTAACTACTTCTCAGACAGAGTTCAGTGTGTCAAATCGGAGGGCCTGTTGTCCGGACCTCTGGCAGTCTCTGTGGGGGTGCCCCAGTGTTCTCGGGCTGACTGTTTTCTCTGTATACATCAATGATGTTGCTCTTACTGCTGGTGATTTTCTGATCCACCTCTACGCAGATGACACCATTCTGTATACTTCTGGCCCTTCTTTGGACACTGTGTTAACTAACCTCCAGACGAGCTTAAATGCCCTACAACTCTCCTTCCGTGGCCTCCAACTGCTCTTAAAGGCAAGTCAAACTAAATGCATGCTCTTCAACCGATCGCTGCCTGCACCTGCCCGCCTGTCCAACATCACTACTCTGGACGGCTCTGACTTAGAATACGTGGACAACTACAAATACCTAGGTGTCTGGTTAGACTGTAAACTCTCCTTCCAGACCCACATCAAACATCTCCAATCCAAAGTTTAAATCTAGAATTGGCTTCCTATTTCGCAACAAAGCATCCTTCACTCATTCTGCCAAACATACCCTTGTAAAACTAACCATCCTACCAATCCTCGACTTCGGCAATGTAATTTACAAAATAGCCTACAATACCCTACTCAACAAATTGGATGCAGTCTATCACAGTGCCATCCATTTTGTCACCAAAACCCCATATACTAACCACCACTGCGACCTGTATGCTCTCGTTTGCTGGCCCTCACTTCATATTCATTGCCAAACCCACTGGCTCCAGGTCATCTATAAATCTTTGCTAGGTAAAGCCCAGCCTTATCTTCCAAGATGGCGTAGCAGTCAGACGTCTTTGAGAACCAGAGTGCTCAGGGACACCCTGGATGTAAAGCAAGACAGTAAGAGAGAACCAGAGTGCTCAGAGACCCTGGATGTAAATCCAGACAGTAAGAGGGAACCAGAGTGCTCAGGGTCTCCCTGGATGTAAAACCAGACAGTATGAGAGAACCAGAGTGCTCAGGGACTCCCTGGATACACAACCAGAAATTCAGATTGAACCAGAGTGTTCAGGGACTCCCTGAATGTACAACCAGACATTAAGAGAGAACCAGAGTGCTCAGGGACAACCTGGATGTACAACCAGACATTAAGAAAGAACCAGAGTGCTCAGGGACACCCTGGATGTACAACCAGAAATTAAGAGAGAACCAGAGTGCTCAAGGACACCCTGGATGAAAAACCACACAGTAAGAGAGAACCAGAGTGCTCAGGGATACCCTGGATGTGAACCCAGACATTAAGAGAGAACCAGAGTGCTCAGGGACACACTGGATGCAAAACCAGACAGTAAGAGAGAACCAGAGTGCTCAGGGACTCCCTGGATGTACAACCAGACATTACGAGAGAACCAGAGTAATCAGGGACTCCCTGGATGTAATACCAGACAGTAAGAGAGAACCAGAGTGCTCAGGGACACCCTGGATGTAAAAACAGACACTAAGAAAGAATCAGAGTGCTCAGGGAAACCCTGGATGTATCACCAGTCATTAAGAGAGAACCAGAGCGCCCAGGGACTCCCTGGATGTAAAACCAGAAAGTAAGAGGGAACCAGAGTGCGCAGGGACTCCCTGGATGTTAAACCAGAAAGTAAGATGGAACCAGAGTGCGCAGGGACTCCCTGGATGTAAAACCAGACAGTAAGAGAGAAGCAGAGTGCTCAGGGACACCCTGGATGTAACACCAGTCATTAAGAGAGAACCAGAGCGCTCAGGGACTCCCTGGATGTACAACCAGACATTAATGTTAAGGAGGCTGTGAATTCGGGCAGTTTTTTTTTTAAACTCGCGGAAAAAATTTCAACGTCCTGCTACTCATGCCAGGAATATAGTATATTCATATGACTAGTATGTGTGGATAGAAAACACTCTGAAGTTTATAAAACTGGTTAAATCACGTCTGTGACTATAACAGAACGTGTTTAGCAGGCGAAATCCCAAGGAAAACTTTTCACCAAAAATACTACTCCGCCAGTCTCTGTATTGTTTATGGCAAGCGAAAATAGATGGGGCCCTGTTTACAATGCCTACAGCTTCCACACGATGTCGCCAGTACTGGCATTTACATTGAAGTTAATCCTTGGTCAGATGACAAATAGGCACTTCCTGTTATCGACCATAAAAGCGGATGTTTGGAGAGAGACGAAATGGAGCATCATTTGCAAACGTGCTGCTATTGAATACAGATCGCCCCGTGATCAATTTGATCGATTATTAATGTTTACTAATACCTAAAGTTAGATTAAAAAAGTTTGAAGTGTTTTGTCAAAGTTTATAGGCAACTTTTTTAATTTTAAAAAATGACGTTGCATTTTGGAGCGGTGCTTTTCCATGGATCAGACGGGCTTCATAAATGGACATTTTGGGTATACATGGACCGATTTAATCGAAAAAAAGACCCAATTGTGATGTTTATGGGACATATAGGAGTGCCAACAAAGAAGCTCGTCAAAGGTAATGAATGTTTTATATTTTATTTCTGTGTTTTGTGTAGCGCCGGCTACGCAAATTATTCTGTTTACGTCCCCTTTGGGTATTTTGGGGTGTTGCATGCTGTCAGATAATAGCTTCTCATGCTTTCGCCGAAAAGCGTTTTAAAAATCTGACATGTTGGCTAGATTCACAACGAGTGTAGCTTTAATTGAGTACCCTGCATGTGTGTTTTAATGAAAGTTTGAGTTTTATCGAGTACTATTAGTTGTCACTCTGAATTTCCGCTGATGTTGGTCCCTGTACAGGGACAGAGCCCGTAAAAAGGTTAAGAGAGAACCAGAGTGCTCAGGGACACCCTGGATGTACAACCAGACATTAAGAGAGAACCAGAGTGCTCAGGGACACCCTGGATGTATAACCAGACAGTAAGAGAGAACCAGAGTGCGCAGGGACTCCCTGGATGTACAACCAGACAGTAAGAGAGAACCAGAGTGTGCAGGGACTCCCTGGATGTACAACCAGACAGTAAGAGAGAACCAGAGTGCTCAGGGACACCCTGGATGTACAACCAGACAGTAAGAGAGAACCAGAGTGCTCAGGGACACCCTGGATATAAAATCAGACAGGTAATAGAGAACCAGAGTGCTCAGGGACTCCCTGGATGTAAAACCAGACAGTGAGAGAGAACCAGAGTGCTCAGGGACTCCCTGGATGTAAAACCAGACAGTAAGAGAGAACCAGAGTGATCAGGGATCCCTGGATATAAAACCAGACAGTAAGAGAGAACCAGAGTGCTCAGGGACTCCCTGGATGTAAAACCAGACAGTAAGAGGGGACCAGAGTGCGCAGGGACTCCCTGGATGTACAACCAGACAGTAAGAGAGAACCAGAGTGATCAGGGATCCCTGGATGTAAAACTGACAAAATAGTTAAATATTGCATGACCAAGATCTCTTCGGCAAAAACCTAAAAATTAGTTACAGATTTCGTGAGTTATCTTAGGTTAATTCTGACTATTTTGACGAAGTGTATACTGGCTAAGGCATCTTCAAGCGAATGTCTTCTGTTCGCCTTCACAACTAAGGGCCTGCTAGCACACTACACTACTTCCATCTGAATGAGCCATTAAATGTAATGGAGTGTTCATCTGGAGAGAGAGAGAGAGAGAGAGAGAGAGAGAGAGAAAAAGGCTGTGCAACCATTGCACAACAGCAGAAGCTGAGACGGAGCTGCATTTCCTGACAAAATTTCAAAAATATAAAACAATTAGAGAGTGTAATTTCCCCATATTTGAAACCCTTATTCAATATTAAGAAGTGCTTCAGGGATCAGGATCAGACAATGGGAGAGGAAAAGGGGAAAGAGGTATGGAGGGAAGATGAACGAGAGGGAGGCTGACTGACTGATTGACTGGCTAACTGAATGACTGACTGATTTACTGGCTGAATGATTGGCTCTCTCTCTCCCCTCTGGACCCACTGCTGCCTCTCTGAATGCCTTTCTCTCTCTCTTTCTCTCTCTCCCTCCATCAAGGCAAAGAGTGGCTAATTTGAAGAATCTCAAACATAAAATATATTTTGATTTGTTTAACACTGTTTTTGTTACTTCATGATTCTATATGTGTTATTTCATAGTGTTGATGTCATCAATATTATTCTACAATGTAGAAAATAGTAAAAATAAGGAAACACCCTTGAATTAGTTGGTCCAAACTTTAGACCAGAACTGTGTATGTACCAGTCGGACAGGACCGTTGCAGCTAAACAAAAATAAACACAACCAACTTGTTCATGGAATTGCAAACAAATAACGTTATAAATTACTTTGTGGTGACTAGCTACAGGTGTTAGCAACGTTGCAAGCTAGCAAATACCCTGAACGGTTGGAGCTTTCCTGTCCATGGTGGATGGAACAGTCAAAGTGATCACTAGACACGGTCAACTGCAGCTGGTGATTCAGTCGTCATTCCAACGCCATAAGCTGGATGTCTGCTGCGTCGCGGTCAGGAAAAAGAGTAGAAATGTGTGGTGTATGTGTATCTGACCGGGAACATTATTGCACTTAATTTTGGTCAACGTCACTCAGCTACTCGACAACTAATGTTATTCGCTTTATTTTACATCAGAGATTACTAACCGCTAGTCTAGTTAGCTGCCATCTTTTGTTAACTTCCTTTCCTTCTGATTTCCTTTCTTTCTTTCTCCAATAGTAAGACACTTCTTCGTCCCGCCTCCTGTAATTATCCACGAAGAAGAGTATCTACTGGATTACAGACTGTACTTCACTAGCAGTCTTTGTGTTTTTATACTTTTTTACATTAAACAACACATTTATATTGCAAATTAATGTCGGGAAACCAATCTTTGTTCATGTAAAAAGAGCGAGAGAGGGGGAGAGGTTGAGGGGTGAAAGAGATGATCAAGAGAGAGAATGTAGCATAATAATAATAATAATAATGTAACAGATGTCTGGTTCAATTGGAGGTGTACCTGTGGATGTATTTCAAGGCCTACCTTCAAACTCAGTGCCTATTTGCTTGACATCATGGGGAAATCAAAAGAAATCAGCCAAGACCTCAGAAAAACAATTGTAGACCTCCACAAGTCTGGTTCATCCTAGGGAGCAATATCCAAACGCCTGAAGGTACCACGTTCATCTGTACAAACAATAGTACGCAAGTATAAACACCATGGGACCACGCAGCTGTCATAATGCTCAGGAAGGAGATGCGTTCTGTCTCCTAGAGATCAACATACTTTGGTGTGAGAAGTGCAAAACAATCCCAGAACAACAGCAAAGGACCTTGTGAAGATGCTGGAGGAAACAGGTACAAAAGTATCTATATCCACAGTGAAACGAGTCCTATATCGACACAACCTGAAAAGCCGCTCTGCAAGGAAGAAGCCACTGCTCCAAACCCACCATAAAAAAGCCAGACTACAGTTTGCAACTGACAAAGATCATACTTTTTGGAGAAATGTCCTCTGGTCTGATGAAACAAAAATAGAACTGTTTGGCCATAATGACCATCATTATGTCTCGAGGAAAAATGGGGAGGCTTGCAAGCCGACGAACATCATCCCAACCATGAAGCACGGGGGTGGCAGCATTATGTTGTGGGGGTCCTTTGCTGCAGGAGGGACTAGTGTACTTCACAAAATAGATGGCTTCATGAGGATGGAAAACTACGTGGATAAATTGAAGCAACATCTCAAGACATCAAGCTTGGTCGCAAATCAGTCTTCCAAATGGACAATGACCCCAAGCATACTTCCAAAGTTGTGGCAAAATGGTTTAAGGACAATAAAGTCAAGGTATTGGAGTGGCCATCACTAAGCCCTGACCTCAATCCCATAGAACATGTATGGGTAGAACTGAAAAATCGTGTGCGAGCAAGGAGCAATTTTATCTGATCATTTAGTCTTCGAATTAATGAATTATTTACTTTACCTCTCATTCCAAACTCATTTCAAACATCCATACATCAATTGTCTTAAATCATTTATTTATTACTAAGTAATTCACAGAAATGCATAAACAAACAAACAAACAAGGTAAATATGGTTACATGAAATGATAGGAGAATGTGCCCTAGTGGGCTAAACCGGCATGGCGGCTTGTTAGACAAAAGGGAAGTGGGAGTCAGATGAGAAGTCACTGCAGTTAATGATTATAACAATTGAAATGCTAATCCTTTACACAAGATCGCTCACTCATTCGGGAACAATTGCAATCAATATATATATTTACGCTAAATTTGTCGTCTTGATCGCTGGTGAAAAGCGGTTAGATGGTATAGTTCAGAGTGACATTCATTCATGTCGTTATAGAATGGATGTTTCGGCGGTTGTCGAGACTAGTAATTGCAGACTAGTAATTCATATCAAAGACTTGTTCTCATTCTGTCGGTATCGATAGTCTAAGAGTTTAACCATGTGGTATGGTTAAAAGATTCAGGAATGGTCTACAACCTTTGTCCTCCTAATGGAGAAAAACAAGGTCTGCAACCTTTAGCCATCTCGTAATTGAGGTAAGTCTGCTGATCGAAAACAAGAGTGGGAGTTTTATTCGGAAGGGCCGAAGAGGGCTGTCCCAGGATGTCTGACCCTAACTAGGTTCAGGTTTTACTGCTAACCTACAAAGCATTACATGGGCTTGCTCCTACCTATCTCTCTGATTTGGTCCTGCCGTACATACCTACACGTACGCTACGGTCACAAGACGCAGGCCTCCTAATTGTCCCTAGAATTTCTAAGCAAACAGCTGGAGGCAGGGCTTTCTCCTATAGAGCTCCATTTTTATGGAACGGTCTGCCTACCCATGTCAGAGACGCAAACTCGGTCTCAACCTTTAAGTCTCTACTGAAGACTCATCTCTTCAGTGGGTCATATGATTGAGTGTAGTCTGGCCCAGGAGTGGGAAGGTGAACGGAAAGGCTCTGGAGCAACGAACCGCCCTTGCTGTCTCTGCCTGGCCGGTTCCCCTCTTTCCACTGGGATTCTCTGCCTCTAACACTATTACAGGGGCTGAGTCACTGGCTTACTGGGGCTCTCTCATGCCGTCCCTGGAGGGGGTGCATCACCTGAGTGGGTTGATTCACTGATGTGGTCATCCTGTCTGGGTTGGCGCCCCCCCCCCCCCCCCCCCCCTTTGGGTTGTGCCGTGGCGGAGGTCTTTGTGGGCTATACTCGGCCTTGTCTCAGGATGGTAAGTTGGTGGTTGAAGATATCCCTCTAGTGGTGTGGGGGCTGTGCTTTGGCAAAGTGGGTGGGTTTATATCCTTCCTGTTTGGCCCTGTCCGGGGGTGTCCTCGGATGGGGCCACAGTGTCTCCTGACCCCTCCTGTCTCAGCCTCCAGTATTTATGCTGCAGTAGTTTATGTGTCGGGGGGCTAGGGTCAGTTTGTTATATCTGGAGTACTTCTCCTGTCCTATTCGGTGTCCTGTGTGAATCTAAGTGTGCGTTCTCTAATTCTCTCCTTCTCTCTTTCTTTCTCTCTCTCGGAGGACCTGAGCCCTAGGACCATGCCCCAGGACTACCTTACATGATGACTCCTTGCTGTCCCCAGTCCACCTGGCCGTGCTGCTGCTCCAGTTTCATCTGTTCTGCCTTATTATTATTCGACCATGCTGGTCATTTATGAACATTTGAACATCTTGGCCATGTTCTGTTATAATCTCCACCCGGCACAGCCAGAAGAGGACTGGCCACCCCACATAGCCTGGTTCCTCTCTAGGTTTCTTCCTAGGTTCTGGCCTTTCTAGGGAGTTTTTCCTATTCACCGTGCTTCTACACCTGCATTGCTTGCTGTTTGGGGTTTTAGGCTGGGTTTCTGTACAGCACTTTGAGATATCAGCTGATGTACGAAGGGCTATATAAATACATTTGATTTGATTTGATTCAGGGGCGGTCCTGTGATTTAGTTCAAATCAAAAGGGAATTGTATTTTTCTTCATTAAACAGTCCAACATCATATTACACCATTATATAAACAGCATCATACCCACTCATTCATCTTATACAACAATTAGATGTAAACCTCATATATGAGGTTATTATATAAACAGCGTTATGGTAATGTGGCCACACCATCTCCCATGAGCTTCCCCAAGTTGTGACAAACGGACCAGTTCGTAGCTGGATTCTTCACCCATCTTTTACTCTTTCTCCGGAAAATGAAATTTGTTCGTACCTCAAGTTCTGTGAGGTGGAAGGATTTCCTTTGTCCTCTATGAAAGTTGACTATGTCTCTACTATGTGGCCATGTGGCAGGGTCTTCTCAGGAATTTACGACCTCTGACCACAGCAGCCTAGTTGAAGAAGGCAAGGGGGAGGCAGGGAGAGGGGGATGGGGTTGCTTTTCCCAAAGAGGCCAACGTCATGACATAGTGATAGGGTAGTATAGTGATTTAGTCTTATAGTAGTGTAGTGATATATAGTAGTGTAGTGATATAGTCTTATAGTAGTGTAGTGATATAGTATTATAGTAGTGTAGTGATATATAGTAGTGTAGTGATATAGTAGTAGAGTAGTGTAGTGATATATAGTAGTGTAGTGATATAGTAGTAGAGTAGTGTAGTGATATATAGTAGTGTAGTGATATAGTAGTAGAGTAGTGTAGTGATATATAGTAGTATAGTGATAAAGTTGTATAGTAGAGTAGCAGTATAGTGATATATAGTGTTATAGTAGTATAGTGATATACAGTGTTATAGTAGTGTAGTTATATAGTAGAGTAGCAGTATAGTAGTGTAGTGATATAGTGTTATAGTAGTATAGTGATATATAGTGTTATAGTAGTGTAGTGATATAGTGTTAACCTCTCTAGGGTATGTGGGTTAGCTGTCTCTTCTCCTTTAACCTCACTAGCGTCCCACCTGGCCAACATCCAGTGAGATTGCAGAGCGCCACATTCAAATACAGAAATCGTCATTATAAAAATTCTGAAAACAAAACATATTTTACATACGTTTAAAAATTAACTTCTTGTGACTCCAACCATGGTGTCATATTTCAAAAATGCTTTACGGCAAAAGCATACCTTACGATTATTTGAGAACAGCACCCAGCAGACAAATCATTACAAACAGTAACCAGCCAAGTAGAAGATTTACACAAGTCAGAAATAGAGATAAAATTAATCCCTTATCTTTGATGATCTTCATATGGTGGCACTCAGAAGACATTCAATTACTCAATAAATGTTCCTTTTGTTCGATAAAGTCTCTTCATATCCAAAAACCTTAGTTTTGTTTGCGGGTTTTCTTCAGTAATCCACAGGCTCAAAACACGCAGACAAAAAATCCAAATTGTATCCGTAAAGTTCATAGAAACATGTTAAACAATGTTTAAATTCAAGCCTCCGGTTGTTTTTAGCCTAAATGATCTATAATATTTCAACCGGACAATAACGTTGTCAATATAAAAGGTAAACAAGAAAGGCACTCTCTCGGTCGCTTGCATGAAAAAGCTCTGCGACACGTCAGGGTCCACTCATTCAGACTGCTCTTACTCCCTCATTTATCAGAATACAAGCCTGAAACAATTTCTAAAGACTGTTGACATCTAGTGGAAGGCATAGGAACTGCAATTTGAGTCCTAAGTCTATGGATACTGTAATGGTATTCAATAGAAAACAACAAAACCAAAAAGAAACGACTTCCTGAATGGATTTTTCTCCGTTTTTCACCTGCTAAATCAGTTCTGTTATTGTCACATACACTACTTTAACAGTTTCAAAAACTTTAGAGTGTTTTCTATCCAAATCTACCAGTTATATGCATATCATATCTTCTGGGCCCGAGTAGCAGGCCGTTTACTTTGGGCATGCTTTTCATCCAAAATTCCGATTGCAGACCCCGACCTTAGAGAGGTTTTAAAGTAGTACAGTGATATAGTAGAATAGCGATATAGTAGAATAGTGTTATAGTAGTATAGTGGTATAGTGATATAGTGTTATAGTAGTGTAGTGGTATAGTGATATAGTGTTATAGTAGTATAGTGTTATAGTAGTATAGTGATGTGGTAGTATAGTGATGTGGTAGTATAGTGATATAGTGTTATAGTAGTATAGTGTTATAGTAGTATAGTGTTATAGTGTTATAGTAGTATAGTGTTATAGTAGTATAGTGTTATAGTAGTATAGTGATATAGTGGTATAGTGATATAGTGTTATAGTAGTATGGTGTTATAGTAGTATAGTGATGTGGTAGTATAGTGATGTGGTAGTATAGTGATATAGTGTTATAGTAGTATAGTGTTATAGTAGTATAGTGATATAGTGTTATAGTAGTATAGTGATATAGTGATATAGTGTTATAGTAGTATAGTGATATAGTGTTATAGTGTTATAGTAGTATAGTGTTATAGTAGCATAGTGATGTGGTAGTATAGTGATGTGGTAGTATAGTGTTATAGTAGTATAGTGATATAGTGTTATAGTAGTATAGTGTTATAGTAGTATAGTGATATAGTGTTATAGTAGTATAGTGATATAGTGTTATAGTAGTATAGTGTTATAGTAGTATAGTGATATTGATATAGTGGTATAGTCGTATAGTAGTGTAGTGATATAGTACTATAGTAGTATAGTAGTGTAGTGTTATAGTACTATAGTCGTATAGTAGTGTAGTGATATAGTACTATAGTAGTATAGTAGTGTAGTGTTATAGTACTATAGTGATATAGTGATATAGTGTTATAGTAGTATAGTGATATAGTGATATAGTGTTATAGTAGTATAGTGATATAGTGATATAGTGATATAGTGATATAGTGATATAGTGATATAGTGATATAGTGTTATAGTAGTATAGTGTTATAGTAGTATAGTGATATAGTGTTATAGTACTATAGTGATATAGTGATATAGTGTTATAGTAGTATAGTGTTATAGTAGTATAGTGATATAGTGTTATAGTAGTATAGTGATATAGTGATATAGTGTTATAGTAGTATAGTGATATAGTGTTATAGTAGTATAGTGATATAGTGATATAGTGTTATAGTAGTATAGTGTTATAGTAGTATAGTGATATAGTGTTATAGTAGTATAGTGTTATAGTAGTATAGTGATATAGTGATATAGTGTTATAGTAGTATAGTGATATAGTGATATAGTGTTATAGTAGTATAGTGATATAGTGATATAGTGTTATAGTAGTATAGTGTTATAGTAGTATAGTGATATAGTGTTATAGTAGTATAGTGATGTGGTAGTGTAGTGTTATAGTAGTATAGTGATGTGGTAGTATATTGATATAGTGGTATAGTCGTATAGTAGTGTAGTGATATAGTACTATAGTAGTATAGTAGTGTAGTGTTATAGTACTATAGTGATATATAACAGTGATATAGTGACATAGTGACATAGTAGTAGTATAGAAATATATAGCAGTGTGGTGGTATAGTGATATAGACAGACATGCAGACAGACAGACAGACAGACATGCAGACAGACATACATGCAGACAGACAGACAGACAGACATGCAGACAGACAGACATGCAGACAGACAGACAGAAAAACAGACAGACATACAGACAGACATGCAGACAGACATACATGCAGACAGACAGAAAAACAGACAGACAGACATGCAGACAGACAGACATGCAGACAGACAGACATGCAGACAGACAGAAAAACAGACAGAAATGCAGACAGACAGACAGAGACAGACAGACAGACAGACCTTTCTCTATAGTTTCCTCCATTCTAACTAGGGCTGCATGCTCATGCTAAAGCTCTTGTTTCATTCAGCCAACAAGGGGGCAGGATTGGGGAGATGAATCTTGTACCAACTCCAAAGCTGATGGTTCTTGATAATAGTCTGATAAGTGAAGAGGACTCTACCTCTACCTTCACCAAATGTCCTCCACCCATTCCCTCCCTCCCTCCTGCACACACACACACACACACACACACACACACACACACACACACACACACACACACAAGCAAACACACAGAGTGATTGATTGATTGATTGATTGAGAGCCAGCGTGTTCCAGGCTGGAGTGATTGATTGATTGAGAGCCAGCGTGTTCTAGGGCTGGAGTGATTGATTAATTGAGAGCCAGTGTGTTCCAGGGCTGGAGTGATTGATTGATTGATTGATTGAGAACCAGCGTGTTCCAGGCTGGAGTGATTGACTGTTTGAGAGCCAGGGTGTTCCAGGCTGGAGTGAGTGATTGATTTATTGATTGATTGAGAACCAGCGTGTTCCAGGCTGGAGTGATTGACTGTTTGAGAGCCAGCGTGTTCCAGGCTGGAGTGATTGATTTATTGATTGATTGAGAGCCAGCGTGTTCCAGGGCTTTAGTGATTGATTGATTGAGAGCCAGCGTGTTCCAGGGCTGGAGTGATTGATTGATTGAGAGCCAGTGTGTTCCAGGCTGGAGTGATTGATTGATTGATTGATTGAGAGCCAGCGTGTTCATGGCTGGAGTGATTGGTTGATTGAGAGCCAGCGTGTTCATGGCTGGAGTGATTGATTTATTGATTGATTGAGAGCCAGCGTGTTCCAGGGCTGGAGTGATTGATTGATTGAGAGCCAGCGTGTTCCAGGGCTGGAGTGATTGATTGATTGAGAGCCAGCATGTTCATGGCTGGAGTGATTGGTTGATTGAGAGCCAGCGTGTTCATGGCTGGAGTGATAGATTGATTGAGAGTCAGCGTGTTCCAGGGTTGGAGTGATTGATTGATTGAGAGTCAGCATGTTCCAGGGTTGGAGTGATTGATTGATATCAGGGGTGAACACCTCTTTCTTGACACACACACTACTCTGTGTCTCTCTGTTACCCAGCTAGGGGTTGTCTGGGCCTGTCTGTCTGTCAACCATATTAGTGACAGAAAATCACTGAGTGAGCTTTAGGGAGCCTGGGGGAGTAGTGTGTTTGTGTGTGTGTTTGTTTGAATGTGTGTGTGTGTGTGTGTGTGTGCGCGTGTGTGTGCGCGTGTGTGTGCGTGTGTGTGCACATGTGCGTGTGTGTGTGTGTGTGTGTGTGTGTGTGTGTGTGTGTGTGTGTGTGTGTGTGGAAAGAGAACGTTAGATGTTGTGTCATGTACTGTTTAATAGAATTCCAGATCTTTAAAGGCCGATGTTGAACAACACAAACAGGAGACAAGCTACATAACTCTATGGTGCAATAACTATGTATCAGGTCACTGACATGAGGAATGCAGCTGATCTAAGATAGAGTGTTTAGCTGACACAATGTGACAGTGAGAGAAGGTAGGCCAGGAGCTGCTACAAACTACCTGAGTGACTGAGTAACAACGTGGGAGGATGTCAGGTGGACACAGAGGGAGAGACACACTGTGTGTGTGTGTGTGTGTGTGTGTGTGTGTAAGGTAAAAGACACAGGGACTAATGCAGAGCCTTGTAATTAGACAATAGACTGATGTAGCTGGGCGGTACCACATCCAGCACTGAAGAGGAGGAGAGGAGGGAGCTGTGAGGAGAGCCGTGGTTACTTATCACTAATATCATCTCTCTGTGTCTCTGTCACTGTGTCTCTGTGTCTCTCTCTCTCTGTCTCTGTGTCTGTCTCTGTCTCTGTCTCTGTGTCTCTCTCTGTGTGTCTCTGTCTATGTGTCTCTGTCTCTGTGTCTCTGTGTCTCTCTCTGTGTGTCTCTGTCTCTGTGTCTCTGTCTATGTGTCTCTGTCTATGTGTCTCTGTCTCTGTGTCTCTGTCTCTATGTCTCTGTCTATGTGTCTCTGTCTCTGTGTCTATGTGTCTCTGTCTCTCTCTGTGTCTGTGTCTCTGTGTCTCTGTGTCTCTGTCTCTCTCTGTGTCTCTGTCTCTGTGTCATCTGTGTCTGTGTCTCTGTGTCTCTGTCTCTGTGTCTCTGTGTCTCTGTGTCTCTGTGTCTCTGTTTCTCTGTCTCTGTATCTGTGTCTCTGTTTCTGTGTCTGTGTCTGTCTCTGTGTCTCTGTCTCTGTCTCTGTGTCTCTCTCTGTGTGTCTCTGTGTCTCTATGTCTCTGTCTATGTGTCTCTGTCTCTGTGTCTATGTGTCTCTGTCTCTCTCTGTGTCTGTGTCTCTGTGTCTCTGTGTCTCTGTCTCTCTCTGTGTCTCTGTCTCTGTGTCATCTGTGTCTGTGTCTCTGTGTCTCTGTCTCTGTGTCTCTGTGTCTCTGTGTCTCTGTGTCTATGTGTCTCTGTCTATGTGTCTCTGTCTCTGTGTCTGTGTCTCTGTCTCTATGTCTCTGTCTATGTGTCTCTGTGTCTCCGTGTCTCTGTCTCTGTGTCTGTCTCTGTGTCTATGTGTCTCTGTCTCTCTCTGTGTCTGTCTCTGTCTCTGTGTCTGTCTCTGTCTCTGTGTCTGTCTCTGTCTCTGTGTCTCTCTGTCTCTGTCTCTCTCTGTCTCTCTCTGTGTCTCTGTCTCTGTGTCGTCTGTGTCTGAGTCTCTGTGTCTCTGTCTCTATGTGTCTCTGTGTCTCTGTGTCTCTGTCTATGTGTCTCTGTGTCTCTGTCTCTGTGTCTATGTGTCTCTGTCTCTCTCTGTGTCTGTGTCTCTGTCTCTGTCTCTCTCTGTGTCTCTGTGTCTCTGTGTCTCTGTGTCATCTGTGTCTGTGTCTCTGTGTCTCTGTGTCTCTGTCTCTCTGTGTCTCTGTCTCTGTGTCTCTGTGTCTCTGTGTCTCTGTGTCTCTGTGTCTCTGTCTGTGTCTCTGTTTCTCTGTCTCTGTGTCGCTGTCTCTGTCTCTGTGTCACTGTTTCTCTGTCTCTGTGTGTCTGTGTCTGTCTCTGTGTCTCTGTCTATGTGTCTCTGTGTCTCTGTATCTCTGTCTCTGTCTCTATGTCCCTGTCTATGTGTCTCTGTGTCTCTGTCTCTGTGTCTGTCTCTGTATCTATGTGTCTCTGTCTCTCTCTGTGTCTGTGTCTCTGTCTCTGTGTCTCTCTGTCTCTGTCTCTCTCTGTCTCTCTCTGTGTCTCTGTCTCTGTGTCTGTGTCTCTGTCTCTATGTCTCTGTCTATGTGTCTCTGTGTCTCTGTCTCTGTGTCTGTCTCTGTATCTATGTGTCTCTGTCTCTCTCTGTGTCTGTGTCTCTGTCTCTGTGTCTCTCTGTCTCTCTCTGTGTCTCTGTCTCTGTGTCGTCTGTCTCTGTGTCTCTGTCTCTCTGTGTCTGTCTCTCTGTGTCTCTGTCTCTGTGTCTGTGTCTGTGTCTCTGTGTCTCTGTGTCTCTGTCTGTGTCTCTGTTTCTCTGTCTCTGTCTCTGTCTCTGTGTCTGTGTCTCTGTTTCTCTGTCTCTGTCTCTGTGTCTCTGTCTCTGTGTCTCTGTGTCTCTGTTTCTCTGTCTCTGTGTCTCTGTCTCTCTGTCTCTGTGTCTCTGTGTCTGTGTCTGTGTCTCTGTCTCTCTCTGTGTTTTCACTGGCTGTCCCTCAGGTTGTGGCAGGAGGACACATATTTGGCTGCCAAAACTGAACATTATGGCTTTTCACCCAATAAATATTCATTTTTTTTTCTTCATCTTTTATAATTTTAAATTCTTTGTATTGAATTATATTTTTGGGAAATAAATATTCTCGTATGTCGCAGTGCAATAGGAAATGCAGCTCTGTCTCTACCTCTACCCCTGGAGCAGAGTGAGCACAGCCTGTCCTCTCTGGGCAGCCAGGTTTGTCTGTGACGACCGGTCTCTATAGCCAGACTGTCCTCTCTGGGCAGCCAGGTTTGTCTGTGACGACCGGTCTCTATAGCCAGACTGTCCTCTCTGGGCAGCCAGGTTTGTCTGTGACGACCGGTCTCTATAGCCAGACTGTCCTCTCTGGGCAGTCAGGTTTGTCTGTGACAACCGGTCTCAATAGCCAGACTGTCCTCTCTGGGCAGCCAGGTTTGTCTGTGACGACCAGTCTCTATAGCCAGACTGTCCTCTCTGGGCAGCCAGGTTTGTCTGTGACGACCAGTCTCAATAGCCAGACTGTCCTCTCTGGGCAGCCAGGTTTGTCTGTGACGACCAGTCTCAATAGCCAGACTGTCCTCTCTGGGCAGCCAGGTTTGTCTGTGACGACCAGTCTCAATAGCCAGACTGTCCTCTCTGGGCAGCCAGGTTTGTCTGTGACGACCGGTCTCTATAGCCAGACTGTCCTCTCTGGGCAGCCAGGTTTGTCTGTGACGACCGGTCTCTATAGCGAGACTGTTCTCTCTGGGCAGCCAGGTTTGTCTGTGACGACCGGTCTCTATAGCCAGACTGTCCTCTCTGGGCAGCCAGGTTTGTCTGTGACGACCGGTCTCTATAGCCAGACTGCGCTCACTGAGTCTTTACCTAGTCAGTGTTTTCCTCAGTTTTCTATCAGTCACAGCGGTCAGATAGTCTGCCACCATGTACTGTCTGTTTAGAGACAAATAGCATTGAAGTTTACTTGGATTTTTTGTGGTGTCTTTCCAATAGGTGATATATTTTTATTTTTGTTTTGTGATGATTTGGTTGGGCCAGATTTTCTGAGTGCTGTCCTGAGGCTCTATGGGGTTGGTTTGGGTTGGTGAACTGAGCCTCAGAACCAGCTGGCTGAGTGCTGTCCTGAGGCTCTATGGGGTTGGTTTGGGTTGGTGAACTGAGCCTCAGAACCAGCTGGCTGACTGCTGTCCTGAGGCTCTATGGGGTTGGTTTGAGTTGGTGAACTGAGCCTCAGAACCAGCTGGCTGAGTGCTGTCCTGAGGCTCTATGGGGTTGGTTTGGGTTAGTGAACTGAGCCTCAGAACCAGCTGGCTGAGTGCTGTCCTGAGGCTCTATGGGGTTGGTTTGGGTTAGTGAACTGAGCCTCAGAACCAGCTGGCTGAGTCCTGTCCTGAGGCTCTATGGGGTTGGTTTGGGTTAGTGAACTGAGCCTCAGAACCAGCTGGCTGACTGCTGTCCTGAGGCTCTATGGGGTTGGTTTGGGTTAGTGAACTGAGCCTCAGAACCAGCTGGCTGAGTGCTGTCCTGAGGCTCTATGGGGTTGGTTTGGGTTGGTGAACTGAGCCTCAGAACCAGCTGGCTGACTGCTGTCCTGAGGCTCTATGGGGTTGGTTTGAGTTGGTGAACTGAGCCTCAGAACCAGCTGGCTGAGTGCTGTCCTGAGGCTCTATGGGGTTGGTTTGGGTTAGTGAACTGAGCCTCAGAACCAGCTGGCTGAGTGCTGTCCTGAGGCTCTATGGGGTTGGTTTGGGTTAGTGAACTGAGCCTCAGAACCAGCTGGCTGAGTCCTGTCCTGAGGCTCTATGGGGTTGGTTTGGGTTAGTGAACTGAGCCTCAGAACCAGCTGGCTGACTGCTGTCCTGAGGCTCTATGGGGTTGGTTTGGGTTAGTGAACTGAGCCTCAGAACCAGCTGGCTGACTGCTGTCCTGAGGCTCTATGGGGTTGGTTTGGGTTAGTGAACTGAGCCTCAGAACCAGCTGGCTGACTGCTGTCCTGAGGCTCTATGGGGTTGGTTTGGGTTAGTGAACTGAGCCTCAGAACCAGCTGGCTGAGTCCTGTCCTGAGGCTCTATGGGGTTGGTTTGGGTTAGAGAATTGAGCCTCAGAACCAGCTGGCTGACTGCTGTCCTGAGGCTCTATGGGGTTGGTTTGGGTTGGTGAACTGAGCCTCAGAACCAGCTGGCTGACTGCTGTCCTGAGGCTCTATGGGGTTGGTTTGGGTTAGTGAACTGATCCTCAGAACCAGCTGGCTGATTGCTGCCCTGAGGCTCTATAGGGTTGGTTTGGGTTAGTGAATTGAGCCTCAGAACCAGCTGGCTGAGGGGACTCTTGTTTCATCTCTTGACATTGTAGAGCTGTGTGATGGAATGTTTTGGGGTCACTTGTTTTTAGATGGTTGTAAAATGTGATGGCTCTTTTTTCTATTCAAATGAGGAGGGAGTATTGGCCCAATTCTGCTCTACATGCCTTATTTGAGTTTTTCTTTGCACTTGCAATACGGTCTTGCAAAACTCTGCATGCTTTGGATGTTTGTCCCATTTGGTAAATTCATTGTTAGAGAGTGGACCCCGTACTTCACTGCCATATAGAGCAACTGGTTCTAGAACTGATTGGACCATTTTGAGCCAGATTCTAATTGGAATTTAGATTCTAATGTTCCTTTTAATGGCATAGAATGCTCTTCTTGCTTTGTCTCTCAGCTCATTCACAGCCATGTGAAAGCTATCTTTGTTGCTGATATTTAGTCCTAAATATGTGTAGTTTTTGGTGTGTCCAGGTCTGACAGAACCTGTGATTAACGGTCAGAGCCCAGGTCTGATTAACGGTCAGAGCCCAGGTCTGACAGAACCTATGATTAACGGTCAGAGCCCAGGTGAGCCCAGGTCTGGTAGAACCTGTGGTTAACGGTCAGAGCCCAGGTCTGACAGAACCTGTAAAGACGATCTAGGTGCTGCTGTAACCCCTCTTTAGTGGGAGACAGCAGCACCAGGTCATCTGTCTACAGCAGACACTTGATTTCAGTGTTGTGTAGGGTGATACCAGGTGGTGCCGATTCTTCTAATGTTTTTGCCAATTCATTAATGTAGATGTTAAATAGTGTTGGACTTATTGAGCAGCCCTGTTTCTCTCCCCGTCCCTGAGAGAAGAAGTCTGTTGGCTTGTTTTTAATTCATTAATGTAGATGTTAAATAGTGTTGGACTTATTGGGCAGCCCTGTTTCACTCCCCGTCCCTGAGAGAAGAAGTCTGTTTGCTTGTTACCAATTTTAACCACACATTTGTTTTTAATGTACATTGATTTAATAACATCAGGGCGGCAGGGTAGCCTAGTGTTTAGAGCGTTGGACTAGTAACCGGAAGGTTGCAAGTTCAAATCCCTGAGCTGACAAGGTACAAATCTGTCGTTCTGCCCCTGAACAGGCAGTTAACCCACTGTTCCTAGGCCGTCATTGAAAATAAGAATTTGTTCTTAACTGACTTGCCTGGTAAAATAAATAAATAAATGTTTTCCCTCCAATACCACTTTCTATTAGTTTATAAAAAAGACCTGTGTGCCAAATTGAATCAAATGCTTTCTTGAAATCTACAAAACACGAGTAGATTTTGCCTTTGTTTTGGTTGACTTGTTTGTCAATTAGAGTGTGGAGGGTGTAAATGTGGTCTCCATTTTTATAGATTGGTGTGATCAATCCCTGGTTACAAATATCGGGGAAAATACCTGCAGTGAGGATAATGTTGAAGAGTTTGAGTATAGCCAATTTACATTTGTGGTCTGTATATTCGATCATTTCATTTAAAATACCATCAGCACCACAGGCCTTTTTGGGTTGGAGAGTGCATAGTTTTTCCAATAATTCTTCTTCTGTAATTGGGGTATCCACAGGATTCTGATAGTCTCTGACTGCTGATTCAAGGATTTGTAATTTTTCTTGTATATCTTTTTGTTCTGGGCTCTTTGTTATATTGCTGTAGAGGTTTGCAAAGGGATTTCTCCGCATATCCCCATTTTTGGATAGCTAATCCCTCATGATGAGGTTTGTTTAATTTATTCCAATTCTCCCAGAAGTGGTTTGATTCAATTCCATCCATCTGATTTCTAATGTGCTGTTCCTTTGTTCTTAGGGTGTGTTTGTATTGCTTCAGTGTTTCCCCATATTGAAGGTGTATATTTTTGTTGTCTGGTTCTCTGTGTTTTTGATTTCTGAATTACTTTTTACATTTTTGCAATCATTATCAAACCATTTTTCATTATCTGTTGTTTCTGGTTTGCTCTTGTACTTCTTTAGATTAGCCAAGGAGGCTAATTTGTCAAATATAAAGTTTATGTTCCAAAGTATCTGATATACTGTAGATATATACATCTGATATCCTGTATATATATATATATATATATATATATCTGATATACTGTAGATATATAACGAAGGTGTAAATTTGGCCGTTTGGAACATAAACTTGAACTTGAAGCCTGAAATGTGGCAAAAGGTCGCAAAGTTCAAGGGGGCCGAATACTTTCGCAAGGCACTGTACATATATCAGTTTATCTGATAAATGAAGCAGTTCTGATCTCTCAGTTCTGATCTCTCAGTTCTGATCTCAGAAGGCAGGCAGGGTAAAAACAACCTGAACCAGATTAGTTACATCGTTATAGAAAACCATCTGAAAATGACTGCCGAACATAAAGCACCAAATATCACGAGATGGAGAGAGAAAAAAAATAGTCCCAGTTTACACCCTATTCCATAAATAGTGCACTTCTTCAGACCCTGGTGGTGGAGTACGGAAGGAACAGAGTACATTTTGGGACACGGATCCACTCCAGATTCCTAAAACAGAGACCTATAAACCCCCTTATCTTGGCTCCTGTGTGAGGACAGTTGTGTCCTATCTGCACAATGTTTTACAGTGCAATATCTGCTTAGAATACAAGTTCCACATGGACGCTAGATATGGAAGGAGAAATGCACACCTGCCTACTGGGGGGTCAGGGCTACCTACTGGGGAACCAGACCTACCTACTGGGAGCAAGGCCTACCTACTGGGGAGCCAGACTTACCTACTGGGGAGTCAGACCTACCTACTGGGGAACCAGACCTACCTACTGGGAGTCAGACCTACCTACTGGGGAGCCAGGCCTACCTACTGGGGAACCAGACCTACCTACTGGGAGCCAGACCTACCTACTGGGGAGTCAGACCTACCTACTGGGGAACCAGACCTACCTACTGGGGAGACAGGCCTACCTACTGGGGATCCAGACCTACCTACTGGGGAGCCGTACCTACCTACTGGGGAGCCAGACTTACCTACTGGGGAGTCAGACCTACCTACTGGGGAAACAGACCTACCTACTGGGAGCAAGGCCTACCTACTGGGGAGCCAGACTTACCTACTGGGGAGTCAGACCTACCTACTGGGGATCCAGACCTACCTACTGGGAGTCAGACCTACCTACTGGGGAGCCAGACTTACCTACTGGGGATCCAGACCTACCTACTGGGGTGCCGGACCTACCTACTGGGAGTCAGACCTAACTACTGGGAGTCAGACCTACCTACTGGGAGTCAGACCTACCTACTGGGAGTCAGACCTACCTACTGGGAGCCAGACTTACCTACTGGGGAGCCAGACTTACCTACTGGGGAGCCAGACTTACCTACTGGGGAGCCAGACTTACCTACTGGGGAGCCAGACTTACCTACTGGGGGGTCAGGGCTACCTACTGGGGAAAAAGACCTACCTACTGGGGAGCCAGGCCTACCTACTGGGGAGTCAGACCTACCTACTGGGGGGTCAGGGCTAACTACTGGGGAACCAGGCCTACGTACTCGGGAGTCAGACCTACCTACTGGGGGTTCAGGGCTACCTACTGGGGAGCCAGACCTTCCTACTGGGGAGCCAGACTTACCTACTGGGGAACCAGACTTAACCTACCTGGGAGCCAGACCTTCCTACTGGGGAGCCAGACTTACCTACTGGGGAGCCAGACTTACCTACTGGGGGGTCAGGGCTACCTACTGGGGAAACAGACCTACCTACTGGGGAGCCAGACTTACCTACTGGGGAGCCAGACTTACCTACTGGGGGGCCAGGGCTACCTACTGGGGAACCAGGCCTACCTACTGGGGAGTCAGACCTACCTACTGGGGGGGTCTGGGCTACCTACTGGGGAGCCAGATTTACCTACTGGGGGGGGGGGGGGGTCAGGGCTACCTACTGGGGAGTCAGACCTACCTACTGGGGAGTCAGACCTACCTACTGGGAAGTCAGACCTACCTACTGGGGAGTCAGACCTACCTACTGGGGAGCCAAACTTACCTACTGGGGAGCCAAGTCATATCTACTGGGGAGCCAGGTCCTATCTACTGGGGAGCCAGGTCCTACCTACTGGGGAGCCAGGCCTACCTACTGGGGAGCCAGACCTACCTACTGGGTGGCCAGGTCCTACCTACTGGGGAGCCAGACTTACCTACTGGGGAGTCAGACCTACCTACTGGGGAACCAGACCTACCTACTGGGAGCAAGGCCTACCTACTGGGGAGCCAGACTTACCTACTGGGGATCCAGACCTACCTACTGGGGTGCCGGACCTACCTACTGGGAGTCCGACCTACCTACTGGGAGTCAGACCTACCTACTGGGGAGCCAGACTTACCTACTGGGGAGTCAGACCTACCTACTGGGGATCCAGACCTACCTACTGGGGAGCCAGATTACCTACTGGGGGGTCAGGGCTACCTACTGGGGAAACAGACCTACCTACTGGGGAAACAGACCTACCTACTGGGGAGCCAGGCCTACCTACTGGGGAGTCAGACCTACCTACTGGGGGGTCAGCCCTACTTACTGGGGAGCCAGGCCTACCTACTGGGGAGCCAGGCCTACCTACTGGGGAACCAGACCTCCCTACTGGGAGCAAGACCTACCTACTGGGGAACCAGACTTACCTACTGGGGGGTCAGGGCTAACTACTGGGGAACCAGGCCTAGCTACTGGGGAGTCAGACCTACCTACTGGGGGGGTCTGGGCTACCTACTGGGGAGCCAGATTTACCTACTGGGGGGGGGGGGGGGGGGGTCAGGGCTACCTACTGGGGAGTCAGACCTACCTACTGGGGAGTCAGACCTACCTACTGGGGAGTCAGACCTACCTACTGGGAAGTCAGACCTACCTACTGGGGAGTCAGACCTACCTACTGGGGAGCCAAACTTACCTACTGGGGAGCCAGGTCATATCTACTGGGGAGCCAGGTCCTATCTACTGGGGAGCCAGGTCCTACCTACTGGGGAGCCAGGCCTACCTACTGGGGAGCCAGACCTACCTACTGGGTAGCCAGGTCCTACCTACTGGGGAGCCAGGTCCTACCTACTGGGGAGCCAGGCCTACCTACTGGGGAGCCAGACTTAACTACTGGGGAGCCAGGCCTACTTACTGGGGATCCAGACCTACCTACTGGGGAGCCGGACCTACCTACTGGGGAGCCGGACCTACCTACTGGGGATCCAGACCTACCTACTGGGGAGCCGGACCTACCTACTGGGAGTCAGATCTACCTATTGGGAGTCAGACCTACCTACTGGGAGTCAGACCTACCTACTGGGAGTCAGACCTACCTACTGGGAGTCAGACCTACCTACTGGGAGTCAGACCTACCTACTGAGGAGCCAGACTTACCTACTGGGGAGCCAGACTTACCTACTGGGGGGTCAGGGCTACCTACTGGGGAAACAGACATCTCTACTGGGGAGCCAGGCCTACCTACTGTGGAGTCAGACCTACCTACTGGGGGGTTAGGGTTAACTTCTGGGGAACCAGACCTACCTACTGGGGAGTCAGACCTACCTACTGGGGAGCCAGACCTACCTACTGGGTAGCCAGGTCCTACCTACTGGGGAGCCAGGTCCTACCTACTGGGGAGCCAGGCCTACCTACTGGGGTGCCAGGTCCTACCTACTGGGGAGCCAGGTCCTACCTACTGGGGAGCCAGGTCCTACCTACTGGGGAGCCAGGTCCTACCTACTGGGGAGCCAGGTCCTACCTACTGGGGAGCCAGGTCCTACCTACTGGGGAGCCAGGTCCTACCTACTGGGGAGCCAGGTCCTACCACCTGGGGAGCCAGTCCTACCTACTGGGGAGCCAGTCCTACCTACTGGGGAGCCAGTCCTACCTACTGGGGAGCCAGGCATACCTACTGGGGAGTCAGACCTACCTACTGGGCGGTTAGGGCTAACTACTGGGGAACCAGACCTACCTACTGGGGAGTCAGACCTACCTACTGGGGATCCAGACCTAACTACTGGGGAGCCGGACCTACCTACTGGGGAGCCAGGCCTACCTACTGGGGATCCAGACCTACCTGCTGGGAGCCAGACCTACCTACTGGGGAGCCAGACTTAACTACTGGGGAGTCAGACCTACCTACTGGGGATCCAGGCCTACCTACTGGGGAGCCGGACTTACCTACTGGCGAGCCAGGCCTACTTACTGGGGATCCAGACCTACCTACTGGTGAGCCGGACCTACCTACTGGGGATCCAGACCTACCTACTGGGGAGTCGGACCTACCTACTGGGAGTCAGATCTACCTATTAGGAGTCAGACCTACCTACTGGGAGTCAGACCTACCTACTGGGAGTCAGACCTACCTACTGGGAGTCAGACCTACCTACTGGGAGTCAGACCTACCTACTGAGGAGCCAGACTTACCTACTGGGGAGCCAGACTTACCTACTGGGGGGTCAGGGCTACCTACTGGGGAAACAGACATATCTACTGGGGAGTCAGACCTACCTACTGGGAGCCAGACCTACCTACTGGGGAGCCAGACTTAACTACTGGGGAGTCAGACCTACCTACTGGGGATCCAGGCCTACCTACTGGGGAGCCGGACTTACCTACTGGGGAGCCAGGCCTACTTACTGGGGATCCAGACCTACCTACTGGGGAGCCGGACCTACCTACTGGGGAGCCGGACCTACCTACTGGGGATCCAGACCTACCTACTGGGGAGCCGGACCTACCTACTGGGAGTCAGATCTACCTATTAGGAGTCAGACCTACCTACTGGGAGTCAGACCTACCTACTGGGAGTCAGACCTACCTACTGGGAGTCAGACCTACCTACTGGGAGTCAGACCTACCTACTGAGGAGCCAGACTTACCTACTGGGGAGCCAGACTTACCTACTGGGGGGTCAGGGCTACCTACTGGGGAAACAGACATATCTACTGGGGAGCCAGGCCTACCTACTGTGGAGTCAGACCTACCTACTGGGGGGTTAGGGTTAACTTCTGGGGAACCAGACCTACCTACTGGGGAGTCAGACCTACCTACTGGGGATCCAGACCTACCTACTGGGGAGCCGGACCTACCTACTGGGGAGCCAGGCATACCTACTGGGGATCCAGACCTACCTACTGGGGAGCCAGACCTACCTACTGGGGAGCCAGGCCCACCTATTGGGGAACCAGGCCTACCTACTGGGAGTCAGACCTACCTACTGGGGAGTCAGACCTACCTACTGGGGAGCCAGGCCTACCTACTGGGGAACCAAACCTACCTACTGGGAGCCAGACCTACCTACTGGGGAGCCAGACTTTCCTACTGGGGAGTCAGACCTACCTACTGGGGAACCAGACCTACCTACTGGGGAGCCAGGCCTACCTACTGGGGATCCAGACCTACCTACTGGGGAGCCGGACCTACCTACTGGGGATCCAGGCATACCTACTGGGGAGCCGGACTTACCTACTGGGGAGCCGGACCTACCTACTGGGGATACAGGCCTACCTACTGGGGAGCCGGACTTACCTACTGGGGAGCCAGGCCTACTTACTGGGGATCCAGACCTACCTACTGGGGAGCCGGACCTACCTACTGGGGAGTCAGACCTACCTACTGGGGAACCAGACCTACCTACTGGGAGCAAGGCCTACCTAATAGGGAGCCAGACTTACCTACTGGGGAGTCAGACCTACCTACTGGGGAACCAGACCTACCTACTGGGAGCAAGGCCTACCTACTGGGGAGCCAGACTTACCTACTGGGGAGTCAGACCTACCTACTGGGGATCCAGGCCTACCTACTGGGGAGCCGGACTTACCTACTGGGGAGCCGGACCTACCTACTGGGGATCCAGACCTACCTGCTGGGGAGCCGGACCTACCTACTGGGAGTCAGACCTACCTACTGGGAGTCAGACCTACCTACTGGGAGTCAGACCTACCTACTGGCAGTCAGACCTACCTACAGGGAGTCAGACCTACCTACTGGGGAGCCAGACTTACCTACTGGGGAGTCAGACTTACCTACTGGGGAGTCAGACCTACCTACTGGGGAGCCAGACTTACCTACTGGGGAGCCAGACTTACCTACTGGGGAGTCAGACCTACCTACTGGGGATCCAGGCCTACCTACTGGGGAGCCGGACTTACCTACTGGGGAGCCGGACCTACCTACTGGGGATCCAGACCTACCTGCTGGGGAGCCGGACCTACCTACTGGGAGTCAGACCTACCTACTGGGAGTCAGACCTACCTACTGGGAGTCAGACCTATCTACTGGCAGTCAGACCTACCTACAGGGAGTCAGACCTACCTACTGGGGAGCCAGACTTACCTACTGGGGAGTCAGACCTACCTACTGGGGTGCCAGGTCCTACCTACTGGGGAGCCAGGTCCTACCTACTGGGGAGCCAGGTCCTACCTACTGGGGAGCCAGGTCCTACCTACTGGGGAGCCAGGTCCTACCTACTGGGGAGCCAGGTCCTACCTACTGGGGAGCCAGGTCCTACCTACTGGGGAGCCAGGTCCTACCTACTGGGGAGCCAGTCCTACCTACTGGGGAGCCAGGCCTACCTACTGGGGAGTCAGACCTACCTACTGGGGGGTTAGGGCTAACTACTGGGGAACCAGACCTACCTACTGGGGAGTCAGACCTACCTACTGGGGATCCAGACCTACCTACTGGGGAGCCGGACCTACCTACTGGGGAGCCAGGCCTACCTACTGGGGATCCAGACCTACCTACTGGGGAGCCGGACTTACCTACTGGGGAGCCAGGCCCACCTACTGGGGAACCAGACCTACCTACTGGGAGCAAGGCCTACCTACTGAGGAGTCAGACCTACCTACTGGGGAACCAGACCTACCTACTGGGAGCCAGACCTACCTACTGGGGAGTCAGACCTACCTACTGGGGAGCCAGGCCTACCTACTGGGGAACCAGACTTAACTACTGGGGAGTCAGACCTACCTACTGGGGATCCAGGCCTACCTACTGGGGAGCCGGACTTACCTACTGGGGATCCAGGCCTACCTACTGGGGAGCCGGACTTACCTACTGGGGAGCCAGGCCTACTTACTGGGGATCCAGACCTACCTACTGGGGAGCCGGACCTACCTACTGGGGATCCAGACCTACCTACTGGGGAGCCGGACCTACCTACTGGGAGTCAGATCTACCTATTAGGAGTCAGACCTACCTACTGGGAGTCAGACCTACCTACTGGGAGTCAGACCTACCTACTGGGAGTCAGACCTACCTACTGGGAGTCAGACCTACCTACTGAGGAGCCAGACTTACCTACTGGGGAGCCAGACTTACCTACTGGGGGGTCAAGGCTACCTACTGGGGAAACAGACATATCTACTGGGGAGCCAGGCCTACCTACTGGGGATCCAGACCTACCTACTGGGGAGCCGGACCTACCTACTGGGGAGCCAGGCATACCTACTGGGGATCCAGACCTACCTACTGGGGAGCCGGACCTACCTACTGGGAGCAAGGCCTACCTACTGGGGAGCCAGACTTACCTACTGGGGATTCAGACCTACCTACTGGGGAGCCAGGCCTACCTACTGGGGAACCAAACCTACCTACTGGGAGCCAGACCTACCTACTGGGGAGCCAGACTTTCCTACTGGGGAGTCAGACCTACCTACTGGGGAACCAGACCTACCTACTGGGGAGCCAGGCCTACCTACTGGGGATCCAGACCTACCTACTGGGGAGCCGGACCTACCTACTGGGGATCCAGGCGTACCTACTGGGGAGCCGGACTTACCTACTGGGTAGCCGGACCTACGTACTGGGGATCCAGGCCTACCTACTGGGGAGCCGGACCTACCTACTGGGGAGCCAGGCCTACTTACTGGGGATCCAGACCTACCTACTGGGGAGCCGGACCTACCTACTGGGGAGCCAGGCCTACCTACTGGGGAACCAGACCTACCTACTGGGAGCAAGGCCTACCTAATAGGGAGCCAGAATTACCTACTGGGGAGTCAGACCTACCTACTGGGGAACCAGACCTACCTACTGGGAGCAAGGCCTACCTACTGGGGAGCCAGACTTACCTACTGGGGAGTCAGACCTACCTACTGGGGATCCAGGCCTACCTACTGGGGAGCCGGACTTACCTACTGGGGAGCCGGACCTACCTACTGGGGATCCAGACCTACCTGCTGGGAAGCCGGACCTACCTACTGGGAGTCAGACCTACCTACTGGGAGTCAGACCTACCTACTGGCAGTCAGACCTACCTACAGGGAGTCAGACCTACCTACTGGGGAGCCAGAATTACCTACTGGGGAGCCAGACTTAACCTACTGGGGAGCCAGACCTTCCTACTGGGGAGCCAGACTTACCTACTGGGGAGCCAGACTTACCTACTGGGGAGCCAGACTTACATACTGGGGATCGAGGCCTACCTACTGGGGAGCCGGACCTACCTACTGGGAGTCAGACCTACCTACTGGGAGTCAGACCTACCTACTGGGAGTCAGACCTACCTACTGGCAGTCAGACCTACCTACAGGGAGTCAGACCTACCTACTGGGGAGCCAGACTTACCTACTGGGGAGCCAGACTTACCTACTGGGGAACCAGACCTACCTACTGGGAGCAAGGCCTACCTACTGGGGATCCAGACCTACCTACTGGGGAGCCGGACCTACCTACTGGGGAGCCAGGCCTACCTACTGGGGATCCAGACCTACCTACTGGGGAGCCAGACCTACCTACTGGGGAGCCAGGCCCACCTATTGGGGAACCAGACCTACCTACTGGGAGTCAGACCTACCTACTGGGGAGTCAGACCTACCTACTGGGGAGCCAGGCCTACCTACTGGGGAACCAAACCTACCTACTGGGAGCCAGACCTACCTACTGGGGAGCCAGACTTACCTACTGGGGAGTCAGACCTACCTACTGGGGAACCAGACCTACCTACTGGGGAGCCAGGCCTACCTACTGGGGATCCAGACCTACCTACTGGGGAGCCGGACCTACCTACTGGGGATCCAGGCATACCTACTGGGGAGCCGGACTTACCTACTGGGGAGCCGGACCTACCTACTGGGGATCCAGGCCTACCTACTGGGGAGCCGGACTTACCTACTGGGGAGCCAGGCCTACTTACTGGGGATCCAGACCTACCTACTGGGGAGCCGGACCTACCTACTGGGGAGCCAGGCCTACCTACTGGGGAACCAGACCTACCTACTGGGAGCAAGGCCTACCTAATAGGGAGCCAGACTTACCTACTGGGGAGTCAGACCTACCTACTGGGGAACCAGACCTACCTACTGGGAGCAAGGCCTACCTACTGGGGAGCCAGACTTACCTACTGGGGAGTCAGACCTACCTACTGGGGATCCAGGCCTACCTATTGGGGAGCCGGACTTACCTACTGGGGAGCCGGACCTACCTACTGGGGATCCAGACCTACCTGCTGGGGAGCCGGACCTACCTACTGGGAGTCAGACCTACCTACTGGGAGTCAGACCTACCTACTGGGAGTCAGACCTACCTACTGGCAGTCAGACCTACCTACAGGGAGTCAGACCTACCTACTGGGGAGTCAGACTTACCTACTGGGGAGTCAGACCTACCTACTGGGGTGCCAGGTCCTACCTACTGGGGAGCCAGGTCCTACCTACTGGGGAGCCAGGTCCTACCTACTGGGGAGCCAGGTCCTACCTACTGGGGAGCCAGGTCCTACCTACTGGGGAGCCAGGTCCTACCTACTGGGGAGCCAGGTCCTACCTACTGGGGAGCCAGGTCCTACCTACTGGGGAGCCAGGTCCTACCTACTGGGGAGAAAGTCCTACCTACTGGGGAGCCAGGCCTACCTACTGGGGAGTCAGACCTACCTACTGGGGGGTTAGGGCTAACTACTGGGGAACCAGACCTACCTACTGGGGAGTCAGACCTACCTACTGGGGATCCAGACCTACCTACTGGGGAGCCGGACCTACCTACTGGGGAGCCAGGCCTACCTACTGGGGATCCAGACCTACCTACTGGGGAGCCGGACTTACCTACTGGGGAGCCAGGCCCACCTACTGGGGAACCAGACCTACCTACTGGGAGCAAGGCCTACCTACTGAGGAGTCAGACCTACCTACTGGGGAACCAGACCTACCTACTGGGAGCCAGACCTACCTACTGGGGAGTCAGACCTACCTACTGGGGAGCCAGGCCTACCTACTGGGGAACCAGACTTAACTACTGGGGAGTCAGACCTACCTACTGGGGATCCAGGCCTACCTACTGGGGAGCCGGACTTACCTACTGGGGAGCCAGGCCTACTTACTGGGGATCCAGACCTACCTACTGGGGAGCCGGACCTACCTACTGGGGATCCAGACCTACCTACTGGGGAGCCGGACCTACCTACTGGGAGTCAGATCTACCTATTAGGAGTAAGACCTACCTACTGGGAGTCAGACCTACCTACTGGGAGTCAGACCTACCTACTGGGAGTCAGACCTACCTACTGGGAGTCAGACCTACCTACTGAGGAGCCAGACTTACCTACTGGGGAGCCAGACTTACCTACTGGGGGGTCAGGGCTACCTACTGGGGAAACAGACATATCTACTGGGGAGCCAGGCCTACCTACTGTGGAGTCAGACCTACCTACTGGGGGGTTAGGGTTAACTACTGGGGAACCAGACCTACCTACTGGGGAGTCAGACCTACCTACTGGGGATCCAGACCTACCTACTGGGAGCAAGGCCTACCTACTGGGGAGCCAGACTTACCTACTGGGGAGTCAGACCTACCTACTGGGGAGCCAGGCCTACCTACTGGGGAACCAAACCTACCTACTGGGAGCCAGACCTACCTACTGGGGAGCCAGACGTACCTACTGGGGAGTCAGACCTACCTACTGGGGAACCAGACCTACCTACTGGGAGCAAGGCCTACCTAATAGGGAGCCAGAATTACCTACTGGGGAGTCAGACCTACCTACTGGGGAACCAGACCTACCTACTGGGAGCAAGGCCTACCTACTGGGGAGCCAGACTTACCTACTGGGGAGTCAGACCTACCTACTGGGGATCCAGGCCTACCTACTGGGGAGCCGGACTTACCTACTGGGGAGCCGGACCTACCTACTGGGGATCCAGACCTACCTGCTGGGAAGCCGGACCTACCTACTGGGAGTCAGACCTACCTACTGGGAGTCAGACCTACCTACTGGGAGTCAGACCTACCTACTGGCAGTCAGACCTACCTACAGGGAGTCAGACCTACCTACTGGGGAGCCAGACTTACCTACTGGGGAGCCAGACTTAACCTACTGGGGAGCCAGACCTTCCTACTGGGGAGCCAGACTTACCTACTGGGGAGCCAGACTTAACTACTCGGGAGCCAGACTTACCTACTGGGGATCCAGGCCTACCTACTGGGGAGCCGGACCTACCTACTGGGAGTCAGACCTACCTACTGGGAGTCAGACCTACCTACTGGGAGTCAGACCTACCTACTGGCAGTCAGACCTACCTACAGGGAGTCAGACCTACCTACTGGGGAGCCAGACTTACCTACTGGGGAGCCAGACTTACCTACTGGGGAACCAGACCTACCTACTGGGAGCAAGGACTACCTACTGGGGAGCCAGACTTACCTACTGGGGAGTCAGACCTACCTACTGGGGATCCAGACCTACCTACTGGGGAGCCAGACTTACCTACTGGGGAGCCAGACTTACCTACTGGGGAGCCAGACTTACCTACTGGGGATCCAGGCCTACCTACTGGGGAGCCGGACTTACCTACTGGGGATCCAGACCTACCTACTGGGGAGCCGGACCTACCTACTGGGGAGCCAGGCCCACCTATTGGGGAACCAGACCTACCTACTGGGAGCAAGGCCTACCTACTGGGGAGCCAGACTTACCTACTGGGGAGTCAGACCTACCTACTGGGGAACCAGACCTACCTACTTGGAGTCAGACCTACCTACTGGGGAGTCAGACCTACCTACTGGGGAGCCAGGCCTACCTACTGGGGAACCAAACCTACCTACTGGGAGCCAGACCTACCTACTGGGGAGCCAGACTTACCTACTGGGGAGTCAGACCTACCTACTGGGGAACCAGACCTACCTACTGGGGAGCCAGGCCTACCTACTGGGGATCCAGACCTACCTACTGGGGAGCCGGACCTACCTACTGGGGATCCAGGCGTACCTACTGGGGAGCCGGATTTACCTACTGGGTTGCCGGACCTACCTACTGGGGATCCAGGCCTACCTACTGGGGAGCCGGACTTACCTACTGGGGAGCCAGGCCTACTTACTGGGGATCCAGACCTACCTACTGGGGAGCCGGACCTACCTACTGGGGAGCCAGGCCTACCTACTGGGGAACCAGACCTACCTACTGGGAGCAAGGCCTACCTAATAGGGAGCCAGACTTACCTACTGGGGAGTCAGACCTACCTACTGGGGAACCAGACCTACCTACTGGGAGCAAGGCCTACCTACTGGGGATCCAGACCTACCTACTGGGGATCCAGACCTACCTACTGGGGAGCCAGACTTACCTACTGGGGAGCCAGACTTACCTACTGGGGAGCCAGACTTACCTACTGGGGATCCAGGCCTACCTACTGGGGAGCCGGACTTACCTACTGGGGATCCAGACCTACCTACTGGGGAGCCGGACCTACCTACTGGGGAGCCAGGCCCACCTATTGGGGAACCAGACCTACCTACTGGGAGCAAGGCCTACCTACTGGGGAGCCAGACTTACCTACTGGGGAGTCAGACCTACCTACTGGGGAACCAGACCTACCTACTTGGAGTCAGACCTACCTACTGGGGAGTCAGACCTACCTACTGGGGAGCCAGGCCTACCTACTGGGGAACCAAACCTACCTACTGGGAGCCAGACCTACCTACTGGGGAGCCAGACTTACCTACTGGGGAGTCAGACCTACCTACTGGGGAACCAGACCTACCTACTTGGAGTCAGACCTACCTACTGGGGAGTCAGACCTACCTACTGGGGAGCCAGGCCTACCTACTGGGGAACCAAACCTACCTACTGGGAGCCAGACCTACCTACTGGGGAGCCAGACTTACCTACTGGGGAGCCAGACTTACCTACTGGGGAGCCAGACTTACCTACTGGGGATCCAGGCCTACCTACTGGGGAGCCGGACTTACCTACTGGGGATCCAGACCTACCTACTGGGGAGCCGGACCTACCTACTGGGGAGCCAGGCCCACCTATTGGGGAACCAGACCTACCTACTGGGAGCAAGGCCTACCTACTGGGGAGCCAGACTTACCTACTGGGGAGTCAGACCTACCTACTGGGGAACCAGACCTACCTACTTGGAGTCAGAACTACCTACTGGGGAGTCAGACCTACCTACTGGGGAGCCAGGCCTACCTACTGGGGAACCAAACCTACCTACTGGGAGCCAGACCTACCTACTGGGGAACCAGACCTACCTACTGGGGAGTCAGACCTACCTACTGGGGATCCAGACCTACCTACTGGGAGCAAGGCCTACCTACTGGGGAGCCAGACTTACCTACTGGGGAGTCAGACCTACCTACTGGGGAGCCAGGCCTACCTACTGGGGAACCAAACCTACCTACTGGGAGCCAGACCTACCTACTGGGGAGCCAGACGTACCTACTGGGGAGTCAGACCTACCTACTGGGGAACCAGACCTACCTACTGGGAGCAAGGCCTACCTAATAGGGAGCCAGAATTACCTACTGGGGAGTCAGACCTACCTACTGGGGAACCAGACCTACCTACTGGGAGCAAGGCCTACCTACTGGGGAGCCAGACTTACCTACTGGGGAGTCAGACCTACCTACTGGGGATCCAGGCCTACCTACTGGGGAGCCGGACTTACCTACTGGGGAGCCGGACCTACCTACTGGGGATCCAGACCTACCTGCTGGGAAGCCGGACCTACCTACTGGGAGTCAGACCTACCTACTGGGAGTCAGACCTACCTACTGGGAGTCAGACCTACCTACTGGCAGTCAGACCTACCTACAGGGAGTCAGACCTACCTACTGGGGAGCCAGACTTACCTACTGGGGAGCCAGACTTAACCTACTGGGGAGCCAGACCTTCCTACTGGGGAGCCAGACTTACCTACTGGGGAGCCAGACTTAACTACTCGGGAGCCAGACTTACCTACTGGGGATCCAGGCCTACCTACTGGGGAGCCGGACCTACCTACTGGGAGTCAGACCTACCTACTGGGAGTCAGACCTACCTACTGGGAGTCAGACCTACCTACTGGCAGTCAGACCTACCTACAGGGAGTCAGACCTACCTACTGGGGAGCCAGACTTACCTACTGGGGAGCCAGACTTACCTACTGGGGAACCAGACCTACCTACTGGGAGCAAGGACTACCTACTGGGGAGCCAGACTTACCTACTGGGGAGTCAGACCTACCTACTGGGGATCCAGACCTACCTACTGGGGAGCCAGACTTACCTACTGGGGAGCCAGACTTACCTACTGGGGAGCCAGACTTACCTACTGGGGATCCAGGCCTACCTACTGGGGAGCCGGACTTACCTACTGGGGATCCAGACCTACCTACTGGGGAGCCGGACCTACCTACTGGGGAGCCAGGCCCACCTATTGGGGAACCAGACCTACCTACTGGGAGCAAGGCCTACCTACTGGGGAGCCAGACTTACCTACTGGGGAGTCAGACCTACCTACTGGGGAACCAGACCTACCTACTTGGAGTCAGACCTACCTACTGGGGAGTCAGACCTACCTACTGGGGAGCCAGGCCTACCTACTGGGGAACCAAACCTACCTACTGGGAGCCAGACCTACCTACTGGGGAGCCAGACTTACCTACTGGGGAGTCAGACCTACCTACTGGGGAACCAGACCTACCTACTGGGGAGCCAGGCCTACCTACTGGGGATCCAGACCTACCTACTGGGGAGCCGGACCTACCTACTGGGGATCCAGGCGTACCTACTGGGGAGCCGGATTTACCTACTGGGTTGCCGGACCTACCTACTGGGGATCCAGGCCTACCTACTGGGGAGCCGGACTTACCTACTGGGGAGCCAGGCCTACTTACTGGGGATCCAGACCTACCTACTGGGGAGCCGGACCTACCTACTGGGGAGCCAGGCCTACCTACTGGGGAACCAGACCTACCTACTGGGAGCAAGGCCTACCTAATAGGGAGCCAGACTTACCTACTGGGGAGTCAGACCTACCTACTGGGGAACCAGACCTACCTACTGGGAGCAAGGCCTACCTACTGGGGATCCAGACCTACCTACTGGGGATCCAGACCTACCTACTGGGGAGCCAGACTTACCTACTGGGGAGCCAGACTTACCTACTGGGGAGCCAGACTTACCTACTGGGGATCCAGGCCTACCTACTGGGGAGCCGGACTTACCTACTGGGGATCCAGACCTACCTACTGGGGAGCCGGACCTACCTACTGGGGAGCCAGGCCCACCTATTGGGGAACCAGACCTACCTACTGGGAGCAAGGCCTACCTACTGGGGAGCCAGACTTACCTACTGGGGAGTCAGACCTACCTACTGGGGAACCAGACCTACCTACTTGGAGTCAGACCTACCTACTGGGGAGTCAGACCTACCTACTGGGGAGCCAGGCCTACCTACTGGGGAACCAAACCTACCTACTGGGAGCCAGACCTACCTACTGGGGAGCCAGACTTACCTACTGGGGAGTCAGACCTACCTACTGGGGAACCAGACCTACCTACTTGGAGTCAGACCTACCTACTGGGGAGTCAGACCTACCTACTGGGGAGCCAGGCCTACCTACTGGGGAACCAAACCTACCTACTGGGAGCCAGACCTACCTACTGGGGAGCCAGACTTACCTACTGGGGAGCCAGACTTACCTACTGGGGAGCCAGACTTACCTACTGGGGATCCAGGCCTACCTACTGGGGAGCCGGACTTACCTACTGGGGATCCAGACCTACCTACTGGGGAGCCGGACCTACCTACTGGGGAGCCAGGCCCACCTATTGGGGAACCAGACCTACCTACTGGGAGCAAGGCCTACCTACTGGGGAGCCAGACTTACCTACTGGGGAGTCAGACCTACCTACTGGGGAACCAGACCTACCTACTTGGAGTCAGAACTACCTACTGGGGAGTCAGACCTACCTACTGGGGAGCCAGGCCTACCTACTGGGGAACCAAACCTACCTACTGGGAGCCAGACCTACCTACTGGGGAGCCAGACTTACCTACTGGGGAGTCAGACCTACCTACTGGGGAACCAGACCTACCTACTGGGGAGCCAGGCCTACCTACTGGGGATCCAGACCTACCTACTGGGGAGCCGGACCTACCTACTGGGGATCCAGGCGTACCTACTGGGGAGCCGGATTTACCTACTGGGTTGCCGGACCTACCTACTGGGGATCCAGGCCTACCTACTGGGGAGCCGGACTTACCTACTGGGGAGCCAGGCCTACTTACTGGGGATCCAGACCTACCTACTGGGGAGCCGGACCTACCTACTGGGGAGCCAGGCCTACCTACTGGGGAACCAGACCTACCTACTGGGAGCAAGGCCTACCTAATAGGGAGCCAGACTTACCTACTGGGGAGCCAGACTTACCTACTGGGGAGTCAGACCTACCTACTGGGGATCCAGGCCTACCTACTGGGGAGCCGGACTTACCTACTGGGGAGCCGGACCTACCTGCTGGGGATCCAGACCTACCTGCTGGGGAGCCGGACCTACCTACTGGGAGTCAGACCTACCTACTGGGAGTCAGACCTACCTACTGGGGAGCCAGACTTACCTACTGGGGAGCCAGACTTACCTACTGGGGAGCCAGACCTTCCTACTGGGGAGCCAGACTTACCTACTGGGGAGCCAGACTTACCTACTGGGGAGCCAGACTTACCTACTGGGGATCCAGGCCTACCTACTGGGGAGCCGGACCTACCTACTGGGAGTCAGACCTACCTACTGGGAGTCAGACCTACCTACTGGGAGTCAGACCTACCTACTGGCAGTCAGACCTACCTACAGGGAGTCAGACCTACCTACTGGGGAGCCAGACCTACCTACTGGGGAGCCAGACTTACCTACTGGGGAACCAGACCTACCTACTGGGAGCAAGGCCTACCTACTGGGGAGCCAGACTTACCTACTGGGGAGTCAGACCTACCTACTGGGGATCCAGACCTAACCACTGGGGAGCCAGACTTACCTACTGGGGAGCCAGACTTACCCACTGGGGAGCCAGACTTACCTAATGGGGATCCAGGACTACCTACTGGGGAGCCGAACTTACCTACTGGGGAGCCGGACCTACCTACTGGGGATCCAGACCTACCTACTGGGGAGCCGGACCTACCTACTGGGGAGCCAGGCCTACCTACTGGGGAACCAGACCTACCTACTGGGGAGCCGGACTTACCTACTGGGGATCCAGACCTACCTACTGGGGATCCAGACCTACCTACTGGGGAGCCAGACTTACCTACTGGGGATCCAGGCCTACCTACTGGGGAGCCGGACTTACCTACTGGGGATCCAGACCTACCTACTGGGGAGCCGGACCTACCTACTGGGGAGCCAGGCCCACCTATTGGGGAACTAGACCTACCTACTGGGAGCAAGGCCTACCTACTGGGGAGCCAGACTTACCTACTGGGGAGTCAGACCTACCTACTGGGGAACCAGACCTACCTACTGGGAGTCAGACCTACCTACTGGGGAGTCAGACCTACCTACTGGGGAGCCAGGCCTACCTACTTGGGAACCAAACCTACCTACTGGGAGCCAGACCTACCTACTGGGGAGCCAGACTTACCTACTGGGGAGTCAGACCTACCTACTGGGGAACCAGACCTACCTACTGGGGAGCCAGGTCTACCTACTGGGGATCCAGACCTACCTACTGGGGAGCCGGACCTACCTACTGGGGATCCAGGCGTACCTACTGGGGAGCCGGACTTACCTACTGGGTTGCCGGACCTACCTGATGGGGATCCAGGCCTACCCACTGGGGAGCCGGACTTACCTACTGGGGAGCCAGGCCTACTTACTGGGGATCCAGAACTACCTACTGGGGATCCAGACCTACCTACTGGGGAGCCGGACCTACCTACTGGGGAGCCAGGCCTACCTACTGGGGAACCAGACCTACCTACTGGGAGCAAGGCCTACCTAATAGGGAGCCAGACTTACCTACTGGGGAGTCAGACCTACCTACTGGGGAACCAGACCTACCTACTGGGAGCAAGGCCTACCTACTGGGGAGCCAGACTTACCTACTGGGGAGTCAGACCTACCTACTGGGGATCCAGGCCTACCTACTGGGGAGCCGGACTTACCTACTGGGGAGCCGGACCTACCTACTGGGGATCCAGACCTACCTGCTGGGGAGCCGGACCTACCTACTGGGAGTCAGACCTACCTACTGGGAGTCAGACCTACCTACTGGGAGTCAGACCTACCTACTGGCAGTCAGACCTACCTACAGGGAGTCAGACCTACCTACTGGGGAGCCAGACTTACCTACTGGGGAGCCAGACTTAACCTACTGGGGAGCCAGACCTTCCTACTGGGGAGCCAGACTTACCTACTGGGGAGCCAGACTTACCTACTGGGGAGCCAGACTTACCTACTGGGGATCCAGGCCTACCTACTGGGGAGCCGGACCTACCTACTGGGAGTCAGACCTATCTACTGGGAGTCAGACCTACCTACTGGGAGTCAGACCTACCTACTGGCAGTCAGACCTACCTACAGGGAGTCAGACCTACCTACTGGGGAGCCAGACTTACCTACTGGGGAGCCAGACTTACCTACTGGGGAACCAGACCTACCTACTGGGAGCAAGGCCTACCTACTGGGGAGCCAGACTTACCTACTGGGGAGTCAGACCTACCTACTGGGGATCCAGACCTACCTACTGGGGAGCCAGACTTACCTACTGGGGAGCCAGACTTACCTACTGGGGATCCAGGCCTACCTACTGGGGAGCCGGACTTACCTACTGGGGAGCCGGACCTACCTACTGGGGATCCAGACCTACCTACTGGGGAGCCGGACCTACCTACTGGGGAGCCAGGCCTACCTACTGGGGAACCCGACCTACCTACTGGGAGCAAGGCCTACCTAATAGGGAGCCAGACTTACCTACTGGGGAGTCAGACCTACCTACTGGGGAACCAGACCTACCTACTGGGAGCAAAGCCTACCTACTGGGGAGCCAGACTTACCTACTGGGGAGTCAGACCTACCTACTGGGGATCCAGACCTACCTACTGGGGAGCCAGACTTACCTACTGGGGAGCCAGACTTACCTACTGGGGAGCCAGACTTACCTACTGGGGATCCAGACCTACCTGCTGGGGAGCCGGACCTACCTATTGGGAGTCAGACCTACCTACTGGGAGTCAGACCTACCTACTGGGAGTCAGACCTACCTACTGGCAGTCAGACCTACCTACTGGGAGTCAGACCTACCTACTGGGGAGCCAGACTTACCTACTAGGGAGACAGACTTACCTACTGGGGAGCCAGACTTACCTACTGGGGAGCCAGGCCTACCTACTGGGGAGTCAGACCTACCTACTGGGGGGTCAGGGATAACTACTGGGGAACCAGGCCTACGTTCTGGGAGTCAGTCCTACCTACTGGGAGTTCAGGGCTACCTTCTGGGGAGCCAGACTTACCTACTGGGGGGGGGGGGGGGGGGGCTGTCAGGGCTACCTACTGGGGAACCAGACCTCCCTACTGGGGAGCCAGACTTACCTACTGGGTAGCCAGACTTAACCTACTGGGGAGCCAGACCTTCCTACTGGGGAGCCAGACTTACCTACTGGGGAGCCAGACTTACCTACTGGGGAGCCAGACTTACCTACTGGGGAGCCAGACTTACCTACTGGGGATCCAGGCCTACCTACTGGGGAGCCGGACTTACCTACTGGGGAGCCGGACCTACCTACTGGGGATCCAGACCTACCTGCTGGGGAGCCGGACCTACCTACTGGGAGTCGGACCTACCTACTGGGAGTCGGACCTACCTACTGGGAGTCAGACCTACCTACTGGGAGTCAGACCTACCTACTGGGAGTCAGACCTACCTACAGGGAGTCAGACCTACCTACAGGGAGTCAGACCTACCTACTGGTGAGCCAGACTTACCTACTGGGGAGCCAGACTTACCTACTGGGGAGCCAGACTTACCTACTGGGGAACCAGACCTACCTACTGGGAGCAAGGCCTACCTACTGGGGAGCCAGACTTACCTACTGGGGAGTCAGACCTACCTACTGGGGATCCAGACCTACCTACTGGGGAGCCAGACTTACCTACTGGGGAGCCAGACTTACCTACTGGGGAGCCAGACTTACCTACTGGGGATCCAGACCTACCTGCTGGGGAGCCGGACCTACCTACTGGGAGTCAGACCTACCTACTGGGAGTCAGACCTACCTACTGGGAGTCAGACCTACCTACTGGGAGTCAGACCTACCTACTGGGGAGCCAGACTTACCTACTGGGGAGCCAGACTTACCTACTGGGGAGCCAGGCCTACCTACTGGGGAGTCAGACCTACCTACTGGGGGGTCAGGGCTAACTACTGGGGAACCAGGCCTACGCACTCGGGAGTCAGTCCTACCTACTGGGGGTTCAGGGCTACCTACTGGGGAACCAGACCTCCCTACTGGGGAGCCAGACTTACCTACTGGGTAGCCAGACCTACCTACAGGGAGTCAGACCTACCTACTGGGGAGCCAGACTTACCTACTAGGGAGCCAGACTTACCTACTGGGGAGCCAGACTTACCTACTGGGGAGCCAGACTTACCTACTGGGGGTTCAGGGCTACCTACTGGGGAAACAGACCTACCTACTGGGGAGCCAGGCCTACCTTCTGGGGAGTCAGACCTACCTACTGGGGGGTCAGGGCTAACTACTGGGGAACCAGGCCTACGTTCTGGGAGTCAGTCCTACCTACTGGGAGTTCAGGGCTACCTTCTGGGGAGCCAGACTTACCTACTGGGGGGGGGGGGGGGTGGTGTCAGAACTCCCTACTGGGGAGCCAGACTTACCTACTGGGTAGCCAGACTTAACCTACTGGGGAGCCAGACCTTCCTATTGGGGAGCCAGACTTACCTACTGGGGAGCCAGACTTACCTACTGGGGAGCCAGACCTACCTACTGGGGATCCAGACCTACCTGCTGGGGAGCCGGACCTACCTACTGGGAGTCGGACCTACCTACTGGGAGTCGGACCTACCTACTGGGAGTCAGACCTACCTACAGGGAGTCAGACCTACCTACAGGGAGTCAGACCTACCTACTGGGGAGCCAGACTTACCTACTGGGGAGCCAGACTTATCTACTGGGGAACCAGACCTACCTACTGGGAGCAAGGCCTACCTACTGGGGAGCCAGACTTACCTACTGGGGAGTCAGACCTACCTACTGGGGATCCAGACCTACCTACTGGGGAGCCAGACTTACCTACTGGGGAGCCAGACTTACCTACTGGGGAGCCAGACTTACCTACTGGGGATCCAGACCTACCTGCTGGGGAGCCGGACCTACCTACTGGGAGTCAGACCTACCTACTGGGAGTCAGACCTACCTACTGGGAGTCAGACCTACCTACTGGGGAGCCAGACTTACCTACTGGGGAGCCAGACTTACCTACTGGGGAGCCAGACTTACCTACTGGGGAGCCAGACTTACCTACTGGGGAGCCAGACTTACCTACTGGGGAGCCAGACTTACCTAATGGGGGTTCAGGGCTACCTACTGGGGAAACAGACCTACCTACTGGGGAGCCAGGCCTACCTAATGGGGAGTCAGACCTACCTACTGGGGGGTCAGGGCTAACTACTGGGGAACCAGGCCTACGTACTCGGGAGTCAGTCCTACCTACTGGGGGTTCAGGGCTACCTTCTGGGGAGCCAGACTTACCTACTGGGGGGGGGGGGGTGTCAGGGCTACCTACTGGGGAACCAGACCTCCCTACTGGGGAGCCAGACTTACCTACTGGGTAGCCAGACTTAACCTACTGGGGAGCCAGACCTTCCTACTGGGGAGCCAGACTTACCTACTGGGGAGCCAGACTTACCTACTGGGGAGACAGACTTACCTACTGTGGATCCAGGCCTACCTACTGGGGAGCCGGACTTACCTACTGGGGAGCCGGACCTACCTACTGGGGATCCAGGCCTACCTACTGGGGAGCCGGACTTACCTACTGGGGAGCCAGGCCTACTTACTGGGGATCCAGACCTACCTACTGGGGAGCCGGACCTACCTACTGGGGAGCCAGGCCTACCTACTGGGGAACCAGACCTACCTACTGGGAGCAAGGCCTACTTAATAGGGAGCCAGACTTACCTACTGGGGAGTCAGACCTACCTACTGGGGAACCAGACCTACCTACGGGGAGCAAGGCCTACCTACTGGGGAGCCAGACTTACCTACTGGGGAGTCAGACCTACCTACTGGGGATCCAGACCTACCTACTGGGGAGTCAGACCTACCTACTGGGGAGCCAGACTTACCTACTGGGGAGCCAGACTTACCTACTGGGGAGCCAGACTTACCTACTGGGGGGGGGGGGGGGGGGGGCTGTCAGGGCTACCTACTGGGGAACCAGACCTCCCTACTGGGGAGCCAGACTTACCTACTGGGTAGCCAGACTTAACCTACTGGGGAGCCAGACCTTCCTACTGGGGAGCCAGACTTACCTACTGGGGAGCCAGACTTACCTACTGGGGAGCCAGACTTACCTACTGGGGAGCCAGACTTACCTACTGGGGATCCAGGCCTACCTACTGGGGAGCCGGACTTACCTACTGGGGAGCCGGACCTACCTACTGGGGATCCAGACCTACCTGCTGGGGAGCCGGACCTACCTACTGGGAGTCGGACCTACCTACTGGGAGTCGGACCTACCTACTGGGAGTCGGACCTACCTACTGGGAGTCAGACCTACCTACTGGGAGTCAGACCTACCTACAGGGAGTCAGACCTACCTACAGGGAGTCAGACCTACCTACTGGTGAGCCAGACTTACCTACTGGGGAGCCAGACTTACCTACTGGGGAGCCAGACTTACCTACTGGGGAACCAGACCTACCTACTGGGAGCAAGGCCTACCTACTGGGGAGCCAGACTTACCTACTGGGGAGTCAGACCTACCTACTGGGGATCCAGACCTACCTACTGGGGAGCCAGACTTACCTACTGGGGAGCCAGACTTACCTACTGGGGAGCCAGACTTACCTACTGGGGATCCAGACCTACCTGCTGGGGAGCCGGACCTACCTACTGGGAGTCAGACCTACCTACTGGGAGTCAGACCTACCTACTGGGAGTCAGACCTACCTACTGGGAGTCAGACCTACCTACTGGGGAGCCAGACTTACCTACTGGGGAGCCAGACTTACCTACTGGGGAGCCAGGCCTACCTACTGGGGAGTCAGACCTACCTACTGGGGGGTCAGGGCTAACTACTGGGGAACCAGGCCTACGCACTCGGGAGTCAGTCCTACCTACTGGGGGTTCAGGGCTACCTACTGGGGAACCAGACCTCCCTACTGGGGAGCCAGACTTACCTACTGGGTAGCCAGACCTACCTACAGGGAGTCAGACCTACCTACTGGGGAGCCAGACTTACCTACTAGGGAGCCAGACTTACCTACTGGGGAGCCAGACTTACCTACTGGGGAGCCAGACTTACCTACTGGGGGTTCAGGGCTACCTACTGGGGAAACAGACCTACCTACTGGGGAGCCAGGCCTACCTTCTGGGGAGTCAGACCTACCTACTGGGGGGTCAGGGCTAACTACTGGGGAACCAGGCCTACGTTCTGGGAGTCAGTCCTACCTACTGGGAGTTCAGGGCTACCTTCTGGGGAGCCAGACTTACCTACTGGGGGGGGGGGGGGGGGGGTGTCAGAACTCCCTACTGGGGAGCCAGACTTACCTACTGGGTAGCCAGACTTAACCTACTGGGGAGCCAGACCTTCCTATTGGGGAGCCAGACTTACCTACTGGGGAGCCAGACTTACCTACTGGGGAGCCAGACCTACCTACTGGGGATCCAGACCTACCTGCTGGGGAGCCGGACCTACCTACTGGGAGTCGGACCTACCTACTGGGAGTCGGACCTACCTACTGGGAGTCAGACCTACCTACAGGGAGTCAGACCTACCTACAGGGAGTCAGACCTACCTACTGGGGAGCCAGACTTACCTACTGGGGAGCCAGACTTATCTACTGGGGAACCAGACCTACCTACTGGGAGCAAGGCCTACCTACTGGGGAGCCAGACTTACCTACTGGGGAGTCAGACCTACCTACTGGGGATCCAGACCTACCTACTGGGGAGCCAGACTTACCTACTGGGGAGCCAGACTTACCTACTGGGGAGCCAGACTTACCTACTGGGGATCCAGACCTACCTGCTGGGGAGCCGGACCTACCTACTGGGAGTCAGACCTACCTACTGGGAGTCAGACCTACCTACTGGGAGTCAGACCTACCTACTGGGGAGCCAGACTTACCTACTGGGGAGCCAGACTTACCTACTGGGGAGCCAGACTTACCTACTGGGGAGCCAGACTTACCTACTGGGGAGCCAGACTTACCTACTGGGGAGCCAGACTTACCTAATGGGGGTTCAGGGCTACCTACTGGGGAAACAGACCTACCTACTGGGGAGCCAGGCCTACCTAATGGGGAGTCAGACCTACCTACTGGGGGGTCAGGGCTAACTACTGGGGAACCAGGCCTACGTACTCGGGAGTCAGTCCTACCTACTGGGGGTTCAGGGCTACCTTCTGGGGAGCCAGACTTACCTACTGGGGGGGGGGGGGTGTCAGGGCTACCTACTGGGGAACCAGACCTCCCTACTGGGGAGCCAGACTTACCTACTGGGTAGCCAGACTTAACCTACTGGGGAGCCAGACCTTCCTACTGGGGAGCCAGACTTACCTACTGGGGAGCCAGACTTACCTACTGGGGAGACAGACTTACCTACTGTGGATCCAGGCCTACCTACTGGGGAGCCGGACTTACCTACTGGGGAGCCGGACCTACCTACTGGGGATCCAGGCCTACCTACTGGGGAGCCGGACTTACCTACTGGGGAGCCAGGCCTACTTACTGGGGATCCAGACCTACCTACTGGGGAGCCGGACCTACCTACTGGGGAGCCAGGCCTACCTACTGGGGAACCAGACCTACCTACTGGGAGCAAGGCCTACTTAATAGGGAGCCAGACTTACCTACTGGGGAGTCAGACCTACCTACTGGGGAACCAGACCTACCTACGGGGAGCAAGGCCTACCTACTGGGGAGCCAGACTTACCTACTGGGGAGTCAGACCTACCTACTGGGGATCCAGACCTACCTACTGGGGAGTCAGACCTACCTACTGGGGAGCCAGACTTACCTACTGGGGAGCCAGACTTACCTACTGGGGAGCCAGACTTACCTACTGGGGGTTCAGGGCTACCTACTGGGGAAACAGACCTACCTACTGGGGAGCCAGGCCTACCTACTGGGAAGTCAGACCTACCTACTGGGGGGTCAGGGCTAACTACTGGGGAACCAGGCCTACGTTCTGGGAGTCAGTCCTACCTACTGGGGGTTCAGGGCTACCTTCTGGGGAGCCAGACTTACCTACTGGGGGGGGGGGGGGGTGTCAGGGTTACCTACTGGGGAACCAGACCTCCCTACTGGGGAGCCAGACTTACCTACTGGGTAGCCAGACTTAACCTACTGGGGAGCCAGACTTACCTACTGGGGAGCCAGACTTACCTACTGGGGATCCAGGCCTACCTACTGAGGAGCCGGACTTACCTACTGGGGAGCCGGACCTACCTACTGGGGATCCAGGCCTACCTACTGGGGAGCCGGACTTACCTACTGGGGAGCCAGGCCTACTTACTGGGGATCCAGACCTACCTACTGGGGAGCCGGACCTACCTACTGGGGAGCCAGGCCTACCTACTGGGGAACCAGACCTACCTACTGGGAGCAAGGCCTACCTAATAGGGAGCCAGACTTACCTACTGGGGAGTCAGACCTACCTACTGGGGAGCCAGACTTACCTACTGGGGAGCCAGACTTACCTACTGGGGAGCCAGACTTACCTACTGGGGATCCAGATCTACCTGCTGGGGAGCCGGACCTACCTACTGGGAGTCAGACCTACCTACTGGGAGTCAGACCTACCTACTGGCAGTCAGACCTACCTACTGGCAGTCAGACCTACCTACAGGGAGTCAGACCTACCTACTGGGGAGCCAGACTTACCTACTGGGGAGCCAGACTTACCTACTGGGGAGCCAGACTTAACTACTGGGGAGCCAGACTTACCTACTGGGGAGCCAGACTTACCTACTGGGGGTTCAGGGCTACCTAAGGGGGAAACAGACCTACCTACTGGGGAGCCAGGTCTACCTACTGGGGAGTCAGACCTACCTACTGGGGGGTCAGGGCTAACTACTGGGGAACCAGGCCTACGTACTCGGGAGTCAGACCTACCTACTGGGGGTTCAGGGCTACCTTCTGGGGAGCCAGACTTACCTACTGGGGGGGGGGGGGGGGGGGGGGGGTCAGGGCTACCTACTGGGGAACCAGACCTCCCTACTGGGGAGCCAGACTTACCTACTGGGTAGCCAGACTTGACCTACTCGGGAGCCAGACCTTCCTACTGGGGAGCCAGACTTACCTACTGGGGAGCCAGACTTACCTACTGGGGGGTCAGGGCTACCTACTGCGGAAACAGACCTACCTACTGGGGAGCCAGAGTTACCTACTGGGGAGCCAGACTTACCTACTGGGGAGCCATACTTACCTACTGGGTGGTCAGGGCTTCCTACTGGGGAACCAGGCCTACCTACTGGGGAGTCAGACCTACCTACTGGGGGGGTCAGGGCTACCTACTGGGAATCCAGATTTACCTACTGGGGGGGGGGGGTCAGGGCTACCTACTGGGGAACCAGGCCTACGTACTCGGGAGTCAGTCCTACCTACTGGGGGTTCAGGGCTACCTTCTGGGGAGCCAGACTTACCTACTGGGGGGGGGGGGGGGGTCAGGGCTACCTACTGGGGAACCAGACCTCCCTACTGGGGAGCCAGACTTACCTACTGGGTAGCCAGACTTAAACTACTGGGGAGCCAGACCTTCCTACTGGGGAGCCAGACTTACCTACTGGGGATCCAGGCCTACCTACTGGGGAGCCGGACTTACCTACTGGGGAGCCGGACCTACCTACTGGGGATCCAGGCCTACCTACTGGGGATCCAGGCCTACCTACTGGGGAGCCGGACTTACCTACTGGGGAGCCGGACCTACCTACTGGGGATCCAGGCCTACCTACTGGGGAGCCGGACTTACCTACTGGGGAGTCAGACCTACCTACTGGGAGTCAGACCTACCTACTGGCAGTCAGACCTACCTACAGGGAGTCAGACCTACCTACTGGGGAGCCAGGCTTACCTACTGGGGAGCCAGACTTACCTACTGGGGGGTCAGGGCTAACTACTGGGGAACCAGGCCTACCTACTGGGGAGTCAGACCTACCTACTGGGGGGGTCAGGGCTACCTACTGGGAATCCAGATTTACCTACTGGGGGGGGTCAGGGCTACCTACTGGGAAACCAGACCTACCTACTGGGGAGTCAGACCTACCTACTGGGGAGTCAGACCTACCTACTGGGGAGTCAGACCTACCTACTGGGGAGCCAGACTTACCTACTGGGGAGCCAAACTTACCTACTGGGGAGCCAGACTTACCTACTGGGGAGCCAGACTTACCTACTGGGGGGTCAGGGCTACCTACTGGGGAAACAGACCTACCTACTGGGGAGCCAGGCCTACCTACTTGGGAGTCAGATCTACCTACTGGGGGGTCAGGGCTAACTACTGGGGAACCAGGCCTACGTACTCGGGAGTCAGTCCTACCTACTGGGGGTTCAGGGCTACCTTCTGGGGAGCCAGACTTACCTACTGGGGGGGGGGGGGTCAGGGCTACCTACTGGGGAGCCAGACTTACCTACTGGGGATCCAGACCTACCTGCTGGGGAGCCGGACCTACCTACTGGGAGTCAGACCTACCTACTGGGAGTCAGACCTACCTACTGGGGAGCCAGGCCTACTTACTGGGGATCCAGACCTACCTACTGGGGAGCCAGACTTACTTACTGGGGGTGGGGGGGGGGGGGGGTCAGGGCTACCTACTGGGGAACCAGACCTTCCTACTGGGGAGCCAGACTTAACCTACTGGGGAGCCAGACCTTCCTACTGGGGAGCCAGACCCTCCTACTGGGGAGCCGGACCTACCTACTGGGGAGCCGGACCTACCTACTGGGAGTGAGACCTACCTACTGGGACTCAGACCTACCTACTGCGGAGTCAGACCAAGCTACTGCGGAGCCAGACCTACCTACTGGGGAGCCAGACCTACCTACTGGGAGTCAGACGTACCTACTTGGGAGTCAGACCGAACTACTGGGGAGCCAGACCGAACTACTGGGGAGCCAGACCTACCTACTGGGGAGCCGGACCTACCTACTTGGGAGCCGGACCTACCTACTTGGGAGCCGGACCTACCTACTGGGGAGCCGGACGTACCTACTGGGGAGCCGGACCTACCTACTGGGGAGCCAGACTTACCTACTGGGGAGCCAGACTTACCTACTGGGGGGTCAGGGCTACCTACTGCGGAAACAGACTTACCTACTGGGGAGCCAGACTTACCTACTGGGGAGCCAGACTTACCTACTGGGGAGCCAGACTTACCTACTGGGTGGTCAGGGCTACCTACTGGGGAACCAGGCCTACCTACTGGGGAGTCAGACCTACCTACTGGGGGGTTCAGGGATACCTACTGGGAATCCAGATTTAACCTACTGGGGGGGGGGGGGTCAGGGCTACCTACTGGGAAACCAGACCTACCTACTGGGGAGTCAGACCTACCTACTGGGGAGTCAGACCTTCCTACTGGGGAGTCAGACCTACCTACTGGGGAGCCAAACTTACCTACTGGGGAGCCAGGTCCTATCTACTGGGGAGCCAGGTCCTATCTACTGGGGAGCCAGGTCCTATCTACTGGGGAGCCAGGTCCTACCTACTGGGGAGCCAGGCCTACCTACTGGGGAGCCAGGTCCTACCTACTGGGAGCCAGGTCCTACCTACTGGGGAGCCAGGTCCTACCTACTGGGGAGCCAGGTCCTACCTACTGGGGAGCCAGTCCTACCTACTGGGGAGCCAGGTCCTACCTACTGGGGATACAGACCTGCCTACTGGGGAGCCAGACTTACCTACTGGGGAGCCAGACTTACCTACTGTGGAGCCAGACTTACCTACTGGGGAGCCAGACTTACCTACTTGGGGGTCAGGGCTACCTACTGGGGAAACATACCTACCTACTGGGGAGCCAGGCCTACCTACTTGGGAGTCAGACCTACCTACTGGGGGGTCAGGGCTAACTACTGGGGAGCCAGGCCTACCTACTTGGGAGTCAGACCTACCTACTGGGGGTTCAGGGCTACCTACTGTGGAGCCAGACTTACTTACTGGGGGTGGGGGGGGGGGACAGGGCTACCTACTGGGGAACCAGACCTTCCTACTGGGGAGCCAGACTTAACCTACTGGGGAGCCAGACCTTCCTACTGGGGAGCCAGACCCTCCTACTGGGGAGCCGGACCTACCTACTGGGGAGCCGGACCTACCTACTGGGAGTGAGACCTACCTACTGGGACTCAGACCTACCTACTGCGGAGTCAGACCTACCTACTGGGGAGCCAAACCTACCTACTGGGAGTCAGACCTACCTACTTGGGAGTCAGACCTACCTACTGGGGAGCCAGACCGAACTACTGGGGAGCCAGACCTACCTACTGGGGAGCCGGACCTACCTACTGGGGAGCCGGACCTACCTACTGGGGAGCCGGACCTACCTACTGGGGAGCCGGACGTACCTACTGAGTTGCCGGACCTACCTACTGGGTAGCAAGGCCTACCTACTGGGGAGCCAGGCCTACCTACTGGGGAGCCAGACCTTCCTACTGGGGAGCCAGACCTTCCTACTGGGGAGCCGGACCTACCTTCTGGGAGTCAGACCTACCTACTGGGAGTCAGACCTAACTACTGCGAGTCAGACCTACCTACTGCGGAGTCAGACCTACCTACTGCGGAGCCAGACCTACCTACTGGGGAGCCAGACCTACCTACTGGGAGTCAGACCTACCTTCTGGGGAGCCAGACCTACCTACTGGTGAGCCAGACCTACCTACTGGGAGTCAGACCTACCTACTGGGGAGCCAGTCCTACCTACTGGGGAGCCAGACCTACCTACTGGGGGGGTCAGGGCTACCTACTGGGGAGCCAGACTTACCTACTGGGGGGGGGGTCAGGGCTACCTACTGGGAAACCAGACCTACCTACTGGGGAGTCAGACCTACCTACTGGGGAGTCAGACCTACCTACTGGGGAGTCAGACCTACCTACTGGGGAGTCAGACCTACCTACTGGGGAGTCAGACCTACCTACTGGGGAGCCAGACTTACCTACTGGGGAGCCAGGTCATATATACTGGGGAGCCAGGTCCTATCTACTGGGGAGCCAGGCCCTACCTACTGGGGAGCCAGGCCCTACCTACTGGGGAGCCAGGTCCTACCTACTGGGGAGCCAGGTCCTACCTACTGGGGAGCCAGGCCTACCTACTGGGGAGCCAGGTCCTACCTACTGGGGAGCCAGACCTACCTACTGGGAGTCAGACCTACCTACTGGGGAGCCAGGCCTACCTACTGGGGAGCCAGGTCCTACCTACTGGGGAGCCAGACCTACCTACTGGGGAGCCAGGCCTACCTACTGGGGAGCCAGGCCTACCTACTGGGAGTCAGGCCTACATACTGGGGAGCCAGGCCTACCTACTGGGGAGCCAGGCCTACATACTGGGGATCCAGACCTACCTACTGGGGAGCCAGACCTACCTGCTGGGGAGCCAGACCTACCTACTGGGGAGCCAGGCCTACCTACTGGGGATCCAGGCCTACCTACTGGGGAGCCGGACCTTCCTACTGGGGAGCCAGGCCTACCTAATGGGGAGCCAGACCTACCTACTGGAGAGCCAGACCTACCTACTGGGGACCCAGGCCTACCTACTGGGGATCCAGACCTACCTACTGGGGAGCCGGACCTTCCTACTGGGGAGCCGGACCTACCTACTGGGAGTATGACGTACCTACTGGGGAGCCAGGTCCTATCTATTATGCGAGGCCTCACCAATAATAATGAGTTTTTTCCTGCAATAGGGCTTTATTACGGCAGGGTAGCCTAGTGGTTAGAGCGTTGATCTAGTAACCGGAAGGTTGCAAGTTCAAATCCCCAAGCTGACAAGGTACAAATCTGTCGTTCTGCCCCTGAACACGCAGTTAACCCACTGTTCCTAGGCCGTCATTGAAAATAAGAATTTGTTCTTAACTGACTTGCCTAGTTAAATAAAGGTTAAATAAAAATAAGTAAATAAATACCCACTAACAGGGATGGAAACAAATCTGAGCACAAAATATAAGATAAATACATTTTTATGAGTATGGATCATTTCTGGAATTTTTGATTTCAGCTCAAGACACATTACATGTTGTGTTTATGTTGTTGGTCAGTGTATAATGAAAAGAGTGCTTATCTGTTCAATGTGGTGTTTAGTACGGTAGCTTAGACGCCTCCATTCAAATAAATGTTCATAGTTAATTTATTAAAGTGTAAAAAAAAACAGGTATAATTATGTGTTTCCTCTCAATATGTGGCACATGATTCAGGACAAAAGAAAAATACATTTGATTCATTTTTAAAGGGTAAGACTGTGAGGGGCATTGAACTGGTGTAATTACAGGAGTCTAAAATGCAGAATTTTATTGCACTTATTAATTATATTCTGCTCATTTCAACTGAGTGACTGCTCTTAATTAAATCAGATTGATTAGCCTCTCCCTCACTTCCCCCACTGTCTCATCGCTATGACAACTAGAACAGCTCTGCTTCCCTAGCAACAACATTAATGGGGAAAGTTCACCCAAAATACAACTCGACATATTGGTGAATTTACCCTGTAAGCAGTCTGGACAAGCTAGAGAAACATTTGGCAAAGTGGCCAGGTAAACGTGAATATGAATGAGTGATACAAGTCTTAGCTTGTCCTTAGACTGCTTACAAGGTAAGGAAACAAATATGTCATTTTGTAAATTAGGTGAACTATCCCTTTAAATGTAGAGCCTTGATCTGTCTTAGCGGTTCCATAACAACTACAGCCCTGGTCTGTCTTAGCGGTTCCATAACAACTACAGCCCTGGTCTGTCTTAGCGGTTCCATAACAACTACAGCCCTGGTCTGTCTTAGCGGTTCCATAACAGCTACAGCCCTGGTCTGTCTTAGCGGTTCCATAACAACTACAGCCCTGGTCTGTCTTAGCGGTTCCATAACAACTACAGCCCTGATCTGTCTTAGCGGTTCCATAACAACTACAGCCCTGGTCTGTCTTAGCGGTTCCATAACAACTACAGCCCTGGTCTGTCTTAGCGGTTCCATAACAACTACAGCCCTGGTCTGTCTTAGCGGTTCCATAACAACTACAGCCCTGGTCTGTCTTAGCGGTTCCATAACAACTACAGCCCTGGTCTGTCTTAGCGGTTCCATAACAACTACAGCCCTGGTCTGTCTTAGCGGTTCCATAACAACTACAGCCCTGGTCTGTCTTAGCGGTTCCATAACAACTACAGCCCTGGTCTGTCTTAGCGGTTCCATAACAACTGAAAACAGCCTCAACTTGAAGTGAATAATAATAACAACAGTACCATTTACATGAGGAAATAAGATAAACACATGTTTTGGTCTTGAAGTGAAACAAGTCAGACTCCAGGACTGTGTTGAGTTTACCGTTTAAATGTTTTGGTCTTGAAGTGAAACAAGTCAGACTCCAGGACTGTGTTGAGTTTACCGTTTAAATGTTTTGGTCTTGAAGTGAAACAAGTCAGACTCCAGGACTGTGTTGAGTTTACCGTTTAAATGTTTTGGTCTTGAAGTGAAACAAGTCAGACTCCAGGACTGTGTTGAGTTTACCGTTTAAATGTTTTGGTCTTGAAGTGAAACAAGTCAGACTCCAGGACTGTGTTGAGTTTACCGTTTAAATGTTTTGGTCTTGAAGTGAAACAAGTCAGACTCCAGGACTGTGTTGAGTTTACCGTTTAAATGTTTTGGTCTTGAAGTGAAACAAGTCAGACTCCAGGACTGTGTTGAGTTTACCGTTTAAATGTTTTGGTCTTGAAGTGAAACAAGTCAGACTCCAGGACTGTGTTGAGTTTACCGTTTAAATGTTTTGGTCTTGAAGTGTTTTCTGAGTTTTTATTGCAATTTGGAAATAAATAATGATATTCTTGTGGAGGAAGGGAAGAGATGGGAGAGAGGGGGATGGGTTTCTCCCACATGTTGTTATGCCTGTTATGTCCAGGCTTGGATGTGCATGTTGTGTACATTAACATATGCCTAGGTTTAGGGTTAGGGGTTAGGGTTAGGGGTTAGGGGTTAGGGGTTAGGGTTAGGGGTTAGGGGTTAAGGGTTAGGGGTTAAGGGTTAGGGGTTAAGGGTTAAGGGTTAGGGGTTAAGGGTTAAGGGTTAAGGTTTAGGGGTTAAGGGTTAGTGGTTAGTGGTTAGGGGTTAAGGGTTAGGGGTTAGGGGTTAGGTTTAGGGGTTAGGGTTAGGATAGGCCATGTTGCGTACATTAACAGATGCCTAGGTATGTTCACATAACCTTTATCGGGTGACCAGCTCTTCATCCCGACCTCCCCAATCATTTTTCATGCTCTCCCTCTCTCGTTCCTCTCCAGTGATTTGATATTTTTGCACAAATGCCTTTTTGTGGAGAGGGACATGACGATATTCCCCTAATAACTGAGAGCATTATTAGCATAAAGCACTTTCCAATTACTTCACTTTGGATTCCCGACGATTACATTTCCTCTCAGACCTGCACTCCTCAGAATAATAAAATGCCTGACAGCTCCACTCACCCTTTGACCCTTTAACAGCGACCAACCCCACAGCCGTGTGTGAGAGAACGTGTGTGTATATATATAGTAGTGCCAGCCTTCACAGCACTGTTGGTAAACGGCCAGTGTTGACAATTACCTATTGACACTTGAAAGCCCCCTTTGTGTCACTGTATGGAGCTGTTCTGTTAAGAACCTCTCTCTCTCAAAGCAAGGTCATTGCAATGTGACATATGTAGCTGGACTCGTGTTGAGGACACTTTGCTTGGGGCCCAGTTTGAAACGAAAAGCTTCACTGGTAGACATTCAGGTTTGGAGTAAACACATATACACACAAGTAGATGAAGGTCTGAGGGATGGAGGGATGGAGGAATGGAGAGATGGAGGGATGGAGTAAACACATATACACACACAATGGTCTGGGGGATGGAGAAGATGAATAGAGGGGAGGAATAGAGGGGAGGGATAGAGAGGAGGGATAGAGAGGAGGGATGGAGAGGAGGAATAGAGGGGAGGAATAGAGGGGAGGAATAGAGGGGAGGAATAGAGGGGAGGGATAGAGAGGAGGGATGGAGAGGAGGAATAGAGGGGAGGAATAGAGAGGAGGGACGGAGAAGAGGAATAGAGGGGAGGAATAGAGGGGAAGAATAGAGGGGAGGGACAGAGGGGAGGGACAGAGGGGAGGGACAGAGGGGAGGGACAGAGGGGAGGGATAGAGGGGAGGGATAGAGGGGAGGGATAGAGCGGAGGGATGGAAAGGAGGAATAGAGGGGAGGGATAGAGGGGAGGGATAGAGAGGAGGGATGGAGAGGAGGAATAGAGGGGAGGGATAGAGAGGAGGGATGGAGAGGAAGAATAGAGGGGAGGAATAGAGAGGAGGGATGGAGGGGAGGAATAGAGGGTAGGAATAGAGGGGAGGAATAGAGGGGAGGAATAGAGGGGAGGAATAGAGGGGAGGAATAGAGAGAGAGAGAGAGGAGGAATAGAGAGGAGGAATAGAGAGGAGGAATAGAGAGTAGGAATAGAGAGGAGGGGTGGAGAGGAGGAATAGAGAGTAGGGATGAAGAGGAGGAATAGAGAGGAGGAATAGAGAGGAGGAATAGAGAGGAGGAATAGAGAGGAGGAATAGAGAGGAGGGATGGAGAGGAGGGATAGAGGGGAGGGATAGAGAGGAGGGATGGAGAGGAGGAATAGAGGGGAGGGATAGAGAGGAGGGATGGAGAGGAAGAATAGAGGGGAGGAATAGAGAGGAGGGATGGAGGGGAGGAATAGAGGGTAGGAATAGAGGGGAGGAATAGAGGGGAGGAATAGAGGGGTGGAATAGAGAGAGAGAGAGAGAGGAGGAATAGAGAGGAGGAATAGAGAGGAGGAATAGAGAGGAGGAATAGAGAGGAGGGGTGGAGAGGAGGAATAGAGAGTAGGGATGAAGAGGAGGAATAGAGAGGAGGAATAGAGAGGAGGAATAGAGAGGAGGAATAGAGAGGAGGGATGGAGAGGAGGGATGGAGAGGAGGAATAGAGAGGAGGGATAGAGGGGAAGAATAGAGAGGAGGGATGGAGAGGAGGAATAGAGGGGAGGAATAGAGGGGAGGAATAGAGAGGAGGGATGGAGAGGAGGAATAGAGGGGAGGAATAGAGAGGAGGGATGGAGAAGAGGAATAGAGGGGAGGAATAGAGAGGAGGGATGGAGAAGAGGAATAGAGGGGAGGAATAGAGGGGAGGGATAGAGAGGAGGAATAGAGGGGAGGAATAGAGAGGAGGGATGGAGAAGAGGAATAGAGGGGAGGAATAGAGAGGAGGGATGGAGAAGAGGAATAGAGGGGAGGAATAGAGGGGAGGGATAGAGAGGAGGGATGGAGAGGAGGAATAGAGAGGAGGGATGGAGAGGAGGAATAGAGGGGAGGGATAGAGAGGAGGGATGGAGAAGAGGAATAGAGGGGAGGAATAGAGGGGAGGGATAGAGAGGAGGGATAGAGAGGAGGGATGGAGAAGAGGAATAGAGGGGAGGAATAGAGGGGAGGGATGGAGAGGAGGGATGGAGAGGAGGAATAGAGGGGAGGAATAGAGGGGAGGAATAGAGGGGAGGGATAGAGAGGAGATATGGAGAGGAGATATGGAGAGGAGGAATAGAGAGGAGGGATGGAGAGGAGGAATAGAGGGGAGGGATAGAGAGGAGGGATGGAGAAGACGAATAGAGGGGAGGAATAGAGGGGAGGAATAGAGGGGAGGAATGGAGAGGAGGAATAGAGGGGAGGGATAGAGGGGAGGGATAGAGGGGAGGGATGGAGAAGAGGAATAGAGGGGAGGGATAGAGGGGAGGGATGGAGAAGAGGAATAGAGGGGAGGAATAGAGGGGAGGGATAGAGAGGAGATATGGAGAGGAGATATGGAGAGGAGGAATAGAGAGGAGGGATGGAGAGGAGGAATAGAGGGGAGGGATAGAGAGGAGGGATAGAGGGGAGGAATAGAGGGGAGGAATAGAGGGGAGGAATAGAGGGGAGGAATGGAGAGGAGGAATGGAGGGGAGGGATAGAGGGGAGGGATAGAGGGGAGGGATAGAGGGGAGGGATAGAGGGGAGGGATAGAGGGGAGGGATAGAGGGGAGGGATGGAGAGGAGATATGGAGAGGAGGAATGGAGAGGAGGAATAATTTTGCACGCCCAATTTTTCAGTTTCTTCAGTTTTTCATTTGTTAAAAAAGTTTGAAATATCCAATAATGTCGTTCCACTTCATGATTGTGTCCCACTTGTTGTTGATTATTCACAAAAAAATACAGTTTTATATCTTTATGTTTGAAGCCTGAAATGTGGCAAAAGGTCGCAAAGTTCAAGGGGGCCGAATACTTTCGCAAGGCACTGTATATTTCATATTTGAGATTCTATAAATTGTAGCCGCCTCCCTTTGCCTTGATAACAGCTTTCCACACTCTTGGCATTCTCTCAACCAGCTTCATGAGGTAGTTACATGGAATGCATTTCAATTAACAGGTGGGCCTTGTTAAAAGTTCATTTTATGGAATGTATTTCCTTCTCAGTGTGTTTTTAGCCAATCAGTTGTGTTGTGACAAGGTAGGGGTGGTATACAGAATAGAAGTCGACCGATCTTGAGTTTCTTGGCAATTTCTCGCAAGGAATAGCCGTCATTTCTCAGAACAAGAATAGACTGATGAGTTTCAGAAGAAAGGTCTTTGTTTCGGGCCATTTTGAGCCAGTAATCGAACCCACGAATGCTGATGCACCAGATACTCAACTAGTCTACAGAAGGCCTGTTGTATTGCCTCTTTAATCAGTACAACAGTTTTCAGCTGTGCTAACATAATTACAAAAGGGTTTTCTAATGAACAATTAGCCTTTTTAAAGTGATAAACTTGGATTAGCCAACACAACGTGCCATTGGAACACAGGAGTGATGGTTGCTGATAATGGGCCTCTTTATGCCTATGCAGATATTCTATTAAAAATCTGCCGTTTCCAGCTACAATAGTCATTTACAACATTAACAACATCTACACTGTATTTCTGATTAATTTGCTGTTATTTTAATGGAACAAAAATGTGCTTTTCCTTCAAAAACAAGGACATTTCTAAGTGACCCTATAGATATAGATATATTTATTTACCCCAAAAATATATGGGGGATTGGAAATGATGCAGACAATTACATTGATGGAAGCAACAATCTATCTGCCGTATTAAAACTCATCCAGCTCCTATTTAAAAAAATAAAAAAAACATTTAAAAAAAGACCAGACAATGCATTATAGTCATTGTAGTTAATTACCACATTCTTGTGTCTCTTCTCTCTGTGTCTGCCCCACACTAACCTAATGTAACAGGACTATAGAAAAACAAAGACCAGACAAGTCTTCGCAATGGATTATGGTCATTGTAGTTAATTGCCACGTTTTCTGCGCTTAACTATACCTCCTTAATAATACATAGCACAGTTCAGGCAGGATCTGATTTCTCTTTAGAGAGACTGTGCAATGTTGATCTCACAGAATAAAAAGAACGAAATGGAAATCAAATAATTGAACCAACATCTTTAGATTACATTGTTTAAAAATGTAATTGCTCAGCACTAACACAGACACACCGCCCAGCAACAACAGTAGGGTTAGGGTTAGGGTTAGGGTTAGGGTTAGGGTTAGGGTTGGGGTTAGGGCTAGGGTCAGTTTGTTATATCTGGAGTACTTCTCCTGTCCTATTCGGTGTCCTGTGTGAATCTAAGTGTGCGTTCTCTAATTCTCTCCTTCTCTCTTTCTCTCTCTCGGAGGACCTGAGCCCTAGGACCATGCCCCAGGACTACCTGACATGATGACTCCTTGCTGTCCCCAGTCCACCTGGCCGTGCTGCTGCTCCAGTTTCAACTAACCTGAGCCCTAGGACAATGCCCCAGGACTACCTGACATGATGACTTCTTGCTGTCCCCAGTCCACCTGGCCGTGCTGCTGCTCCAGTTTCAACTGACCTGAGCCCTAGGACCATGCCCCAGGACTACCTGACATGATGACTCCTTGCTGTCCCCAGTCCACCTGACTGTGCTGCTGCTCCAGTTTCAACTGTTCTGCCTTACTATTATTTGACCATGCTGGTCATTTATGAACATTTGAACATCTTGGCCATGTTCTGTTATAATCTCCACCCGGCACAGCCAGAAGAGGACTGGCCACCCCACATAGCCTGGTTCCTCTCTAGGTTTCTTCCTAGGTTTTGGCCTTTCTAGGTAGTTTTTCCTAGCCACCGTGCTTCTACACCTGCATTGCTTGCTGTTTGGGGTTTTAGGCTGGGTTTCTGTACAGCACTTTGAGATATCAGCTGATGTACAAAGGGCTATATAAATACATTTGATTTGATTTGATTTACTATTTACCCTATATAACCCATTACTAGTTACCTCTAGTTAACCCATTACTAGCTACCTCTAACTAACCGATTACTAGGTACCTCTAATTAACCGATTACTAGGTACCTCTAATTAACCATTAATAGGTACCTCTAATTAATGAATTACTAGCTACCTCTAATTAACGAATTACTAGCTAGCTACCTCTAATTAATGAATTACTAGCTACGTCTAATTAACAAATTACTAGGTAACTCTAATGAACCATTACTAGGTACCTCTAATTAACGAATTACTAGGTACCTCAACTTGGCTAAATGCTGAGATCATTCCCAGGACCTGAGCTGGGCCGGATCCAGGTCCTAAATTCAGACTTTTTTCTCAGACCTGGGTCGGGTGTGATATGTCTGATTTAGTTGCCACAGGTCTCGTGTATGTGCAACTAAAATTGATTTACTGACCGGATCCGATTGGACCTCTGCAGATGTGTTGTTTGTGTGATGAGAACTGGGCTTGTTATCCGTTTCAGCCAATTGCAACGCAACAAACGTTTGGATACACGTCCACATTGAAGGTTTTTTTATTTGTTTATTTTAACTATTTTATACATCAAAACTCTTAAATAACACATATGGAATAATGTAGTAACCAAAAAAGTGTTAAACAAATCAAAAGATATTTCATATATGAGATTCTTAAAATAGCTACCCTTTGCCTTGATGACAAATCCTGACTGGTTGCATCACTGCCTGGTATGGCAACTGCTCGGTCTCTGACCCGCAAGGCACTACAGAGGGTAGTGCGTACGACCCAGTACATCACCGGGGCCAAGCTTCCTGCCATCCAGGACCTCTATACCAGGCGGTGTCAGAGGAAGGCCCTAACAATTGTCAAAGACTCCAGCCTCCCAAGTCATAGACTGTTCTCTCTGCTACCAGACAGCAAGCGGTAGCGGAGCGCCAAGTCTAGGATCAAGAGGCTTCTAAACAGCTTCTACCCCCAAGTCATAAGACCCCTGAACACGTAATCAAATGGCTTCCCAGACTGTTTGCATTGCCCCCCTTTACACCACTGCTACTCTCTGTTATTATCTATGCATAGTCATTAATAACTCTACCTACATGTACATACTACCTCAATTACTTGTTACTTCTATTTCTTATTCTTATCCCTATTTTTTAAAACTGCATTGTTGGAGGGCTTGTAAGTAAAAGTGCATTTGACTGTAAGATCAACACCTATTGTTGTTGCGCATGTCACTAATAAAATTTGATTTGATTTGACTAGACATAACTTTAACACATTTTATAAGAGATTCTCCCAAATTTAAATATTCCAGGCATTTATATATAAACTCCAGTCGTACGTTAATAATCACATGGTGTGGTTTCACCATGCGGGGTGCTGTCCTCAGGTAATCACATGGTGTGGTTTCACCATGCGGGGTGCTGTCCTCAGGTAATCACATGGTGTGGTTTCACCATGCGGGGTGCTGTCCTCAGGTAATCACATGGTGTGGTTTCACCATGCGGGGTGCTGTCCTCAGGTAATCACATGGTGTGGTTTCACCATGCGGGGTGCTGTCCTCAGGTAATCACATGGTGTGGTTTCACCATGCGGGGCGCTGTCCTCAGGTAATCACATGGTGTGGTTTCACCATGCGGGGCGCTGTCCTCAGGTAATCACATGGTGTGCTTTCGCCGTAAAACCTTTTTGATCTGTCAAAGCGGCTGGATTAACAAGAAGATAATCTTTTAAATGTATGACACTTGTATTTTCATGAATGTTTATTATTACTGTTTTGTATTTTGAATTTCGCGCTCTGCAATTTCACAGTATTTTGTCGAGATGGGGTGCTTAGCGTCCCACCTAGCCAGAAAAGATTTTAAAGAACTCGTGGAAGATTAGAGAACTCATGGAAGATCACCCCCACCCCCACCAGCACCATCACCCCCACCACCACCATCACCCCCACCCCCACCCCCACCATCACCCCCACCCCCACCCCCACCATCACCCCCACCCCCACCAGCACCATCACCCCCACCACCACCCCCACCATCACCCCCACCCCCACCCCCACCCCCACCATCACCCCCACCAGCACCATCACCCCCACCACCACCCCCACCATCACCCCCACCCCCACCCCCACCATCACCCCCACCAGCACCATCACCCCCACCACCACCATCACCCCCACCCCCACCATCACCATCACCCCCACCACCACCATCACCCCCACCCCCACCATCACCCCCACCACCATTACCCCACCACCATTACCACCACCACCACCATCACCCCCACCACCACCACCACCCCCACCCCCACCCCCACCACCATTACCCCACCACCATTACCACCACCACCACCATCACCCCCACCACCACCATCACCCCCACCCCCACCCCCACCACCATTACCCCACCACCATTACCACCACCACCACCATCACCCCCACCACCACCACCATAACCCCCACCACCCCCACCATCACCCCCGTCACCACCCCAGTAGCGGACTGCTTGCTAATCCTATCAAAGGGATTGAGTGGAGCCTCAGCAGCCTCCTCACATCCCTCCATCCTTCTCTCTCTCTCTCCTTCCCTGTCTTATCCCTCTCTGTCTCCCTGGCTGTAGTCTAGCCTGGCTCCAGTCCATCAGGGATGCAGTCAGGCTGAGCACCCAGAGCCACACACACAGAGCAGGGAGACCACAGCTGCAGACCCAACTGACGCGTTACAGCATGACGGATGTCTTCATATCAGGTGTTTAGAGCAGCCAGTGGCCCATCTGGTCAATGATTTGTGTGATTTGTGGGTCCTCCTCCATCAACTTTTTCCACTCAATCTCTCTCTTGGCTCCCCTTCCATCAACTATTTCCACTCAATCTCTCTCCAGGGTCCTCCTCGATCAACTCTCTACACTCAATCTCTCTCCAGGGTCCTCCTCCATCAACTCTCTCCACTCCCTTTCTCTCCTGTCTCCCCTTCCATCAAATCTTTCCACTCAATCTCTCTCCTGGCTCTCCTTCCATCAACTCTCTCCACTCCCTTTCTCTCCTGTCTCCCCTTCCATCAACTCTTTCCACTCAATCTCTCTCTTGGCTCCCCTTCCATCAACTCTCTCCACTCAATCTCTCTCCTGTCTCCCCTTCCATCAACTCTCTCCACTCAATCTCTCTCCTGTCTCCCCTTCCATCAACTATTTCCACTCAATCTCTCTCCAGGGTCCTCCTCGATCAACTCTCTACACTCAATCTCTCTCCAGGGTCCTCCTCCATCAACTCTCTCCACTCCCTTTCTCTCCTGTCTCCCCTTCCATCAACTCTTTCCACTCAATCTCTCTCCTGGCTCCCCTTCCATCAACTCTCTCCACTCCCTCTCTCTCCTGGCTCCTCCTCCGTCAACTCTCTCCACTCCCTCTCTATCCTGTCTCTCTTTCGCTCTCTCTCCCTTTCACTCAGGCAGGCAGGCAGAGAGACAGACAGACAGACAGGCAGAGAGACAGACAGACAGAGATAAGTTTATCTATAGTGGTCAATAACTTACTGTCTCTGTTTCCTTAGCAACATTCTGCAGGTTGTCCTTTACAGACATCAAAGATGATTGGAATATAGGAAATACAAACAGTTCTTAATATGTATGGGATGACAGGAAGACCTTAAAAAGAGACAATCCTTATGGCTTTACACCCCCTGCTATAATGTGGATACAGAGTTACCTGTCTAACAGAACACAGAGGGTGTTGAGCCTCTACACCCCCTGCTATAATGTGGATAAAGAGTTACCTGTCTAACAGAACACAGAGGGTGTTGAGCCTCTACACCCCCTGCTATAATGTGGATAAAGAGTTACCTGTCTAACAGAACACAGAGGGTGTTGAGCCTCTACACCCCCTGCTATAATGTGGATAAAGAGTTACTTGTCTTTAATGGAAGCCTCTCAAATACAATCCAGGTAGAATCAGGAATTCCCCAGGGTAGCTGTTTAGGCTCCTTGATTTTTTCAGGCCCCTTACTTTGAGTAAAGCCAGAGTGTCTGTGTATGCGGATGACTCAACACTATACATGTCAGCTACTACAGCGAGTGAAATCACTGCAACACTTAATAAAGAGCTACGGTTAGTTTCAGAGTGTGTGGCAAGGAATTAGTTAGTCCTAAATATTTCTAAAACTAAATGCATTGTATTTGGGACAAATCATTAACTAAACCCTAAACCTCAATTACATTTTGTAATAAATCATGTGAAAAATTAGCAAGTTGAGGTGACTAAACTGCTTGGAGTAGCCCTTGATTGTAAACTGTCCATGGTCAAAACATATTGATATAACAGTAGTTAAGAGGTGGAGACGTCTGTCTATAATAAAGCACTGCTCTGCACTGTAAACAAGGCAGGTCCAACAGGCCCTAGTTTCTACCTTCTTAACAACACTATCAACAAGGCAGGTCTAACAGGCCCTAGTTTCTACCTTCTTAACAACACTATCAACAAGGCAGGTCTAACAGGCCCTAGTTTCTACCTTCTTAACAACACTATCAACAAGGCAGTTCCTACGGGCCCTAGTTTCTACCTTCTTAACAACACTATCAACAAGGCAGGTCCTACAGGACCTAGTTTCTACCCTCTTAACAACACTATCAACAAGGCAGGTCCTACAGGCCCTAGTTTCTACCTTCTTAACAACACTATCAACAAGGCAGGTCCTACAGGCCCTAGTTTCTACCTTCTTAACAACACTATCAACAAGGCAGGTCCTACAGGCCCTAGTTTCTACCTTCTTAACAACACTATCAACAAGGCAGGTCCTACAGGCCCTAGTTTCTACCTTCTTAAAAACACTATCAACAAGGAAGGTCCTACAGGCCCTAGTTCCTACCTTCTTAACAACACTATCAACAAGGCAGGTCTTACAGGCCCTAGTTTTGTCGTACCTGGACTACTGTTCAGTAGTGTGGTTAGGTGTCACAAAGAGGAACTTAGGAAAATTGCATTTGGCTCAGAACAGGGTAGCCCGGCTGGACCTTGTATGTACACAGAGAGCTAAAAATAATATGCATGTCAATCTCTCATGGGTCAAAATGGAAGAGGCACAGAATTCTCTAAATATTTCACTGTGTGTGGATGTGCGTGTGCGTGTGCGTGTGTGTGTGTGTGTGTGTGTGTGTGTGTGTACTATATGTGCGTGCACTGCGTGTATAGCATACTCAATACACTGGCTACTTAATTTGTTCTCTCCATAGACAGAACTCTTTCCCTCTGACTGAACACCCTTCCAGTTGTTACAACAGGGGACTGAACCCTCTCTGACCGAACACCCTTCCAGTTGTTACAACAGGGGACTGAACCCTCTCTGACTGAACACCCTCCAGTTGTTTCAACAGGGGCAAATCTGCAAGTCTCTGTTTCTCTCTCTCTCTCTCTCTCTCTCTCTCTCTCTCTCTCTCTCTCTCTCTCTCTCTCTCTCTCTCTCTCGCCCCCTTGCAAAATCAAACGCTTAATTTGACTCTTTAGTTCATGGGCCTAGCTTGATTTAAAAAGACAAAGGCAAAATCATGGAGAAGAGATGGAGAGAAAGGAGAGAGGTGAAATGAAGGAGATGTGTGTTTCATATGTGCACACATCAAAGGTCTCTGTGAGTTTCATCTCCTTCCCCAAAGGATTGTGGGATAGCCCCAGGTCCCAGCTCTGGAGCGATGAGAGACATATATATCTGACACCTCAGGCGGATCTACCCTGGAACCATACAAAAAAAATTATCCTCTCTCGTTCTTCCTCATTTTCATTCTCATAAAGGTGAGCTCTGTCCATTTAATATACCAAAGAGTTGTTTTTCATTTCTCCTTTGTCATTTTATTTGTTAGGAGAAGTGACCATGAAGTAGTGTAGTGGGGGTTACTGTCTGCTGTATACACAGACATAGGAGCCTGAGTAAGGGAGCAAACTGAGCCGCTGTGCCCTTTCAAAATGGGGGTACAGAGGTATATGTTGTTTTGTTTTTACCAGAACATTGTTAGGATCCATACGTTCATTTGTCATGTTCAGTAATTAGCAATGTTTTGAGCTAAAAATAGACGTGTCCATTTTAAATATGATATAATAAAAAACAGATTGGATTTTTCTCCCCCTCTGAGCGTCGCCTCAAGATGAATGGTTTAGACCTTTGGTTCAGGTGTTGGTTCGATGGTGTTGGTCCGAGGGTGTTGGTCCGATGGTGTTGGTTCGAGGGTGTTGGTTCGATGGTGTTGGTCCGAGGGTGTTGGTTCGAGGGTGTTGGTTCGAGGGTGTTGGTTCGAGGGTGTTGGTCCGAGGGTGTTGGTTCGAGGGTGTTGGTTCGAGGGTGTTGGTCCGAGGGTGTTGGTTCGAGGGTGTTGGTCTGAGGGTGTTGGTCCGATGGTGTTGGTCCGATGGTGTTGGTTCGAGGGTGTTGGTCCGATGGTGTTGCTTCGAGGGTGTTGGTCCGAGGGTTTTGTTCTGATGGTGTTGGTCAGAGGGTTTTGTTCTAATGGTGTTGGTCAGAGGGTTTTGTTCTAATGGTGTTGGTCAGAGGGTTTTGTTCTAATGGTGTTGGTCAGAGGGTGTTGGTCCGAGGGTGTTGGTTCGAGGGTGTTGGTCTGAGGGTGTTGGTCTGAGGGTGTTGGTCCGATGGTGTTGGTCCGATGGTGTTGGTCCAAGAGTGTTGGTCTGAGGGTGTTTGTCCAATGGTGTTGGTCGAGGGTGTTGGTCTGAAGGTGTTCATCCAATGGTGTAGGTCGAGGGTGTTGTTCCAAGGATATTGGTCTGAGGTTGTTGGTCTGAGGGTGTTCGTCCAATGGTGTTGGTCGAGGGTGTTGGTCCAATGGTGTTGGTTCGAGGGTGTTGGTCCTATGGTGTTGGTCTGAGGTTGTTGGTCTGAGGGTGTTCGTCCAATGGTGTTGGTCGAGGGTGTTGGTCAAATTCTGTTGGTCGAGGGTGTTGGTTCGAGAGTGTGGGTTAAGGGTGTTGATCCGAGGGTGTTGGTCCGAGGGTGTTTGTCCAATGGTGTTGGTCAAGGGTGTTGGTTCGAGAGTGTGGGTTAAGGGTGTTGGTCTGAGAGTGTTGGTCTGAGGGTGTTTGTTCAATGGTGTTGGTCCAATGGTGTTGGTTTGAGGGTGTTGTTCTGAGGGTGTTTGTTCAATGGTGTTGGTCTAATGGTGTTGGTTCGAGGGTGTTGGTCCAATGGTGTTGGTTCGAGGGTGTTGGTCTGAGGGTGTTGGTCCAATGGTGTTGGTCCAATGGTGTTGGACCAATGGTGTTGGTTTGAGGCAGTTGTTCCTCGTGTGTTGGTTCAAGGGTGTTGTTCGAAGGGTGTTGGTACGAGGGTGTTTGTTCTTGGGTGTTGCTTCCGAGGGTGTTGGTTCGATCGTGTTGGTTCCGAGGGTTTTGGTCCGAGGGTTTTGTTCCGAGGGTGTTGTTCCGAGGGTGTTGTTCCGAGGGTGTTGTTCCGAGGGTGTTGGTCCAAGGGTGTTGGTTTCGAGCATGTTGGTCCGAGGGTTTTGGTCCGAGGGTTTTGGTCAGAGGGTGTTGTTCCGAGGGTGTTGGTCCGAGGGTGTTGGTCCGAGGGTGTTGTTCCGAGGGTGTTGGTCCGAGGGTGTTGTTCCGAGGGTGTTGGTCCGAGGGTGTTGGTCCGAGGGTGTTGGGTAGAGGGTGTTGTTCCGAGGGTGTTGGTCCGATGGTGTTGGTACGAGGGTGTTGGTTCGAGGGTGTTGGTCCGAGGGTGTTGGTACGAGGGTGTTGGTCCGAGGGTGTTGGTCCGAGGGTGTTGGTCCGAGGGTGTTGGTCCGAGGGTGTTGGTCCGAGGGTGTTGGTACGAGGGTGTTGGTCAGAGGTTGTTGGTCAGAGGTTGTTGGTACGAGGGTGTTGGTACGAGGGTGTTGGTACAAGGGTGTTGGTCCGAGGGTGTTGGTCCGAGGGTGTTGGTTCGAGGGTGTTGGTCCGAGGGTGTTGGTTCGAGGGTGTTGGTTCGAGGGTGTTGGTCCCGAGGGTGTTGGTTCGAGGGAGTTGGTCAGAGGGTGTTGGTCAATTGAGCTGTGTGCACCGCAAGCAAATTCATTTATCCTTCACAGTTACAATGTAGCCAAGTTGTGTCTGTATGATTCACGGTTACAATGTAGCCAAGTTGTGTCTGTATGATTCACGGTTACAATGTAGCCAAGTTGTGTCTGTATGATTCACAGTTACAATGTAGCCAAGTTGTGTCTGTATGATTCACAGTTACAATGTAGCCAAGTTGTGTCTGTATGATTCACGGTTACAATGTAGCCAAGTTGTGTCTGTATGATTCACGGTTACAATGTAGCCAAGCCGTGTCTGTATGATTCACAGTTACAATGTAGCCAAGCCGTGTCTGTATGATTCACAGTTACAATGTAGCCAGGTTGTGTCTGTATGATTCACAGTTACAATGTAGCCAAGTTGTGTCTGTATGATTCACAGTTACAATGTAGCCAAGTTGTGTCTGTATGATTCACAGTTACAATGTAGCCAAGTTGTGTCTGTATGATTCACAGTTACAATGTAGCCAAGTTGTGTCTGTATGATTCACAGTTACAATGTAGCCAAGTTGTGTCTGTATGATTCACAGTTACAATGTAGCCAAGTTGTGTCTGTATGATTCACAGTTACAATGTAGCCAAGCCGTGTCTGTATGATTCACGGTTACAATGTAGCCAGGTTGTGTCTGTATGATTCACAGTTACAATGTAGCCAAGTTGTGTCTGTATGATTCACAGTTACAATGTAGCCAAGCCGTGTCTGTATGATTCACAGTTACAATGTAGCCAAGTTGTGTCTGTATGATTCACAGTTACAATGTAGCCAAGCCGTGTCTGTATGATTCACAGTTACAATGTAGCCAAGTTGTGTCTGTATGATTCACAGTTACAATGTAACCAAGTTGTGTCTGTATGATTCACAGTTACAATGTAGCCAAGTTGTGTCTGTATGATTCACAGTTACAATGTAGCCAAGTTGTGTCTGTATGATTCACAGTTACAATGTAGCCAAGCCGTGTCTGTATGATTCACAGTTACAATGTAGCCAAGTTGTGTCTGTATGATTCACAGTTACAATGTAACCAAGTTGTGTCTGTATGATTCACAGTTACAATGTAGCCAAGTTGTGTCTGTATGATTCACAGTTACAATGTAGCCAAGTTGTGTCTGTATGATTCACAGTTACAATGTAGCCAAGTTGTGTCTGTATGATTCACAGTTACAATGTAGCCAAGTTGTGTCTGTATGATTCACAGTTACAATGTAGCCAAGTTGTGTCTGTATGATTCACAGTTACAATGTAGCCAAGTTGTGTCTGTATGATTCACGGTTACAATGTAACCAAGTTGTGTCTGTATGATTCACAGTTACAATGTAACCAAGTTGTGTCTGTATGATTCACGGTTACAACGTAGCCAAGCCGTGTCTGTATGATTCACGGTTACAATGTAGCCAAGCCGTGTCTGTATGATTCACGGTTACAATGTAGCCAAGCCGTGTCTGTATGATTCACAGTTACAATGTAGCCAAGCCGTGTCTGTATGATTCACAGTTACAATGTAGCCAAGCCGTGTCTGTATGATTCACAGTTACAATGTAACCAAGTTGTGTCTGTATGATTCACAGTTACAATGTAACCAAGCTGTGTCTGTACGCCTTGTGCACCAAAAGATAAAGCGCAGGATATTTGTGTCTTGATAAAAACAGCTCTGCTTGCAGGCCCGACTCCACAAGGAACTCCTCAGTTTTAGTTGTGTGTCCCTTTATAAAAATGTTAAAATGTTTAAGTGACAGGTTGGCGTGAAATCTGAATATCCACTGAGCTGTATCAGCACCATGGACAGAGCCCATTAGGACTGTGTGTAGGTTTTTATGTAGGGGGGCTATGGAAAGCCACTGGGTGGTTCGGTATGACACCTTTGGGTTTAAATTAAGAGCTGGGGGGAAGCGCTGCTCATTTCTGTTATGCTAATTGAATAATGTGGTAGGCTAAGTGAATAACGTGGTATTCTATTTGAATAACTAGTAGGCTATCTGAATAACGTGGTAGGCTAAGTGAATAACGTGGTAGTCTAAGTGAATAACGTGGTATTCTATTTGAATAACTAGTAGGCTATGTGAATAACGTGGTTGGCTAAGTGAATAACGTGGTAGTCTAAGTGAATAACGTGGTATTCTATTTGAATAACTAGTAGGCTATGTGAATAACGTGGTTGGCTAAGTGAATAGCGTGGTAATCTAATTGAATACCATGGTAGGCTACGTGAATAACTGGTAGGCCCATTGAATAACGTGGTAGGCTAGGTGAATAACTGGTAGGCTAAGTGAATAACGTGGTATTCTAATTGAATACCATGGTAGGCTACGTGAATAACTGGTAGGCCCATTGAATAACGTGGTAGGCTAGGTGAATAACTGGTAGGCTAAGTGAATAACTTGGTATTCTAATTGAATACCATGGTAGGCTACGTGAATAACTGGTAGGCCCATTGAATAACGTGGTAGGCTAGGTGAATAACTAGTAGGCTAAGTGAATAACGTGGTATTCTAATTGAATACCATGGTAGGCTACGTGAATAACTGGTACGCTACGTGAATAACGTGGTAGGCTAAGTGAATAGCGTGGTAATCTAAACTCTGCCTCAAGCCACACCACTCCAGAGTTCAGTTAGCTTCTTAGCTGCTTCACTCAACTCTGCCTCAAGCCACACCACTCCAGAGTTCAGTTAGCTTCTTAGCTGCTTCACTCAACTCTGCCTCACGCCCCACCACTACAGAGTTCAGTTAGCTTCTTAGCTTCTTCACTCAACTCTGCCTCACGCCCCACCACTCCAGAGTTCAGTTAGCTTCTTAGCTGCTTCACTCAACTCTGCCTCAAGCCACACCACTCCAGAGTTCAGCTAGCTTCTTAGCTGTTTCACTCAACTCTGCCTCAAGCCACACCAATCCAGAGTTCAGTTAGCTTCTTAGCTGCTTCACTCAACTCTGCCTCAAGCCACACCACTCCAGAGTTCAGTTAGCTTCTTAGCTGCTTCACTCAACTCTGCCTCAGGCCCACCACTCCAGAGTTCAGTTAGCTTCTTAGCTAACTGTAAAATATATTAGTGTTGCTTGCCTATTTAGCTCTAACTAATCTGCCACTGCCTCCATGGATGTCAGAAATCAAACCACGATGACGCTGCCGAGCTCCAGCAGGCTCCGCTTGAAGAGCATATTAAATATTAAGGGAAAGCCAGTGACATCATTTCAGCACAAACCTAGGGTATGGAATGGCAAAATGACTTCCTTAGCCAGCCTAGGTTTTCAACTGCCTTTCTTTAGTGTGTAGAGTGCTGTCCATGGTGCTGATAGAGCGCCATGGCGATTTCACACCAACCTGTCACTTCTTGGTCAAAAGCACTCATCGGTCTCTGCATTTTAACTTTCATGTCAATTGTGGTATAGCGCGACATAAGCAGAATTCAATATAATTCCAATACAGGAACCTAATGATACCTAGTCAGCTGTACAACTTAACGCCTTCAACTGAAATGTGTCTTCCGCACTTAACCCAAGCCTTCTGAATCGCGACCTGTATACTCTCTTTGGCTGGCCCTCCCTACATATTCGTCGCCAAACCCATAGGCTCCAAGTCATCTATAAGTCTTTGCTAGGTAAAGCCCCGCCTTATCTCAGCTCACTAGTCACCATAGCAACACCCGCTCCAGCAGGTATATTTCACTGGTCATCCCCAAAGACAACACTTCCTTTGGTCGCCTTTCCTTCCAGTTCTCTGCTGCCAATGACTGGAACGAACGGCAAAAATCTCTGAAGCTGGAGACTCATATCTCCCTCACTAACTTTAAGCATCAGCTGTCAGAGCAGCTTATCGATCACTGTACCTGTACACAGCCAATCTGTAAATAGCCCATCCAACTACCTCATCCCCATATTATTACTTATCCTCTTGCTCTTTTGGACCCCAGTATCTCTACTTACACATCACCATCTGCACGTCTTTCCATCCAGTGTTAATGCTAAATTGTCATTATTTCACCTCTATGGCCTATTTATTGCCATGAATCCCTACTCTTCTACATTTGCACACACTGTACATAGATTTTTCCATTGTGTTATTGACTGAATGTTTGTTTATGTGTAGCTCTGTGTTGTTGTTGTTGTCGCACTGCTTTGCTTTATCTTGGCCAGGTCGCAGTTGTAAATGAGAACTTGTTCTCAACTGGCCTACCTGGTTAAATAAAGGTGTTCTCAACTAGCCTACCTGGTTAAATAAAGGTGTTCTCAACTAGCCTACCTGGTTAAATAAAGGTGTTCTCAACTAGCCTACCTGGTTAAATAAAGGTGAAATAAAATAAAATAAATAAATAAATAAAACTGTGTCACATCATAGAGAGACCCTACATTATATTCCCTGGGTAGAGCTACATATCACTATGTCACATCATAGAGAGAGCCTACATTATATTCCCTGGGTAGAGCTACACATCACTATGTCACATCATAGAGAGAGCCTACATTATATTCCCTGGGTAGAGCTACACATCACTATGTCACATCATAGAGAGAGCCTACATTATATTCCCTGGGTAGAGCTACACATCACTATGTCACATCATAGAGAGAGCCTACATTATATTCCCTGGGTAGAGCTACACATCACTATGTCACATCATAGAGAGAGCCTACATTATATTCCCTGGGTAGAGCTACACATCACTATGTCACATCATAGAGAGACCCTACATTATATTCCCTGGGTAGAGCTACACATCACAATGTCACATCATAGAGAGAGCCTACATTATATTCCCTGGGTAGAGCTACACATCACTATGTCACATCATAGAGAGAGCCTACATTATATTCCCTGGGTAGAGCTACACATCACTATGTCACATCATAGAGAGAGCCTACATTATATTCCCTGGGTAGAGCTACACATCACTATGTCACATCATAGAGAGAGCCTACATTATATTCCCTGGGTAGAGCTACACATCACTATGTCACATCATAGAGAGAGCCTACATTATATTCCCTGGGTAGAGCTACACATCACTATGTCACATCATAGAGAGACCCTACATTATATTCCCTGGGTAGAGCTACACATCACAATGTCACATCATAGAGAGAGCCTACATTATATTCCCTGGGTAGAGCTACACATCACTATGTCACATCATAGAGAGAGCCTACATTATATTCCCTGGGTAGAGCTACACATCACTATGTCACATCATAGAGAGAGCCTACATTATATTCCCTGGGTAGAGCTACACATCACTATGTCACATCATAGAGAGAGCCTACATTATATTCCCTGGGTAGAGCTACACATCACTATGTCACATCATACAGAGAGCCTACATTATATTCCCTGGGTAGAGCTACACATCACTATGTCACATCATAGAGAGAGCCTACATTATATTCCCTGGGTAGAGCTACACATCACTATGTCACATCATAGAGAGAGCCTACATTATATTCCCTGGGTAGAGCTACACATCACTATGTCACATCATAGAGAGAGCCTACATTATATTCCCTGGGTAGAGCTACACATCACTATGTCACATCATAGAGAGACCCTACATTATATTCCCTGGGTAGAGCTACATATCACTATGTCACATCATAGAGAGAGTCTACATTATATTCCCTGGGTAGAGCTACATATCACTATGTCACATCATAGAGAGAGCCTACATTATATTCCCTGGGTAGAGCTACATATCACTATGTTACAACATAGAAATAGATTTTCTACATTATTTTCTGGTTGTCTGGAACTTGGTGACAAGGGTCTGTATCTGGGGATATCTTTACATTTTGTTATTCTAGAGAATACAGATATTATATGTTTGGAATCCAGATGTATTTTATACATACACTACATGCCCAAAAGTATGTGGACACCAGCATGCCCAACATCTCATTCCAAACACATGGGCATTACTGTGGAGTTGGTCCCCCTTTTGCTGCTATAACAGCCTCCACTCTTCTGGGAAGGCGTTCCACTAGATGTTGGAACATTGCTGCTATAACAGCCTCCACTCTTCTGGGAAGACTTTCCACTAGATGTTGGAACATTGCTGCTATAACAGCCTCCACTCTTCTGGGAAGACTTTCCACTAGATGTTGGAACATTGATGCTATAACAGCCTCCACTCTTCTGGGAAGGCTTTCCACTAGATGTTGGAACATTGATGCTATAACAGCCTCCACTCTTCTGGGAAGGCTTTCCACTAGATGTTGGAACACTGCTGCGTGGACTTGCTTCTATTCATCCACAAGAGCATTAGTGAGGTCGGACACTGATGTTGGGCGATTGGGCCTGGCTCGCAGTCGGCGTTCCAATTCATCCCAAAGGTATGCAATGGGGTTAAAGTCAGGGCTCTATGCGGGCAAATCAAGTTCTTCCACACCGATCTCGACAAACCGTTTCTGTGTGGACCTCGCTTTGTGCACGGGGCGTTGTCATGCTGAAACAGGAAAAGGTTTTCCCTAAACTGCTGCCACAAAGTTGGATGCACAGAATTGCCTATAATTTATTTATATGCTGTAGCATTAAAGGCCTTATCAGTCTGAACCCATCTAAAGGCCTTGTCAGTCTGAAGCCATCAGTCTGAACCCATCAGTCTGAACCCATCTAAAGGCCTTATCAGTCTGAACCCATCTATGTTTTCTTTGTTCATAAGAACACAGATTGTGTGTGTGTGTGTGTGTGTGTGTGTGTCACAGGTGTGTAAATGCATGAAGTCTGTTTGTATGTTTTGGCTTGATTGTCATGAGAAGAGCTTTGGTTTGTATCCTAAAGGAAGAAAGCTCACTCTCCCCCCCCCTCTCTCTCTCTCTCTCTGTCTCTCTCTCTCTCTTCTTTCTCCCTCCACATTAGAGTGATGAGTGAAGCAATTGTTATTCTGATTATTTCATGCTGTGCCGCGTTGCACATGTGTGTAGCAGAACTGTACTGACCGTTCGCTCCTTTTGTTCAACTGCTTCACTTCACATGCGTCTTTCTGAAAAGAGCGATGGAGTAAGAGGATGTGAGAGGACAGAGGAGAGAGATTGAGAGAGGAGAGTAGAGAGGAGAAAGAGGAAAGAGAAGAGACTGTGAAGCGAAGGAGGACTATTATGTGAGAGGGCCTCTATTGAAGTGATCTGTCCTTTGAAACACAATGCCACCAGGCAACCAATCAAAACACAGAAAGAGAGAAGGTTAGAAAACAGATGAATGGAGGTCATAGGCCTACACATTAGGGCAGACCCCAATTTGTCGACTGGTCGATTGTTTGGTCGACAGGCTGTTGGTCGACAAAGATGTTTTATTCCTTTTATTATCTTTTGCTCAAAATAGCTTCCAGCTGTGTCTGTCCTGAGCTCGCTGGTGCAGGAAATTCTGAGGGACCAGAATATTTTATATATATTCGGCAGGACCCAAGTTTATATTTTATACAATGTTTCCAGCTCGTTGCTGACAGGCCATGTGTAGCCAATGTGATTTATAGGATACTTATTTTTAACAGGATATGTTCTACCTGCAGGCTGCAATGTTTTTATTTATTGGCTTTATGTAGACTATTTTTACATAGTTGGCAACTTTTTTAGTTTTGTGCCATTTTCATTTAGATTTCGATAGAATTTTGATGAACCACATGACAATGATTGTGAGATGTATAAATTAAATTAAACTGTTCCACAAAAATGTGCATAAGAAAACCATAATTGCCACGCAGATCGCTAGGAATGGTAAGATAAATAGCAACTTCAGGAGAGTAATAGCAGAATCTGCGAAAGCCAGCAGGAACGGTGTGGAGAATGGTCGGGTCAGGTTAAAGTTATCCTGGTTTATCTTTATCTCTGACTCCCTCGAGTCATTTGTGTCTGAATTTCATCAAACAGCACCAGACAAGCATATAGCTGATTTTATTAAAACACATAAGGTGTGTCTATATGTGGAAAAATACACCGTTTTAAAATGTCGACCAATCGATTGGTTAAAAGAACAGACAACTTTCGGTCGACCAAGAATTGTTTTCGTCGTGAAAGCCTCCACATAAACAAACAGTACAGTAATGAACCCGACTAATGATCTACTGATAAATACTGATGAAGAGGTGACCTAAAACCTAGCGGTGGCCACTGATTGGCTGAATACCCGGGGCGCGAGGTGGTTGGAGTAAGTAGTTCTAAAACCTGGATACAGCATTTATGTGATGACCAACAGACCAATGTGTCTCTTTGGCTGTTGAGAGAGCTGGGCAAACTCTCCCACCCTGCCCTCATAATGAGCCATTGAGAAAAACTTTATTGGGTATGAGAAAAACACTTGATGGTTGTATAATGGCCAAAGTATCATTGATGTTTACTTGTGAAGAGACTACAGAATGTGATGGGGATGTTGGTGATGTGTTTGGCGCCATACTCTCGGTAAAAATAAGTATTTATAATTGTATTATTTAACGAGGCAAGTCAGTAAAGAACACATTCTTATATACAATGATGGCATAGGAACATTGGGTTAACTGCCTTGTTCAGGGGCAGAACGACACATTTTTACCATGTCAGCTCAGGGATTCGATCTAGCAACCTTTCGGTAACTGGCCCAATGCTCTAACCACTAGGCTACCTGCTGGTTACTGGACCCAACTCTCTAACCACTAGGCTACCTGCTGGTTACTGGCCCAACACTCTAACCACTAGGCTACCTGCTGGTTACTGGACCCAACCTTCTAACCACTAGGCTACCTGCTGGTTACTGGCCCAACGCTCTAACCACTAGGCTACCTGCTGGTTACTGGCCCAACGCTCTAACCACTAGGCTACCTGCTGGTTACTGGACCCAACGCTCTAACCACTAGGCTACCTGCTGGTTACTGGACCAACACTCTAACCACTAGGCTACCTGCCGCCCAATTAATAATATTAATGAATTATAATTTTGCCAATCAAAAGTTATTATTAGACCGTGTATGTTTGCTAATTTACTCACTGAGATAATTTCATAAAATGTGAAGTCTTTATCTCAACGTGTTTTCCTTGTTATTGAGATGCAATACGGACACACCTGGCTAGAACCTTCACACCTGGCTCGAACCTTCTCACCTGGCTAGAACCTTCCCCAGCTAGGCAATACGGACACACCTGGCTAGAACCTTCCCACCTGGCTAGAACCTTCCCCAGCTAGGCAATACGGACACACTTGGCTAGAACCTTCCCACCTGGCTAGAACCTTCCCACCTGGGTAGAACCTTCGCACCTGGCTAGATCCTTCCCACCTGGCTAGAACCTTCCCACCTCGCTAGAACCTTCCCACCTGGCTCCCAAATGTATGACGTATGTCGCATAGCTGAGAGTGGAGTGGAGACGAATGGATTTCAGTCAGTTCAGTCAGATGTCCTGCTGAACCCTTCCCAGCTAGCTAGTTCAGTCAGTCATCCTGAAGAACCTTCCCCAGCTAGCTAGTTCAGCCAGCCGTCCTGTAGAACCCTTCCCGGCTAGCTAGTTTATGCTGGCTAGTAGACAACAACAGCAGCTTGACACTCGTTAAAACTGGTAAATAAAATTATGTTTATTTCGATGGGTATAGGAGAAACTTGTAGTATGGGCCACAATGGGCCACCATCTTGATGTCACCAGAGGTCTTCTTTATATTCAATGTCAAGCATGAGTTATCAAGCCATTTTACATTTGAAACCATATGTTGTGTCAACACCACAAGACATGTTTTTCCTGCCGCATAAACTACAGTGTTGTCAGCAGACATCTGGACATTCCTCAGGAAGACCTTATGTATAAACTAAAAAGAAGCAGACCTATAACCGATCCTAGCGGGACACACATTCTGCTTTTCTGAGCTGTAGATATGAAGTTATTGACCACTATAGTTTGTTCCCTGTTGTTGAGATATGATTCAAACCATCTTAGTGCTTTTGTTAGAAAATACAGTTCAAATCAAATCAAATGTTATTTGTCACAAGCGCCGAATACAACAGGTGTAGTAGACCTTACATCAAATGGGCACTTGTAAGCCCTTAACCAACAATGCTAGTTAAAAAAAAGACATTACAAAAGGTGAGATAAGAATAACAAAATAATTAAAGAGCAGCAGTAAATAACAATAGCGGGGCTATATACAGGGGGTACCGGTACAGAGTCAATGTGTCAATGTGCGGGGGCACTGGTGTTGAGTCAATTATGTATTACCTCAATTGGCAATGCATAGATAATAACAGAGAATAGCAGCAGAGTGGAAGGGCTAGGGGGTAGAAACTGTTTAGAAGCCTCTTGGACCTAGACTTGTCACTCCGGTACCGATATCTTTTCCTGAGGGGGAATAGGTTTTGTCGTGACCTCTTCACGACTGTCGTGGTGTGCTTGGACCGTGTTAGTTTGTTGGTGATTTGGACACTAAGGAACTTAGGAAGCTCTCAACCTGCTCCACTGCAGCCCCGTTGATGAGAATAGGGGCATGCTCGGTCCTCTTGTTCCTGGAGTCCACTATCATCTCCTTTGTCTTGATCACGTTAAGGGAGAGGTTGTTGTCATTGCACCACATGGTCAGGTCTCTGGCCTCCTCCCCATAGGCTGTCTCATCGTTGTCAGTGATCAGGCCTACCACTGTTGTGTCATCAGCAAACTTAATGATGGTGTTGGAGTCGTGCCTGGCCATGCATCATGAGTGAACAGGGAATACAAGAGGGGACTGAACACACACCCCTGAGGGACCCCAGTGTTGAGCATCAGCGTGGTGGAGGATTTGTAACCTCCCCTCACCACCTGGTGGTGGCCCGTCAGGAAGTCCAGGATCCAGTTGCAGAGGGAAGCATTTAGTCCCAGGGTCCTTAGCTTATTGATGAGCTTTGAGGGTACTATGATGTTGAACGCTGAGTTGTAGTCAATGAATAGCACTCTCACATAGGTGTTCCTTGTGTCCAGATGGGAAAGGGCAGTGTGCAGTACTAGAGAGATTGTATCATCTGTGGATCTGTTGGGGCGGTATGCAAATTGGAGTGGGTCTAGAGTTCCTAGGACAATGGTGTTGATGTGAGCCGTTACCAGCCTTTCAAAGCACTTCATGGCTACAGACGTGAGTGCTACGGATCGGTAGTCATTTAGGCAGGTTACATTAGTGTTTTTGGACACAGGCACTATGGTGGTCTACTTGAAGCATGTTGATATTACAGACTCAATCAGGGACATGTTGAAAATGTCAGTGAAGACACCTGCCAGTTGGTCTCCATATGCCCGGAGCACACGTCTTGGTAATCCGTCTGGCCCCGCAGCCTTGTGTATGTTGACCAGTTTTAAGGTCTTACTCACGTCGGCTATGGAGAGCGTGATCACACAGTTGTCCGGAACAGGTGATGCTCTCATGCATGTCTCAGTGTTGCTAGCCTCGAAGAGAGCGTGATCACACGGTGGTCTGCTGAAAACATGTTGGTATTACAGACTCGGACAGGGAGAGTGTCACTTTCTGACCTTAGTTCTTTTGTTATATCTTTGTTTTAGTATGGTCAGGGCTTGAGTTAGGTGGGTTGTCTATGTTCCTTTTTCTATGTGGTGTTTTTGTGTTTGGCCTAGTATGGTTCTCAATCAGAGGCAGGTGTCGTTAGTTATCTCTGATTGAGAATCATAGTTAGGTAGCCTTTTCCCACCTGTGTGGTGTGGGTGATTATTTTCTGTGTCTGTGTGTTCCACACGGAACTGTTTCGGTTTTTGTATTTTTCAGTGTTCTATTAAAATAATCATGAACACGTACCACGCTGCGCATTGGTCCTCCAATCCTTCCTACTGCTCCTCGTCAGAGGAGGAAGAAGACCGTTACTGTCACACCCTGACCATAGTTTGCTTTGTATGTTTCTATGTTTTGTTTGGTCAGGTGTGATCTGAGTGGGCATTCTATGTTGGATGTCTTGTTTGTCTGTTTCTGTGTTTGGGCCTGATATGGTTCTCAATCAGAGGCAGGTGTTAGTCATTGTCTCTGATTGGGAACCATATTTAGGTAGTCTGTTTTGTGTTGGGTTTTGTGGGTGGTTGTCTCCTGTGTCAGTGTTTGTACCACACGGGACTGTTTCGGGTTTTCACGTTTCTTGTTTTGTAGTTGTATTCATGTATAGTTTCATCATTAAAGAACCATGAATTATAACCACGCTGCATTTTGGTCCGCCTCTCCTTCCCAGGAATAAGCCCGGTACAGTTGCAAAATCACCCACCACCAATGGACCAAGCAGCGTGGTAACAGGCAGCAGTGATCTCCGGACTCCTGGACTTGGGAGGAGATACTTGACGGCAAGGGACCCTGGGCACAGAATGGGGAATATCGCCGCCCCAAGGCAGAGCTGGAGGCAGCGAAAGCCGAGAGGCGGCATTGTGAGGAGCTAGCACGGCAGCGCGGCTGGGACGAGAGGCAGCCCCAAAAATGTATTGGGGGATGGCACAAGTCAGGTAGGAAACCTGCGCCAACTCCCCATGCTTACCGTGGAGAGAGAGGGACCGGGCAGGCACCGTATTATGCAGTGAGGCGCGCGGTGTCCCCGGTGCGCAGGCATAGCCCGGTGCGTCATATCGCAGCGCCTCGTATCGGCCGGGCTAGAGTGGGCATCGAGCCAGGTGCCATGAAGCCGGCTCAGCGCATTTGGTCTCCAGTGCGTCTCCTCGGGCTGGGGTACATAGCACCAGCCCTACCTATGCATGGTGTCCCCGGTGCGGGCTATTCCACCTCGCCGCACTGGCCTGGCTACGGGGAGCCTTCAACCAGGTAAGGTAAGGGCAGGCTCTGTGCTCAAGACCTATAGTGCGCCTCCACGGGCCGGTCTATCCGGTGCCTCCTCCACGCACCAGCCCTCCGGTGGCAGCCCCTCGTACCAGGCTGTCTCTCCGTCTCCTCCCTACAGGCGCTCCCGCCTGTTCAGCGCTGCCAGAATCCCCCTTCTGTCTAGCGCTGCCAGAGTCCCCCTCCTGTTCAGCGCTGCCAGAGTCCCCCTCCTGTTCAGCGCTGCCAGAGTGCCCCTCCTGTTCAGCGCTGCCAGAGTGCCCCTCCTGTTCAGCGCTGCCAGAGTGCCCCTCCTGTTCAGCGCTGCCAGAGTGCCCCTCCTGTTCAGCGCTGCCAGAGTCTCCCCTCCTGTTCAGCGCTGCCAGAGTCTCCCCTCCTGTTCAGCGCTGCCAGAGTCTCCCCTCCTGTTCAGCGCTGCCAGAGTCTCCCCTCCTGTTCAGCGCTGCCAGAGTCTCCCCTCCTGTTCAGCGCTGCCAAAGTCTCCCCTCCTGTTCAGCGCTGCCAGAATCTCCCTCCTGTTCAGCGCTGCCAGAGTGCCCCTCCTGTTCAGCACTGCCAGAGTCCCCCTCCTGTTCAGCGCTGCCAGAGTCCCCCTCCTGTTCAGCGCTGCCAGAGTCCCCCTCCTGTTCAGCGCTGCCAGAGTCCCCCTCCTGTTCAGCGCTGCCAGAGTCCCCCTCCTGTTCAGCGCTGCCAGAGTCCCCCTCCTGTTCAGCGCTGCCAGAGTCCCCCTCCTGTTCAGCGCTGCCAGAGTCCCCCTCCTGTTCAGCGCTGCCAGAGTCCCCCTCCTGTTCAGCGCTGCCAGAGTCCCCCTCCTGTTCAGCGCTGCCAGAGTCCCCCTCCTGTTCAGCGCTGCCAGAGTCCCCCTCCTGTTCAGCGCTGCCAGAGTCCCCCTCCTGTTCAGCACTGCCAGAGTCCCCCTCCATCAGCAAAATAATGGCAGTAGTGGAGGTTAGATAGTCGTTGCCTCTGACGTTGCCTCTGACGTTGCCTCTGACGTAACCGTCGATTTCATTCAGAAGGTGCTGGATCTCTCTCCTCCCCTTGGCTTTTAAAAAAGTGACAATTCTCTTACCCTTGTTCAGGACAGCTTGAGTCAGGCGACTGTCCATCTCGATGCCAGTGAGGGTATTGAAGTGGTCACAGAGCCATAACTTGGTGAAAAGGAAAGGCCACTGTTCCTGGAGGTCACTGAAGCTTGGAGGAGGACAAGTGTTGATTATGTGTTGTAGATAAGTGTATGTCAGCTTCGTCAAATCAAATCAAAATGTAGTTTGTCACATGCAAGGAACAGAACCTTACAGTAAAATGCTTACTTTACAAGCCCTTAACCAACAATGCATTAAGAAGTAAAAATATTAATATAAAATAAAATGTGAAGTAAAAAATGTATAAATAACAAATAGAAAATAAAAGTTACAAATAAGTTAACAGCAGCATTAAAATAACAATAGTGAGGGTATATACAGGGGGTACCGGTACAGAGTTAATGTGGAGACTATATACAGGGGGTACCGGTACAGAGTCAATGTGGAGGCTATATACAGGGGGTACCGGTACAGAGTCAATGTGGAGGCTATATACAGGGGGTACCGGTACAGAGTCAATGGGGAGACTATATACAGGGGGTACCGGTACAGAGTCAATGGGGAGACTATATACAGGGTGTACCAGTACAGAGTCAATGTGGAGGCTATATACAGGGGGTACCGGTACAGAGTTAATGTGTGGAGACTATATACAGGGGGTACCGGTACAGAGTCAATGTGGAGGCTGTATACAGGGGGTACCGGTACAGAGTCAATGGGGAGACTATATACAGGGGGTACCGGTACAGAGTCCATGTGCGGGGGCTATATACAGGGGGTACCGGTACAGAGTTAATGTGTGGAGACTATATACAGGGGGTACCGGTACAGAGTCCATGTGCGGGGGCTATATACAGGGGGTACCGGTACAGAGTCAATGTGCGGGGGCGATATACAGGGGGTACCGGTACAGAGTCCATGTGTGGAGACTATATACAGGGGGTACCGGTACAGAGTCAATGTGCGGGGGCGATATACAGGGGGTACCGGTACAGAGTCCATGTGTGGAGACTATATACAGGGGGTACCGGTACAGAGTCCATGTGTGGAGACTATATACAGGGGGTACCGGTACAGAGTCAATGTGCGGGGGCGATATACAGGGGGTACCGGTACAGAGTCCATGTGTGGGGGCTATATACAGGGGGTACCGGTACAGAGTCCATGTGTGGAGACTATATACAGGGGGTACCGGTACAGAGTCAATGTGCGGGGGCGATATACAGGGGGTACCGGTACAGAGTTAATGTGCGGGGGCGATATACAGGGGGTACCGGTACAGAGTCCATGTGTGGAGACTATATACAGGGGGTACCGGTACAGAGTCCATGTGCGGGGGCTATATACAGGGGGTACCGGTACAGAGTTCATGTGCGGGGGCTATATACAGGGGGTACCGGTACAGAGTCCATGTGTGGAGACTATATACAGGGGGTACCGGTACAGAGTCCATGTGCGGGGGCTATATACAGGGGGTACCGGTACAGAGTCCATGTGTGGGGGCTATATACAGGGGGTACCGGTACAGAGTCCATGTGTGGGGGCTATATACAGGGGGTACCGGTACAGAGTCCATGTGTGGGGGCTATATACAGGGGGTACCGGTACAGAGTCCATGTGTGGGGGCTATATACAGGGGGTACCGAGTCCATGTGCGAGGGCACAGGTTAATCGAGGTAATTGAGGTAATAGGTACATGTCGGTAGAGTTAAGGTGACTATGCATAGATAATAAACAGAGAGTAGCAGCAGCGTAGAAGAGGGGTCTGGGTAGCCCTTTGATTAGCTGTTCAGGAGTCTAACCAAAATAGAGAATAAAAGCCTCTCTATGGCCAGGGCGTGACAGGTAGAAGTTCTTGTCTGCAACTCTGGGGCCCACACAGCTGAAAATGGTCGCAATGACCTGACTCTTGTTTTCCAGGGAGTCTGGGGTTTCTTTCTCTGGAAGGTCCTTTGGTTGCCAGTTGATGCAGCTATAACTGTCGACTTTGGATCTTACTGTTTTAGCCTGTCCACTGACTTCCTCTTCCTCTTGGGTCTATGCAGCTATAACTGTCAACCTTGGATCTTGCTGTTTTAGCCTGTCCACTGACTTCCTCTTCCTCTTGGGTCTATGCAGCTGTAACTGTCGACCTTGGATCTTACTGTTTTAGCCTGTCCACTGACTTCCTCTTCCTCTTGGGTCTATGCAGCTATAACTGTCGACCTTGGATCTTACTGTTTTAGCCTGTCCACTGATTTCCTCTTCCTCTTGGGTCTATGCAGCTGTAACTGTCGACCTTGGATCTTACTGTTTTAGCCTGTCCACTGACTTCCTCTTCCTCTTGGGTCTATGCAGCTATAACTGTCGACCTTGGATCTTACTGTTTTAGCCTGTCCACTGACTTCCTCTTCCTCTTGGGTCTATGCAGCTATAACTGTCAACCTTGGATCTTGCTGTTTTAGCCTGTCCACTGACTTCCTCTTCCTCTTGGGTCTATGCAGCTATAACTGTCGACCTTGGATCTTGCTGTTTTAGCCTGTCCACTGACTTCCTCTTCCTCTTGGGTCTATGCAGCTATAACTGTCAACCTTGGATCTTGCTGTTTTAGCCTGTCCACTGACTTCCTCTTCCTCTTGGGTCTATGCAGCTATAACTGTCAACCTTGGATCTTGCTGTTTTAGCCTGTCCACTGACTTCCTCTTCCTCTTGGGTCTATGCAGCTATAACTGTCAACCTTGGATCTTGCTGTTTTAGCCTGTCCACTGACTTCCTCTTCCTCTTGGGTCTATGCAGCTATAACTGTCAACCTTGGATCTTGCTGTTTTAGCCTGTCCACTGACTTCCTCTTCCTCTTGGGTCTATGCAGCTATAACTGTCAACCTTGGATCTTCCTGTTTTAGCCTGTCCACTGACTTCCTCTTCCTCTTGGGTCTATGCAGCTATAACTGTCGACCTTGGATCTTACTGTTTTAGCCTGTCCACTGACTTCCTCTTCCTCTTGGGTCTATGCAGCTATAACTGTCAACCTTGGATCTTGCTGTTTTAGCCTGTCCACTGACTTCCTCTTCCTCTTGGGTCTATGCAGCTATAACTGTCAACCTTGGATCTTGCTGTTTTAGCCTGTCCACTGACTTCCTCTTCCTCTTGGGTCTATGCAGCTATAACTGTCAACCTTGGATCTTGCTGTTTTAGCCTGTCCACTGACTTCCTCTTCCTCTTGGGTCTATGCAGCTATAACTGTCAACCTTGGATCTTACTGTTTTAGCCTGTCCACTGACTTCCTCTTCCTCTTGGGTCTATGCAGCTATAACTGTCAACCTTGGATCTTGCTGTTTTAGCCTGTCCACTGACTTCCTCTTCCTCTTGGGTCTACGGAATCTATCTAACGTGCGGTTGCAATTTTTGTGTTCCACTCTGGTTTTAATGTTAGTGAACAGGAAGTGGTACCCAATGCCAAGTGGTTCTCCTTCCTCGTTCAAAAGTCTTTGTGTACTGCTTTACAATGGATTTCGCAATTTCACTGCATAAGGCCTTGTTGGGATTGCAAGTACTGATTGTTGGTCAGTGGGGAACAGCTCCTCAACACTGTCTTGGTAGTTACTGATAGTTGGTCAGTGGGGAACAGCTCCTCAACACTGTCTTGGTAGTTACTGATTGTAGGTCAGTGGGGAACAGCTCCTCAACACTGTCTGATAGTTACTGATTGTTGGTCAGTGGGGAACAGCTCCTCAACACTGTCTGATAGTTACTGATTGTTGGTCAGTGGGGAACAGCTCCTCAACACTGTCTTGGTAGTTACTGATTGTAGGTCAGTGGTGAACAGCTCTTCAACACTGTCTGATAGTTACTGATTGTTGGTCAGTGGGGAACAGCTCCTCAACACTGTCTTGGTAGTTACTGATTGTAGGTCAGTGGTGAACAGCTCTTCAACACTGTCTGATAGTTACTGATTGTTGGTCAGTGGGGAACAGCTCCTCAACACTGTCTTGGTAGTTACTGATTGTAGGTCAGTGGTGAACAGCTCTTCAACACTGTCTGATAGTTACTGATTGTTGGTCAGTGGGGAACAGCTCCTCAACACTGTCTGATAGTTACTGATTGTTGGTCAGTGGGGAACAGCTCCTCAACACTGTCTGATAGTTACTGATTGTTGGTCAGTGGGGAACAGCTCCTCAACACTGTCTGATAGTTACTGATTGTAGGTCAGTGGTGAACAGCTCTTCAACACTGTCTGATAGTTACTGATTGTTGGTCAGTGGGGAACAGCTCTTCAACACTGTCTGATAGTTAATGATTGTAGGTCATTGGGGAACAGCTCCTCAACACTGTCTGATAGTTACTGATTGTAGGTCATTGGGGAACAGCTCTTCAACACTGTCTGATAGTTACTGATTGTAGGTCATTGGGGAACAGCTCCTCAACACTGTCTGATAGTTACTGATTGTAGGTCAGTGGTGAACAGCTCCTCAACACTGTCTGATAGTTACTGATTGTTGGTCAGTGGGGAACAGCTCCTCAACACTGTCTGGTAGTTACTGATTGTAGGTCAGTGGTGAACAGCTCTTCAACACTGTCTGATAGTTACTGATTGTTGGTCAGTGGGGAACAGCTCCTCAACACTGTCTGATAGTTACTGATTGTTGGTCAGTGGTGAACAGCTCCTCAACACTGTCTGATAGTTACTGATTGTTGGTCAGTGGGGAACAGCTCCTCAACACTGTCTGATAGTTACTGATTGTTGGTCAGTGGGGAACAGCTCCTCAACACTGTCTGATAGTTACTGATTGTTGGTCAGTGGGGAACAGCTCCTCAACACTGTCTTGATAGTTACTGATTGTAGGTCATTAGGGAACAGCTCCTCAACACTGTCTGATAGTTACTGATTGTTGGTCAGTGGGGAACAGCTCCTCAACACTGTCTTGGTAGTTACTGATTGTTGGTCAGTGGGGAACAGCTCCTCAACACTGTCTGATAGTTACTGATTGTTGGTCAGTGGGGAACAGCTCCTCAACACTGTCTGATAGTTACTGATTGTTGGTCAGTGGGGAACAGCTCCTCAACACTGTCTGATAGTTACTGATTGAAATCAAAACAATGTATTCTGTCTGTTTAAATCGACAACATCTTGAAAAAAAGAGGACATGGACATGCGTTTTGTTTTTTAGGTTTACACCTTTTCTGAAAAACAATATGGTTAACCATGACCAGAACATGTTTATCATTTGATCACTAAGCGTCAGCCATGGCTACAATTGTTTGTCACGATAACCTTGCTCACTAAGTAGCCATAAACTTGCCAATAATAATAGTAATAATAATAATAGCTAACATACTGGCTAGCAACTGCACTGCCTACAACCGCAGGGCTGTCCAGAGGGTGGTGCGGTCAGCCCATCGCATCACCGGGGGAAAACTAATTGCCCTCCAGGACACCTACAGCGCCCGATGTCACAGGAAGGCCAAAATGATCATCAAGGACAACAACCACCCGAGCCACTGCCTGTTCACCCCGCTATCATCCAGAAGGCGAGGTCAGTACAGGTGCATCTAAGCTGGGACTGAGAGACTGAAAAACAGCTTCTATCTCAAGGCCATCAAACTGTTAAATAGCCATCACTAGCACAGAGCGACTGCTGCCTACATTGAAACCACTTTAATAAATGGATGACTAGTTACTTTAATAATGTAACTTTAGCAGATGTTATTGCGGGTTTAGCGAAATGCTTGTGTTTCTAGCTCCGACAGTGCAGTAGTATCTAACTAAATTATTGTGTTTCTAGCTCCGACAGTGCAGTAGTATCTAACTAAATGCTTGTGTTCCTAGCTCCAACAGTGCAGTAGTATCTAAATAAATGCTTGTGTTTCTAGCTCCGACAGCGCAGTAGTATCTAACTAAATGCTTGTGTTTCTAGCTCTAACAATGCAGTAATATCTAACTAAATGCTTGTGTTCCTAGCTCCAACAGTGCAGAAAAATCTAACTAAATGCTGGTGTTTCTAGCTCTAACAATGCAGTAATATCTAACTAAATGCATGTGTTCCTAGCTCCAACAGTGCAGTAGTATCTGACAGTGCAGTAGTATCCAACAGTGCAGTAGTATCCAACAGTGCAGTAGTATCTAACTAAATGCTTGTGTTCCTAGCTCCAACAATGCTGTAATATCTAACAAGTAATATCAAACAATCTAAAGTAAAGGAATGAGGAATTAAGAATACATGAATATTTGGACGAGCGATGTCAGAGCGGCATAGACTAAGATACAGTAGAATAGAATATAATATATTCATAGGAGATGAGTAATGCATAGACTAAGATACAGTAGAATATAATATAGAAACCGTGGATTGATGGCAGCATTCGCGTGAAACTGAAAGCGCGAACCACTGCTTTTAATCAGGGCAAGGTGTCTGGTAACATGACCGAATACAAACAGTGCAGCTATTCCCTCCGCAAGGCTATCAAACAAGCTAAGCGCCAGTACAGAGACAAAGTAGAATCTCAATTCAACGGCTCAGACACAAGAGGCATGTGGCAGGGTCTACAGTCAATCACGGACTACAGGAAGAAATCCAGCCCAGTCACGGACCAGGATGTCTTGCTCCCAGGCAGACTAAATAACTTTTTTGCCCGCTTTGAGGACAATACAGTGCCACTGACACGGCCTGCAACGAAAACATGCGGTCTCTCCTTCACTGCAGCCGAGGTGAGTAAGACATTTAAACGTGTTAACCCTCGCAAGGCTGCAGGCCCAGACGGCATCCCCAGCCGCGCCCTCAGAGCATGCGCAGACCAGCTGGCCGGTGTGTTTACGGACATATTCAATCAATCCCTATACCAGTCTGCTGTTCCCACATGCTTCAAGAGGTCCACCATTGTTCCTGTTCCCAAGAAAGCTAAGGTAACTGAGCTAAACGACTACCGCCCCGTAGCGCTCACTTCCGTCATCATGAAGTGCTTTAAGAGACTAGTCAAGGACCATATCACCTCCACCCTACCTGACACCCTAGACCCACTCCAATTTGCTTACCGCCCAAATAGGTCCACAGACGATGCAATCTCAACCACACTGCACACTGCCCTAACCCATCTGGACAAGAGGAATACCTATGTGAGAATGCTGTTCATTGACTACAGCTCGGCATTCAACACCATAGTACCCTCCAAGCTCGTCATCAAGCTCGAGACCCTGGGTCTCGACCCCGCCCTGTGCAACTGGGTACTGGACTTCCTGACGGGCCGCCCCCAGGTGGTGAGGGTAGGCAACAACCCCCGCTGATCCTCAACACTGGGGCCCCACAAGGGTGCGTTCTGAGCCCTCTCCTGTACTCCCTGTTCACCCACGACTGCGTGGCCACGCACGCCTCCAACTCAATCATCAAGTTTGCGGACGACACAACAGTGGTAGGCTTGATTACCAACAACGACGAGACGGCCTACAGGGAGGAGGTGAGGGCCCTCGGAGTGTGGTGTCAGGAAAATAACCTCACACTCAACGTCAACAAAACTAAGGAGATGATTGTGGACTTCAGGAAACAGCAGAGGGAACACCCCCCTATCCACATCGATGGAACAGTAGTGGAGAGGGTAGCAAGTTTTAAGTTCCTCGGCGAAACATCACGGACAAACTGAATTGGTCCACTCACACAGACAGCATTGTGAAGAAGGCGCAGCAGCGCCTCTTCAACCTCAGGAGGCTGAAGAAATTCGGCTTGTCACCAAAAGCACTCACAAACTTCTACAGATGCACAATCGAGAGCATCCTGGCGGGCTGTATCACCGCCTGGTACGGCAACTGCTCCGCCCTCAACCGTAAGGCTCTCCAGAGGGTAGTGAGGTCTGCACAACGCATCACCGGGGGCAAACTACCTGCCCTCCAGGACACCTACACCACCCGATGTTACAGGAAGGCCATAAAGATCATCAAGGACATCAACCACCCGAGCCACTGCCTGTTCACCTCGCTATCATCCAGAAGGCGAGGTCAGTACAGGTGCATCAAAGCTGGGACCGAGAGACTGAAAAACAGCTTCTATCTCAAGGCCATCAGACTGTTAAACAGCCACCACTAACATTGAGTGGCTGCTGCCAACACACTGACACTGACTCAACTCCAGCCACTTTAATAATGGGAATTGATGGGAAATGATGTAAATATATCACTAGCCACTTTAAACAATGCTACCTTATATAATGTTACTTACCCTACATTATTAATCTCATATGCATACGTATATACTGTACTCTATATCATCGACTGTATCCTTATGTAATACATGTATCACTAGCCACTTTAACTATGCCACTTTGTTTACATACTCATCTCATATGTATATACTGTACTCGATACCATCTACTGTATCTTGCCTATGCTGCTCTGTACCATCACTCATTCATATATCCTTATGTACATATTCTTTATCCCCTCACACTGTGTACAAGACAGTAGTTTTGGAATTGTTAGTTAGATTACTTGTTGGTTATTACTGCATGGCCGGAACTAGAAGCACAAGCATTTCGCTACACTCGCATTAACATCTGCAACCATGTGTATGTGACAAATAAAATTTGATTTGATTTGATTTAGTATATTCATATGAGATGAGTAATGCATAGACTAAGATACAGTAGAATATAATATAGTATGTTCATATGAGATGAGTAATGCAAGATACAGTATGTAAACGATATTAATTAATTATTAAACACATGTATGTGACAAATGCAATTTGATTTGATTCATTGTTAAGGTGTTTTTCTGTACATTCTACAGTGTTTTACTGTTGAAATTACAGAACAGTCTTAGTGTACAATTTCCATACACCATAGAGGGGTTTCTTTACCATGGTACAACAGTCTGAAGTCAAGAGGGGTTTCTTTACCATGGTGCAATCAATGGGTTCCCAAATACGAACGGAGGCATAGACCCCCCCCCCCCCCCCCCCACATCGCCATAAAATAACCGTCCCAAAACGAGTTCAACTACAGTATGTGAACAGAAAAGGTTTACACTCTTAGTGTGCAGGTGAAAGGTTAAGTGATTTACACTGAATGTGGCGGCCAGGTGAAACGCACGACTCGTTCATTCTGCAGAACAGCAATGCTTGCCTGTACACCTACAGGAGGTTGAGGATGGATGGCTTAGTGGTGAGTGTTACCTATATAATGCTGGTCAGATGGATGACAGACCAGATTTGCTTTTTGGGTCTACGGACACAACGTATGAACTTCTTCACACATTATAAACATACCTGGAAGCACAAGAGTCACTGCAACATGACAGGATATGGATTTGTAATGAAGCCCCAGGCCCCTGGTGTCCGGACTGGATAAATAATGCCCCGGGCCCCCGGTATCCTGTCAATGTACAAAGGGAAGCACAGCCGTGAGCTGCCCAGTGACACGAGCCTACCAGACGAGCTAAATCACTTCTATGCTTGCTTCGAGGCTAGCAACACTGAGACATGCATGAGAGCATCAGCTGTTCCGGACGACTGTGTGATCACGCTCTTGTGACGACCCTCCCGTCTGCCGTATTCTGTCTTTGTTCTTGTTTCCTTATTAGGATGCCGGTGGGCGGAGTTGGGAGGGTCGTCAGCTTCATGGGAAACACCTGGGCCCGGTGTGTCCCAGGATAAATAGACCTCTTCCATATTCATGGGAGAGACTCTCTCCATGCAGACACCTTTGTAGATTGTGTTGTGGTTCTTGGTGGCTCACTTACACTCACTTACACTACTGATTACTGATTAAGACAGACACCAATGTCAGGTTCAATAGCCTTGTTTGTGCATTGTACAAATCCCTACAACTGGAGTCCCGGGGAACAGTCCGGCTAGTCGATTACCTATCAACTAGACTCCGTAACATCATCCTCTTCAATAGAAAGTGCAAACATAAAGGCACAACATTAAGTTCTTAACAGTCAGATCATAACAATAGAAAAAGCATTACATTTTCTTTTTTACTTCGGTTGTCATCTTCCTTTTTTAATTGTAATTTAATTATTTAAGAAAAAAATATAGATTTTAATTAACCGAGGGCAAGTTACCAGTCCCTTGCTTACAGAGTAAGCTTGTCCGGTGGCTTGCACAGCCGACCCACCCGTGAGTAAGTATTGGCTCTGACAGGGGTAGGATTAGGGGCACGAGCTGGAGAGCTTGGTGAGGTAGAAGCCTCACCTTCAGTTGGCCCATGTCTCAATTCTGTGCCCCTTACCCTTAGGCCTGGACTGTGATCCAGCTCATCTAGATGAGTGTATGGCGTGTTCTGGTTTGTCTGCTCTGCTACACGCAGATCCACCCAATTGCGACGATAGAGGGAGCCACCAACATCCACCAGGTAAGAACGTGGTGCAACTCTCTGCAGGCATGTGCCCAGCCTCCAAAGTCCTGTGTGGTCTCCCGGCAGCGGTTTCATTCTTATCGTTTCACCCATCACCAGCTCTGGTAGGTCCCGAGCAGTCCGGTCGTAGAAGCACTTAGCGAGCTGCTTTCTGTGACGCAGTTTGTCCGTGATGCCAACCATGACGCAGGGCTCAAGTAGCTTGTTAGCTACGGGGATGGTAGTCTTCAGACGTCTGGACAGAAGGCGTTGTGCTGGGCTGCTGTCCATGTTTTCGGTGGGTGTGTTCCTCCACTGTAAGATCGCTTTCCATGGGTCGTTGCTGTCGCGCAAGGCCCTGCTTAACAGGTTTTTTGCAATCTTGACAGCTGATTCTGCCTTGCCATTTGCTTTTGGGTGTCTTGGAGAGGAGGTCACGTGGTCAAACTCCCATTCTGAGGTGAAACGCTTGAACTGTGCAGTGAATTGTGGGCCATTGTCCGTGATTACCTTGTCAGGCTGACCTTGCCTTGCAAACTGCGCCTTGCAGCGCTCTATGACCGTCTCTGCAGACAAGTCAGGGAGCAGTTCAATTTCCCAAAAGTCAGAGTAGTGATCCACGATGAGAAGATAGTCCTTTTGTCTGTGGCTGAATAAGTCCATGCTGACGATTTGCCAGGCCCTTGTGGGCAGTTCGTGTGACATCATGGTTTCCTTTTGCTGTTCATGAGCGTACTCGTTGCATGTGGTACAGTTGCTGACAAAGTCTTTAATTTCTGCTTGCATGTTTGGCCAGTATAATGTTTCACGAGCCTGGCGGTAGCATGCATCACCTCCAACGTGACTGGAGTGTATGCGGGTAAGTGTATGCGGGTATCTCTGGACGTAGTGATTTGGGAATAATGACCTTCTGACCTCTGAACAAGACGCCATTTTGCACGCTGATCTCATCTCGAAAGGTGTCTCCTCTTTCAGGTATGGCCAACCTGCGAGAGCCATGGACTTCAGTGACTGTAGGTGTTCGTCCTTGTCAGTGTGTTGCTTTATCTGGGCTAGGCGGTGATCTGTGACGTTTAAGTAGTCTGCCTGATTGATCTGTTGAACATCTTGTTGTTCCTGCTGTAGCGAACAGATGGCCTGCCACTGATAGACAGTGCCTCTGCCTGTACATTGTGTTGTTGCCCTGCTCAGTGTGTCGCTGATGTACATCTCTGGTCCTGGCTTGTAAATGACCTTCAGGCTGTAGTTTTGCAGAGTCAGGAGCATGCTTTGAAGCCTCTTGGGCGCGTTGAGGAGAGATTTACTGAATATGGCAATGAGTGGTTTGTGGTCAGTTTCAGCGATGACCAGGTCTCGCCCATATAAGTAGTGATGGAATCGCTGGCAGGAGAAGACGATGCTGAGGCACACTTTCTCAATTTGTGCATAGTTTTGTTCGGTGGGGGTGAGCGCTCTCGAGGCAAACGCAACGTGCTGGCCTTCCTGCATAAGGCAGCATCCAAGTCCCCTTTGGCTGGAGTCGCTCTGGATTGTGACAGGCTTCATGACGTCGTAGTAGCGCAACACTGGCATGGATGAAGCCAGAAATTTCATCTCCTGCACTGCGGCCTCGTGCTTGGGTAGCCAGTGCCATGCTGTGTCTTTGTCCAGCAACCGGTGCAGAGGCTCACAGATGGTGATAGGTGTGGCATGAACTTTGCAAGATAGTTTGCAAAGCCGATGAGACGCTGTACTCCTTTTGCATCAGAGGGGTTTGGCATGTCGGGGATCGCTCTGACCTTGTCTGGGTCCGGCTTCAGGCCTTTTGCATCAGACGGGTTTGGCATGTCGGGGATCACTCTGACCTTGTCTGGGTCCGGCGTCAGGCCTTTTGCATCAGACGGGTTTGGCATGTCGAGGATCGCTCTGACCTTGTCTGGGTCCGGCTTCAGGCCTTTTGCATCAGACAGGTTTGGCATGTCGAGGATCGCTCTGACCTTGTCTGGGTCCGGCTTCAGGCCTTTTGCATCAGACGGGTTTGGCATGTTGAGGATCGCTCTGACCTTGTCTGGGTCCGGCTTCAGGCCTTTGGCCGAGAGAATGTGGCCATGGAAATGGACGTCTTTCACCTTGAACTGCAGCTTCTTCAGGCCAAGAAGAAGCTTAACTGATCAGCAGCGCTCCATCAGTGCCAGGAACTTCACATCGTGGTCGCGTTCTGCTTCTTCGTCTGTGTCACCACAGCCTACGATAAGGACATCATCGGCGATGGGTTCAATGCCCTTGAGCCCAGCCAGTAACTCGAGCTGCTTTGCGTTGGTATATCTCAGGCACTACTGAGACACCAAATGGGAGCTTGAGCCAGCGTTTCCGACCCCAGGGGGTCCAGAAGGTAGTCATGAGGCTGCTTTCTTCATCCAGCTTGCATTGAAGGAATGCATCTCGGGCATCCACCAAGGTGAAAATCCTGGTCTTGGGAAGCTTATAGAGGACATCCTCCAGTGTTGGCATGATGTAGTGGGATCGTTTCAGTGCTTGGTTCAGATGCTTTGGGTCGATGCAGACCCTCAGCTTCTCTGTTTTTTTCACTATGACCATATTGCTGATCCAGTCAGTTGGTTCAGTCACAGATGTCATGTAGCCATCGGCCTCATACTTGTCCAGCTGGGCCTTCACAGCCACTTTCATTATGCAGGGCACATTGCGAGGAGCACACTGGACTGGAGTGATGCTCTCATCCACTTCAAAGTGTACCTCCCCAGGCACAGATTCAACGGGCATGTTGAATACATCGTCATATCTGCTGAGTAGTTGTTCTTTGGACAGGGGTCCATGCTGGACATGATCCACAATGTGCAGGTCATTTGGTACATTGAACTGCATCAGTCCCAGGCGTTCGCATGTAGAACCTGAGAGGAGAGGATGTTGACTGGTTTTTACAATCTCAAACTCCAGCTTGTGTTTGCGTCCCCGAATAACACATTCGGTCTCAAAGGTGCCCATAGAGCTCATTAGCTCTCCTGAGTACAGCTTTAGTCTAGTATCGCTGGGCAATAGATGTGTGTCAGGTGCCAGATTGATTTTGTCTTTGTAGCTCATTACGTTGCATGTAGCACCAGAATTCAGTTGACATTGTTGTTGCTTGTTGTGTAATCGTAGTGTCACAAACCATTTCTTCCCTCGAGTGTACAGCCCCAATGGATTCATGCATGTAAATGTCACTTTCACTTTTCAGCTCTGAACATTGAGTGACATCATCAACACAGTGAATCTTGCCCTCACTCACCCTTCTGTTGCTTTTGAGACACACTTTTGCAAAATTATTATTAGTTCCACAAGCTCTGCATGGTTTTCCGTAGGCAGGGCAGTGCTCTTTGCCACGTGTGTGTGTATTCCCACAGTATTTACATGCTACGGGGCTCTCTGTGTTCACCGTTCGTGGTGAATTGCTCTGCCTCGATTGGTTTAGTCTGAATGTCTGCCTAGCAACAGCGTGAACAGTATCAACGTCGGAGCGTGGGGTTTCGATTTCCATTGCTCTCATTCTCATGTCTGTGACTTCAGCAGTGCGGCACATTTCGATGGCAGTTACTAATGTTAAGTCTCTCTCTCTCAGTAGACGCCGGCGTGTATCCTCATTTGCAATTCCCAGCACTATTTTGTCACGAATCAATTCATCTTTCAATCCCCCGTATTCACAAGTGGCGGATTTCTCTCTCAAACGGGTTACAAAGTTGTGTACTGACTCACCCTCTTCCTGTTTACAGCTTCCGAAAACGAACCGCTCATAAATTACGTTTCTGGCGGGTTTGAAGTAATTCTCCAATGCATCCAATATTGCCTTTGCATCACACTGTTGTCGTGCTGTGAGGGTGAGATTGTGCCGGTAGATATGCCTGCATTCGCTGCCCATTAAACTCCTCAGAGTTGCCCTGGGGAACAGTCCGGCTAGTCGATTACCTATCAACTAGACTCCGTAACAACGTGTACCCTCAAAATTCATCACCAAGCTAAGGAACATGGGACTAAACACCTCCCTCTGAAACTTTATCCTGGATTTTCTGACAGGCCACCCCCAGGTGGTGAGGGTAGGTAGCAACACATCTGCCACGCTGATCCTCAACACTGGAGCTCCCCAGGGGTGCGTGCTCAGTCCCCTCTCGTACTCCCTTTTCACCCACGACTGCATGGCCAAGCACGACTCCAACACCATTATTAAGTTTATAGATGACAACAGTGGTACGCCTGATCACCGACAACGACGAGACAGCTTATAGGGAGGAGGTCAGAGACCTGGCTGGGTGGTGCCAGAATAACAACCTCTCCCTCAACGTAACCAAGACTAAGGAGATGATTGTGGACTACAGGAAAAGGAACACCGAGCACGTCCCCATTCTCATCGACGGGGCTGTAGTGAAGCAGGTTGAGAGCTTCAAATTCCTTGGTGTCCACATCAACAACAAACTGGATTGGTCCAAACACACCAAGACAGTCGTGAAGAGGGCACGACAAAGCCTATTCCGCCTCAGTAAACTAAAAAGATTTGGCATGGGTCCTCAGATCCTCAAAAGGCTCTACAGCTGCACCATCGAGAGCATCCTGACCCACTTACATCACTGCCTGGTACGGCATTTGCTCGGCCTCCGACTGCAAGGCACTTCAGAAGGTAGTGCATTCGGCCCAGTACATCACTGGTGCAAAGCTGCCTGCCATCCAGTACCTCTACACCAGCTGGTGTCAGAGGAAGGCCCTAAAAATTGTCAAAGACCCCAGCCACCCCAGTCATAGACTGTTCTCTCTACTACCGCATGGCAAGCGGTACCGGAGTGCCAAGTCTAGGACAAAAAGGCTTCTCAACAGTTTTTTCCCCCAAGCCATAAGACTCATGAACAGGTAACCAAATGGCTACCTGGGCTATTTGCATTGTGTGCCCCCCCAACCCATCTTTTACGCTGCTGCTTCTCTCTGTTTATCATACATGCATAGTCACTTTAACCATACATTCATGTACATACTATCTAAATTGGCCCGACCAAACAGTGCTCCCGCATATTAGCTAACCGGGCTATCTGCATTGTGTTTCACCACCCGCCAACCCCTCTTTTTACGCTTCTGCTACTCTCTGTTCATCATAGATGCATAGTCGCTTTAACAATACCTACATGTACATACTACCTCAATCAGCCTGACTAACCGGTGTCTGTTTCTAGCCTCGCTACTCTTTTTTCAAATGTCTTTTTATTGTTGTTTTATTTCTTTACTTACCTACACACACACACACACACACACACACACACACTTTTTTCACACTATTGGTTAGAGCCTGTAAGTAAGCATTTCACTGTAAGGTCTACCTACACCTGTTGTATTTGGCGCACGTGACAAATAAACTTTATTTTATTTTATTTGACAGGGGGCGCTGTGTTGAAGATACCTCGTTTCCATCTTGTTTCTCCCCAACCGTTGTAAAAAAATAGTTTGGAAGATAAATAAATGAATTTTTTAATGTCTACATTCGCGTTGCCAAATTTATTATATTACAGACAGCTTAATGCATACTTTTATAAATGATTTGATGAGTTAAACATAAAACATTATAAATGACTACAACAACAAAATAAATTAAATGCATGTACGTTTCTCCTTGAAACATTTTACTGAAATACTGTGGAATTCCATTCATTCCTGTGGAGGATTGCTCCTACTGGGGAGTACCAATATGGCCGACCGGTGGATTCAAGTCAAAACGTCTCACTGGCCAACACCTAAACAGCAATCCAGGGTTTACACATCATTGGGCAGACCACTATCTGTGCGCGTATCTACTTGACTCGCACTCTTGCGAAGAACAGTCAGAGACAGACGGGATCACAGCCATTCCTCAGATAGAGGCAGAGCTCAGTAGTCCTTCTGAACGACAGGGTAATAAAATAACCTGGACAATCCGTACTAGTATATCGTTGTTATACACTTCTACTTGACCTCTACAACCTGTTTTGGGACAGACGCCTCCGCCTGTCACCCACGCCTCCTCCCACCGCTGGGAGCCCGCCCACACCTCCTGGCCTCCCTCCACCTGGGTCCTGGAACTCCGCCGACCGACCGACCGACCGAACCCAGCTGCAGGCGAAGGAAGCACCACTATTCTATTCCTCGTTCGAACCGCAACCGATACAAAACCGGCAGGCGCGCGAGACGTATGAAAAGGCAAATCCGAACGTGTGGTCATTCATCTCTAATTCTAGACTACCCTATATCTATAAACGAAATTATCAACATTTTTAGAAGATAAAAAGGCTTTCAATTACAGAAAGCAGAACAGACAGAAGCGGTAGTTAATGTTTTGGAGCTTCGCATCATCTTGGTGTTTTCTCTAGCTGCGCTCAACTCGAACACCCGTTCAGTTTCGTTCCATCCAGAATTCTGTCCACTGAATGAAGAATCTTTGCCACCCTGCGGTTTTGCTGAAGCTCTGACTTTGGAGCCGTATTCAAAATAGTCTGGACGGAGAAACATTCGTCATTCTAACATATCGGCTTTGCTGGTGTGTTCTGAAGTTCTGACGGACGGTTCTGACTTTGGAGCCGTATTCTAATAGACTGGACGGAGAAACATTCGTCATTCTAACATATCGGTTTTACTGGTGTGTTCTGAAGTTCTGACGGACGGTTCTGACTTTGGAGCCGTATTCTAATAGACTGGACGGAGAAACATTCGTCGTTGTAACATATCGAGTGGACGAGTCAGAGACTGGCTGGAAATTATTATTTTGCCCTCAACACCGTAACGCATGGTGGGAGTTTCTGCCTCTTTTCAGTGTAAGTGCCATTTTTTTCCATTCATTCACTCTCTTCTTAGCTTGTCTTTTATTACGCTGTGTGTATGTGATTGTGGAGAGAAGTCACTAGATCATCTGGTGAGACTTGCTGTATCCCTGTTCCGTTACAGCCGTGGTGAATTGTATCGGATGCAACAAGGTGCTTGCTAAAGTAGGCAATGTCTCTTTATGAAAATACTTAGTACAAATATTTTCTTAATATGAGTAATATATTATTTGAAAATAATCTATGATCTAGCCTATGGAATTGCGGTTTATAATCACGCGCAACCGGGTAGGTTATTATTGGAACGAACGGCGCGTAAAATAGGCTACGGGAATATGATACGAAACAGAAATATAATAATCTAACATTGATTTAATCTACAGGTTATTATATTCTAGTTTTCATTTGACATGTTTATTAGATCTAGAGACAGAATCATAGAATATCATCCAAAACCTTGAAATGAAATAATTGTCTATGTCTCACGGTTCTTTCCGCGCGTAATGGGATCATACACATATTATTTGGTACCTTGACACCAGGCTGCATTTTCGTCGTCTAATGTTAGCGTCTATACTTACATGAAAATGATTTGAATGGAAATGTTATCTACTGTTCAGTCAGTGGTCCTATTCGTTCCGCCAGAGTCAAATTGCCTAGACTATATATCAATGTAGCCTGTATAGATATAATTGAGATAATTAATGGTTAAATAGCGCTTCATATTTGTCTAATGGATGTTTTACTTTAATTCACTTTGTTCAGCTATAATTTTCATTCATTCAAATACAGTACAAGTCAAAAGTTTGGACACACCTACTCAATCAAGGGTTTTTCTTTATTTTTTACTATTTTCTACATTGTAGAATAATAGTGAAGACATCAAAACTAAATACATTGAAACTATGAAATAACACATATGGAATCATGTAGTAACCAAAAAAGTGTTAAACAAATCAACATATATTTTATATTTAAGTTTCTTCAAAGTAGACACCCTTTGCCTTGATAACAGCTTTGCACACTCTTGGCATTCTCTCAACCACCTTCATGAGGTAGTCACCTGGAATGCATTTAAATTAACAGGTGTGCCTATGTGAATCTAGGCTACTGGGGTGATGGCTACTGGGTCTGCTGGGGTCTAGTCTGCTTGGGGTGATGGGGTCTAGCCTGCTGGGGTGATGGGGTCTAGTCTTCTGGGGTGATGGGGTCTAGTCTGCTGGAGTCTAGTCTGCTGGGGTGATGGGGTCTAGTCTGCTGGGTTGATAGGGTCTAGTCTGCTGGGGTGATGGGGTATAGCCTGTGGAGGTGATGGGGTCAAGGCTGTGGGGGTGATGGGGTCTAGGCTGCTGGGGTGATGGGTTCTAGGCTGCTGGGGTGATGGGTTCTAGGCTGCTGGGGTGATGGGGTCTAGTCTGCTTGGGGTGATGGGGTCTAGTCTGCTGGGGTGATGGGGTCTAGTCTGATGGGGTCTAGTCTGCTGGGGTGATGGGGTCTAGTCTGATGGGGTCTAGGCTGCTGGGGTGATGGGGTCTAGTCTGCTGGAGTCTAGTCTGCTGGGGTGATGGGGTATAGCCTTTGGAGGTGATGGGGTCAAGGCTGTGGGGGTGATGGGGTCTAGGCTGCTGGGGTGATGGGGTCTAGGCGGCTGGGGTGATGGGGTCTAGGCTGCTGGGGTGATGGGGTCTAGTCTAGTGGGGTGATGGGATAGGTCTGCTGGGGTCTAGTCTGCTGGGGTGATGGGGTCTAGCCTGCTGCGGTGATGGGGTCTAGTCTGATTGGTTCTAGGGTGCTGGGGTGATGGGATCTAGGCTGCTGGGGTGATGTGGTCTAGGCTGCTGGGGTGATGGGGTCTAGTCTGCTGGGGTAAAGGGGTCTAGGCTGTGTGGGTGACGGTGTCTATCCTGCTGGGGTGATGGGGTCTAGACTGCTGGGGTGATGGGGTCTAGTCTGCTGGGGTGATGGGGTCTAGTGTGCTGGGGTGATGGGGTCTAGTCTGCTGGGGTTATGGGTTCTAGTAAGCTGGGGTGATGGGGTCTAGTATGCTGGGGTGATGGGGTCTAGTCTGATTGGTTCTAGTCTGCTGGGGTGATGGGTTCTGGTATGCTGGGGTGATGGGTTCTAGTCTACTGGGATGATGGGGTCTAGTCTGCTGGGGTGATGGGGTCTAGTCTGCTGGGGTGATGGGTTCTAGTCTACTGGGGTGATGGGGTCTAGTCTGCTGGGGTGATGGGGTCTAGTCTTATGGGGTCTAGTCTGATGGGGTCTAGACTGCTGGGGTGATGGGGTCTAGTCTGCTGGGGGGATGGGGTCTAGTCTGCTGGGGTGATGGGGTCTAATAGGCTGGGATGATGGGGTCTAGTATGCTGGGGTGATGGCGTCTAGTGTGCTGGGGTGATGGGGTCTAGTCTGCTGGGGTGATGGGTCTAGTCTTCTGTGGTCTAGTCTGCTGGTTTGATGGGGTCTAGTCTGATGGGGTCTAGACTGCTGGGGTGATGGGGTCTAGGCTGCTGGGGTGATGGGGTCGAGTCTGCTGGGGTGATGGTGTCTAGTCTGCCTGGGTGATGGGGTCGAGTCTGCTGGGGTGATGGAGTCGAGTCTGCTGCGGTGATGGGGTCGAGTCTGATTGGGTGATGGGGTCTAGTCTGCTTGGGTGATGGGGTCTAGTCTGCTGGGGTGATGGGGTCTAGTCTGCTGGGGTCTAGTCTGCTGGGGTGGTGGGGTCTAGTCTGCTGTGGTCTAGTCTGCTGGGTTGATGGGGTCTAGTCTGATGGGGTCTAGGCTGCTGGGGTGATGGGGTCTACTCTGCTGGGGTGATGGGGTCTGGTCTGCTGGGGTGATGGGGTCTAGTCTGATGGGGTCTAGACTGCTCGGGTGATGGGGTCTAGTCTGCTGGGGTGATGGGGTCTAGGCTGCTGGGGTGATGGGGTCTAGTCTGCTGGGATGATGGGTTCTAGTCTGCCGGGGTGATGGGGTCTAGTCTGCTGGGGTGATGGGGTCTAGTCTTATGGGGTCTAGTCTGATGGGGTCTAGACTGCTGGGGTGATGGGGTCTAGTCTGCTGGGGGGATGGGGTCTAGTCTGCTGGGGTGATGGGGTCTAATAGGCTGGGATGATGGGGTCTAGTATGCTGGGGTGATGGCGTCTAGTATGCTGGGGTGATGGGGTCTAGTCTGCTGGGGTGATGGGGTCTAGTCTGATGGGGTCTAGACTACTGGGGTGATGGGGTCTAGGCTGCTGGGGTGATGGGGTCTAGTCTGCTGGGGTGATGGGGTCTAGTCTGCCTGGGTGATGGGTTCGAGTCTGCTGGGGTGATGGGGTCGAGTCTGCTGCGGTGATGGGGTCGAGTCTGATTGGGTGATGGGGTCCAGTCTGCTTGGGTGATGGGGTCTAGTCTGCTGGGGTGATGGGGTCTAGTCTGCTGGGGTCTAGTCTGCTGGGGTGGTGGGGTCTAGTCTGCTGTGGTCTAGTCTGCTGGGTTGATGGGGTCTAGTCTGATGGGGTCTAGGCTGCTGGGGTGATGGGGTCTAGTCTGCTGGGGTGATGGGGTCTAGTCTGATGGGGTCTAGACTGCTCGGGTGATGGGGTCTAGTCTGCTGGGGTGATGGGGTCTAGGCTGCTTGTGTGATGGGGTCTAGGCTGCTGGGGTGATGGGGTCTAGGCTGCTGGGGTGTTGGGGTCTAGTCTAGTGGGGTGATGGGGTAGGTCTGCTGGGATCTAGTCTGCTGGGGTGATAGGGTCTAATCTGCTGGGGTCTAGCCTGCTGGGGTGATGGGGTCTAGCCTGCTGCGGTGATGGGGTCTAGTCTGCTGGGGTGATGGGGTCTAGTCTGATGGGGTCTAGACTGCTGGGGTGATGGAGTCTAGTCTGTTGGGGTGATGGGGTCTAATCTGCTGGGGTGATGGGGTCTAGTCTGCTGTGGTCTAGTCTGCTGGGGTGATGGGGTCTAGTCTGCTGGGTTGATAGGGTCTAGTCTGCTGGGGTGATGGGGTATAGCCTGTGGAGGTGACGGTGTCTATTCTGCTGGGTTGATGGGGTCTAGTGTGCTTGAGTGATGGGGTCTAGTCTGCTTTGGTGACGGTGTCTATTCTGCTGGGGTGATGGGTCTAGTCTGCTGTGGTTTAGTTTGCTGGGTTGATGGGGTCTAGTCTGATGGGGTCTAGACTGCTGGGGTGATGGTGTCTAGTCTGCTGGGGTCTAGGCTGCTGGGGTGATGGTGTCTAGTCTGCTCGGGTGATGGGGTCTAGTCTGCTGGGGTGATGGGGTCTAGTATGCTGGGGTTATGGGGTCTTTTATGCTGGGGTGATGGGGTCTAGTATGCTGGGGTGATGGGGTCTAGTCTGATTGGGTCTAGGGTGCTGGGGTGATGGGGTCTAGTCTGCTGGGGTGATGGGATCTAGGCTGCTGGGGTGATGTGGTCTAGGCTGCTGGGGTGATGGGGTCTAGTCTGCTGGGGTAAAGGGGTCTAGGCTGCTGGGGTGAGGTTGTCTAGTCTGCTGGGATGATGGGCTCTAGTCTGCTTGGGGTGATGGGGTCTAGTCTGCTTGGGGTGATGGGGTCTAGTCTGCTGGGGTGATGGGGTCTAGTCTTCTGGGGTGATGGGGTCTAGTCTGCTGGGGCGATGGGGTATAGCCTGTGGAGGTGATGGGGTCAAGGCTGTGGGGGTGATGGGGTCTAGGCTGCTGGGGTGATAGGGTCTAGTCTGCTGGGGTGATGGGGTATAGCCTGTGGAGGTGATGGGGTCAAGGCTGTGGGGGTGATGGGGTCTAGGCTGCTGGGGTGATGGGGTCTAGTCTGCTGGGTTGATAGGGTCTAGTCTGCTGGGGTGATGGGGTATAGCCTGTGGAGGTGATGGGGTCAAGGCTGTGGGGGTGATGGGGTCTAGGTTGCTGGGGTGATGGGGTCTACGCTACTGGGGTGATGGGGTCTAGGCTGCTGGGGTGATGGGGTCTAGTCTAGTGGGGTGATGGGGTAGGTCTGCTGGGGTCTAGTCTGCTGGGTTCTAGTCTGCTGGGGTGGTGGGTCTAGTCTGTTGTGGTCTAGTCTGCTGGGTTGATGGGGTCTAGTCTGATGGGGTCTAGGCTGCTGGGGTGATGGGGTCTAGTCTGCTGGGGTGATGGGGTCTAGTCTGATGGGGTCTAGACTGCTCGGGTGATGGGGTCTAGTCTGCTGGGGTGATGGGGTCTAGGCTGCTGGGGTGATGGGGTCTAGTCTGCTGGGATGATGGGTTCTAGTTTACTGGGGTAATGGGGTCTAGTCTGCTGGGGTGATGGGGTCTAGTCTTATGGGGTCTAGTCTGATGGGGTCTAGACTGCTGGGGTGATGGGGTCTAGTCTGCTGGGGGGATGGGGTCTAGTCTGCTGGGGTGATGTGGTCTAATAGGCTGGGATGATGGGGTCTAGTATGCTGGGGTGATGGCGTCCAGTATGCTGGGGTGATGGGGTCTAGTCTGCTGGGGTGATGGGTCTAGTCTTCTGTGGTCTAGTCTGCTGGGTTGATGGGGTCTAGTCTGCTGGGGTCTAGTCTGCTGGGGTGGTGGGTCTAGTCTGCTGTGGTCTAGTCTGCTGGGTTGATGGGGTCTAGTCTGATGGGGTCTAGGCTGCTGGGGTGATGGGGTCTAGTCTGCTGGGGTGATGGGGTCTAGTCTGCTGGGGTGATGGGGTCTAGTCTGATGGGGTCTAGGCTGCTGGGGTGATGGGGTCTAGTCTGCTGGGGTGATGGGTTCTAGTCTACTGGGGTTATGGGGTCTAGTCTGCTGGGGTGATGGGGTCTAAAAGGCTGGGATGATGGGGTCTAGTATGCTGGGGTGATGGCTTCTAGTCTGCTGGGGGGATGGGGTCTAGTCTGCTGTGGTGATGGGGTCTAATAGGCTTGGATGATGTGGTCTAGTATGCTGGGGTGATGGCGTCTAGTATGCTGGGGTGATGGGGTCTAGTCTGCTGGGGTGATGGGTCTAGTCTTCTGTGGTCTAGACTGCTGGGGTGATGGGGTCTAATAGGCTGGGATGATGGGGTCTAGTATGCTGGGGTGATGGGGTCGAGTCTGCGGTGGTGATGGGGGCTAGTCTGCTGGGGTGATGGGGTCTAGTCTGCTGGGGTGATGGGGTCTAGTCTGCTGGGGTAATGGGGTCTAGTCTGCTTGGGTGACGGTGTCTATTCTGCTGGGTTGATGGGGTCTAGTGTGCTTGAGTGATGGGGTCTAGTCTGCTTGGGTGACGGTGTCTATTCTGCTGGGGTGATGGGTCTAGTCTGCTGTGGTTTAGTCTGCTGGGTTGATGGGGTCTAGTCTGATGGGGTCTAGACTGCTGGGGTGATGGTGTCTAGTCTGCTGGGGTCTAGTCTGCTGGGTTGATGGGGTCTAGTCTGATGGGGTCTAAGCTGCTGGGGTGATGGGGTCTAGGCTGCTGGGGCGATGGGTCTAGTCTGCTTGGGTGATGGGGTCTAGTATGCTGGGATGATGGGGTCTAGTCTGATTGGGTCTAGGGTGCCGGGGTGATGGGGTCTAGTCTGCTGGGGTGATGGGATCTAGGCTGCTGGGGTGATGTGGTCTAGGCTGCTGGGGTGATGGCGTCTAGTCTGCTTGGGTAAAGGGGTCTAGGCTGCTGGGGTGATGGTGTCTAGTCTGCTGGGATAATGGGCTCTAGTCTGCTTGGGGTGATGGGGTCTAGTCTGCTGGGGTGATGGGGTCTAGTCTTCTGGGATGATGGGGTCTAGTCTGCTGGGGTATAGCCTGTGGAGGTGATGGGTCAAGGCTGTGGGGGTGATGGGGTCTAGGCTGCTGGGGTGATAGGGTCTAGTCTGCTGGGGTGATGGGGTATAGCCTGTGGAGGTGATGGGGTCAAGGCTGTGGGGGTAATGGGGTCTAGGCTGCTGGGGTGATGGGGTCTAGTCTGCTGGGTTGATAGGGTCTAGTCTTCTGGGGTGATGGGGTATAGCCTGTGGAGGTGATGGGGTTAAGGCTGTGGGGGTGATGGGGTCTAGGCTGCTGGGGTGATGGGGTCTAGTCTAGTAGGGTGATGGGGTAGGTCTGCTGGGGTCTAGTCTGCTGTGGTGATAGGGTCTGATCTGTTGGGGTCTAGCCTGCTGGGGTGATGGGGTCTAGCCTGCTGCGGTGATGGGGTCTAGTCTGCTGGGGTGATGGTGTGTAGTCTGCTGGAGTGATGGGGTCTAGTCTGCTGGGGTGATGGCGTCTAGTCTGCTGGGGTGATGGGGTCTAGTCTGCTGGGGTCTAGTCTGCTGGGGTGGTGGGGTCTAGTCTGCTGTGGTCTAGTCTGCTGGGTTGATGGGGTCTAGTCTGATGGGGTCTAGGCTGCTGCGGTGATGGGGTCTAGTCTGCTGGGGTGATGGGGTCTAGTGTGGTGTGGTCTAGTCTGCTGGGGTGATGGGGTCTAGTCTGCTGGGTTGATAGGGTCTAGTCTGCTGGGGTGATGGGGTATAGCCTTTTGGAGGTGATTAGGTCAAGGCTGTGGGGGTGATGGGGTCTAGGCTGCTGGGGTGATGGGGTCTAGTCTGCTGGGGTGATGGGATCTAGGCTGCTGGGGTGATGTGGTCTAGGCTGCTGGGGTGATGGGGTCTAGTCTGCTGGGGTAAAGGGGTCTAATCTGCTGGGGTGATGGGGTCAAGTCTGCTGGGGTGAAGGGGTCGAGTCTGCGGGGGTGATGGGGTCTGGTATGCTGGGGTGACAGTGTCTAGTCTGCTTGGGAAATGGGGTCTAGTCTGCTTGGATGACGGTGTCTATTCTGCTGGGTTGATGGGGTCTAGTCTGCTGGGGTGATGGGGTCTAGACTGCTGGGGTGATGGGGTCTAGTCTGCTGGGGTGATGGGGTCTAGTCTGCTGGGGTGATGGGGTCTAGTCTGCTGGGGTTATGGGTTCTAGTATGCTGGGGTGATGGGGTCTAGTATGCTGGGGTGATGGGGTCTAGTCTGATTTGGTTCTAGGGTGCTTGGGTGATGGGGTCTAGTCTGCTGGGGTGATGGAATCTAGGCTGCTGGGGTGATGTGGTCTAGGCTGCTGGGGTGATAGTGTCTAGTCTGCTGGGGTAAAGGGGTCTAGGCTGTGTGGGTGATGGTGTCTAGTCTGCTGGGATGATGGGCTCTAGTCTGATGGGGTCTAGACTGCTGGGGTGATAGGGTCTAGGCTGCTGGGGTGATGGGGTCTAGGCTGCTGGGGTGATGGGGTCTAGTCTGCTGGGGTGATGGGTTCTAGTATGCTGGGGTGATGGGGTCTAGTATGCTGGGGTGATGCGGTCTAGTCTGATTGGTTCTAGGGTGCTGGGGTGATGGGGTCTAGTCTGCTGGGGTGATGGGATCTAGGCTGCTGGGGTGATGTGGTCTAGGCTGCTGGGGTGATGGGGTCTAGTCTGCTGGGGTAAAGGGGTCTAGGCTGTGTGGGTGATGGTGTCTAGTCTGCGGGGATGATGGGCAAAGGTCTGCTTGGTTATGGGTTCTGGTCTGCTGGGGTGATGGGTTCTGGTATGCTGGGGTGATGGGTTCTAGTCTACAGGGGTGATGGGGTCTAGTCTGCTGGGGTGATGTGGTCTAGTCTGCTGGGGTGATGGGGTCTAGTCTGATGGGGTCTAGACTGCTGGGGTGATGGGGTCTAGTCTGATGGGGTCTAGACTGCTGGGGTGATGGAGTCTAGTCTGCTGGGGGGATGGGGTCTTGTCTGCTGGGGTGATGGGGTCTAATAGGCTGGGATGATGGGGTGTAGTATGCTGGGGTGATGGTGTCTAGTATGCTGGGGTGATGGGGTCTAGTCTGCTGGGGTAATGGTGTCTAGTCTGATTGGGTGATGGGGTCTAATAGGCTGGGATGATGGGGTCTAGGGTGCTGGGTTGATGGGTTCTAGTCTGCTAGGGTGATGGGGTCTAGTCTGCTGGGGTGATGGGGTCTAGTCTGCTGGGGTGATGGGGTCTAGGCTGCTGGGTTGATAGGGTCTAGTCTGCTGGGATGATGGGGTATAGTCTACTGGGGTGATGGGGTATAGTCTGCTGGGTTGATGGGGTATAGTTTGCTGGGTTGATAGGGTTTAGTCTGCTGGGTTGATAGGGTCTAGTCTACTGGGTTGATAGGGTCTAGTCTGCTGGGTTGATAGGGTCTAGTCTGCTGGGATGATGGGGTCTAGTCTGCTGGGGTGATGGGGTATTGCCTGTGGGCGTGATGGGGTCAAGGCTGTGGGGGTGATTGGGTCTAGGCTGCTGGGGTGATGGGGTCTAGGCTGCTGGGGTGATGGGATCTAGGCTACTGGGGTGATGGGGTCGAGTCTGCTGGGGTAAAGGGGTCGAGTCTGCGGGGTGATGGGGTCTGGTAGGCTGGGATGATGGGGTCTAGTCTGATGGGTGATGGGGTCTAGTCTGCTGGGGTGATGGGGTCTAGTCTGCTGGGAGGATGGGGTCTAGTCTGCTGGGGTGATGGGGTCTAGTATGCTGGGATGATCAGCTCTAGTCTGCTGAGGTGATGGGATCTAGTATGCTGGGGTGATGGGGTCTAGTCTGCTGGGAGGATGGGGTCTAGTCTGCTGGGGTGATGGGGTCTAGTATGCTGGGATGATCAGCTCTAGTCTGCTGGGGTGATGGGATCTAGTATGCTGGGGTTATGGGGTCTAGTCTGCTGGGAGGATGGGGTCTAGTCTGATGGGTGATGGGGTCTAGTCTGCTGGGGTGATGGGGTCTAGTCTGCTGGGGTGATGGGGTCTAGTCTGCCGGGGTGAAGGGGTCTAGTATGCTGGGGTGATGGGGTCTAGTCTGCTGGGGTGATGGGGTCTAGTCTGCTGGGGTCTAGTCTGCTGAGGTGATGGGTTCTATTATGCTGGGGTGATGGGGTATAGTCTGCTGGGGTGATGGGGTCTAGTCTGCTGTGGCATTTGGGTCTAGTCTGCCGGGGTGATGGGGTCTAGTCTGCTGGGGTGATGGGGTCTAGTCTTATTGGGTCTAGTCTGATGGGGTCTAGACTGCTGGGGTGATGGGGTCTAGACTGCTGGGGTCATGGGGTCTATTCTGCTGGGGGGATGGGGTCTATTCTGCTGGGGTGATGGGGTCTAGTCTGCCGGGGTGATGGGGTCTAGTATGCTGGGGTAATGGGGTCTAGTCTGCCGGGGGGATGGGGTCTAGTCTGCCTGGTTGATGGGGTCTAGTATGCTGAGGTTATGGGGTCTAGTATGCTGGGGTTATGGGGTCTAGTCTGCTGGGTTGATGGGGTCTAGTCTGCTGTGGTGATGGGGTCTAGTAGGCTGGGATGATGGGGTCTAATATGCTGGGGTGATGGGGTCTAGTATGCTTGGGTGATGGGGTCTTATATGCTGGGTTGATGGGGTCTAGTCTGATTGGGTCTAGGGTGCTGGGGTGATGGGATATAGTCAGCTGGGGTGATGGGATCTAGGCTCCTGGGTGATGTGGTCTAGGCTGCTGGGGTGATGGGGTCTAGTCTGCTGGGGTGATGGGGTCTAGGCTGCTGGGGTGATGGTGTCTAGTCTGCTGGGATGATGGACTCTAGTCTGCTGGGGTGATGGGTTCTAGTCTGCTGGGGTGATGGGTTCTAGTGTGCTGGGGTGATGGGGTCTAGTCTACTGGGGTGATGGGGTCTAGTCTGCTGGGGTGATGGGGTCTAGTCTGCTGGGGTGATGGGGTCTAGTCTGCTGGGGTGATGGGGTCTAGTCTGCTGGGGTGATGGGGTCTAGTCTGATGTGTTCTAGACTGCTGGGGTGATGGGGTCTATTCTGTCGGGGGGATGGGGTCTAGTCTGCTGGGGTGATGGGGTCTAATAGGCTGGGATGATGGGGTCTAGTATGCTGCGGTGATTGGGTCTAGTATGCTGGGGTGATGGGGTCTAGTATGCTGGGGTGATGGGGTCTAGTAGGCTGGGGTGATGAGGTCTAGTATGCTGGGGTGATGGGGTCTGGTATGCTGGGGTGACAGTGTCTAGTCTGCTTGTGATGGGGTCTAGTCTGCTTGGGTGACGGTGTCTATTCTGCTGGGGTAATGGGTCTAGTCTGCTGTGGTCTAGTCGGCTGTGTTGATGGGGTATAGTCTGATGGGGTCTAGACTGCTGGGGTTATGGGGTCTAGTCTGCTGGGGTGATGGGGTCTAGTCTGCTGGGGTGATGGGGTCTAGTCTGCTGGGGTGATGGGGTCTAGTAGGCTGGGATGATGGGGTCTAGTATTCTGGGGTGATGGGGTCTAGTCTGCTGGGGTGATGGGGTCTAGTAGGCTGGGATGATGGGGTCTAGTATGCTGGGGTGATGGGGTCTAGTATGCTGGGGTGATGGGGTCTAGTAGGCTGGGGTGATGAGGTCTAGTATGCTGGGGTGATGGGGTCTGATATGCTGGGGTGACAGTGTCTAGTCTGCTTGTGATGGGGTCTAGTCTGCTTGGGTGACGCTGTCTATTCTGCTGGGGTAATGGGTCTAGTCTGCTGTGGTCTAGTCTGCTGTGTTGATGGGGTCTAGTCTGATGGAGTCTAGACTGCTGGGGTTATGGGGTCTAGTCTGCTGGGGTGATGGGGTCTAGTCTGCTGGGGTGATGGGGTCTAGTCTGCTGGGGTGATGGGGTCTAGTAGGCTGGGATGATGGGGTCTAGTATGCTGGGGTGATGGGGTCTAGTCTGCTGGGGTGATGGGGTCTAGTAGGCTGGGATGATGGGGTCTAGTATGCTGGGGTGATGGGGTCTAGTATGCTGGGGTGATGGGGTCTAGTATTCTGGGGTGTTGGGGTCTAATCTGATTTGGTGTAGTCTGCTGGGGTGATGGGGTCTAGTCTTCTGTGGTGATGGGGTCTTGGCTGCTGGGAGGATAGGGTCTAGTGTGCTGGGGTGATGGGGTCTAGTCTGCTGGGGTGATGGGGTCTAGGCTGCTGGGAGGATGTGGTCTAGTATGCTGGGGTGATGGGGTCTAGTCTGCTGGGGTGATGGGGTCTAGTCTGCTGGGGTGATGGGGTCTAGTAGGCTGGGATGATGGGGTCTAGTATGCTGGGGTGATGGGGTCTAGTCTGCTGGGGTGATGGGGTCTAGGCTGCTGGGAGGATGGGGTCTAGTATGCTGGGGTGATGGGGTCTAGTATGCTGGGGTGATGGGGTCTGGTATTCTGGGGTGTTGGGGTCTAGTCTGATTTGGTCTAGTCTGCTGGGCTGATGGGGTCTAGTCTTCTGGGGTGATGGGGTCTAGGCTGCTGGGAGGATGGGGTCTAGTATGCTGGGGTGATGGGGTCTAGTATGCTGGGGTGATGGGGTCTAGTCTGCTGGGGTGATGGGGTCTAGTCTGCTGGGGTGATGGGGTCTAGTAGGCTGGGGTGATGAGGTCTAGTATGCTGGGGTGATGGGGTCTAGTATGCTGGGGTGTTGGGGTCTAGTCTTCTGGGGTGATGGGGTCTAGGCTGCTGGGAGGATGGGGTCTAGTATGCTGGGGTGATTGGGTCTAGTCTGCTGGGGTGATGGGGTCTAGTCTGCTGGGAGGATGGGGTCTAGTCTGCTGGGGTAATGGGGTCTAGGCTGCTGGGGTGATGGGGTCTAGTCTGCCTCGGTGATGGGGTCTATTCTGCTGGGGTGATGGGGTCTAGTATGCTGGGTTGATGGGGTCTAGTCTGATGGGATCTAGACTGCTGGGGTGATGGGTCTAGTCTGCTGGGGTCTAGTCTGCTGAGTTGATGGGGTCTAGTCTGCTGGGTTGATTGGGTCTAGTCTGATGGGGTCTAGTATGCTGGGATGATGTGGTCTAGTCTGCCGGGGTGATTGGGTCTAGTATGCTGGGGTGATGGGATCTAGTATGCTGGGGTGATGGGGTCTAGTCTGATTGGGTCTAGGGTGCTGGGTTGATGGGGTCTAGTCTGCTGGGGTGATGGGGTCTAGTCTGCTGGGGTGATGGGGTCTAGTCTGCTGGGGTGATGGGGTCTAGTAGGCTGGGGTGATGAGGTCTAGTATGCTGGGGTGATGGGGTCTAGTATGCTGGGGTGTTGGGGTCTAGTCTTCTGGGGTGATGGGGTCTAGGCCGCTGTGAGGATGGGGTCTAGTATGCTGGGGTGATGGGGTCTAGTCTGCTGGGGTGATGGGGTCTAGTCTGCTGGGGTGATGGGGTCTAGTAGGCTGGGATGATGGGGTCTAGTATGCTGGGTTGATGGGGTCTAGTCTGCTGGGGTGATGGGGTCTAGTAGGCTGGGATGATGGGGTCTAGTATGCTGGGGTGATGGGGTCTAGTATGCTGGGGTGATGGGGTCTAGTATTCTGGGGTGTTGGGGTCTAGTCTGATTTGGTCTAGTCTGCTGGGGTGATGGGGTCTTGTCTTCTGGGGTGATGGGGTCTAGGCTGCTGGGAGGATGGGGTCTAGTATGCTGGGGTGATGGGGTCTAGTCTGCTGGGGTGATGGGGTCTAGTCTGCTGGGGTGATGGGGTCTAGTAGGCTGGGGTGATGAGGCCTAGTATGCTGGGGTGATGGGGTCTAGTATGCTGGGGTGTTGGGGTCTAGTCTTCTGGGGTGATGGGGTCTAGGCTGCTGGGAGGATGGGGTCTAGTATGCTGGGGTGATGGGGTCTAGTCTGCTGGGGTGATGGGGTCTAGTGTGCTGGGAGGATGGGGTCTAGTCTGCTGGGGTAATGGGGTCTAGGCTGCTGGGGTGATGGGGTCTAGTCTGCTGGGGTGATGGGGTCTAGTCTGCCTCGGTGATGGGGTCTAGTCTGCTGGGGTGATGGGGTCTAGTATGCTGGGTTGATGGGGTCTAGTCTGATGGGATCTAGACTGATGGGGTGATGGGTCTAGTCTGCTGGGAGGATGGGGTCTAGTATGCTGGGGTGATGGGGTCTAGTCTGCTGGGGTGATGGGGTCTAGTCTGCTGGGAGGATGGGGTCTAGTCTGCTGGGGTAATGGGGTCTAGGCTGCTGGGGTGATGGGGTCTAGTCTGCTGGGTTGATGGGGTCTAGTCTGATGGGGTCTAGTATGCTGGGATGATGTGGTCTAGTCTGACGGGGTGATTGGGTCTAGTATGCTGGGGTGATGGGATCTAGTCTGATTGGGTCTAGGGTGGTGGGTTGATGGGGTCTAGTCTGCTGGGGTGATGGGGTCTAGTCTGCTGGGTTGATATGGTCTAGTCTGCTGGGGTGATGGGCTCTAGTCTGCTGGGGTGATGGGGTCTAGGCTGCTGGGAGGATGTGGTCTAGTATGCTGGGGTGATGGGGTCTAGTCTGCTGGGGTGATGGGGTCTAGTCTACTGGGGTGATGGGGTCTAGTAGGCTGGGATGATGGGGTCTAGTATGCTGGGGTGATGGGGTCTAGTCTGCTGGGGTGATGGGGTCTAGTCTGCTGGGGTGATGGGGTCTAGTATGCTGGGTTGATGGGGTCTAGTCTGATGGGATCTAGACTGATGGGGTGATGGGTCTAGTCTGCTGGGGTCTAGTCTGCTGGGTTGATGGGGTCTAGTCTGATGGGGTCTAGTATGCTGGGATGATGTGGTCTAGTCTGATGGGATCTAGTCTGCTGGGCTGATGGGGTCTAGTCTTCTGGGGTGATGGGGTCTAGGCTGCTGGGAGGATGGGGTCTAGTATGCTGGGGTGATGGGGTCTAGTCTGCTGGGGTGATGGGGTCTAGTCTGCTGGGGTGATGGGGTCTAGTAGGCTGGGGTGATGAGGTCTAGTATGCTGGGGTGATGGGGTCTAGTATGCTGGGGTGTTGGGGTCTAGTCTTCTGGGGTGATGGGGTCTAGGCTGCTGGGAGGATGGGGTCTAGTATGCTGGGGTGATTGGGTCTAGTCTGCTGGGGTGATGGGGTCTAGTCTGCTGGGGTAATGGGGTCTAGTCTGCTGGGGTGAAGGGGTCGAGTCTGTGGGGGTTATGGGGTCTGGTATGCTGGGGTGACAGTGTCTAGTCTGCTTGTGATGGGGTCTAGTCTGCTTGGGTGACGGTGTCTATTCTGCTGGGGTGATGGGGTCTAGTCTGATGGGGTCTAGTCTGATGGGGTCTAGACTGCTGGGGTGATGGGGTCTAGGCTGCTGGGGGGATGGGGTCTAGTCTGCTGGGGTGATGGGGTCTAGTCTGCCGGGGTGATGGGGTCTAGTATGCTGGGGTGATGGGGTATAGTCTGCTGGGGTGATGTGGTCTAGTCTGCTGGGGTGATATGGTCTTGTCTGCTGGGGTGATGGGGTCTAGTCTGCTGGGAGGATAGGGTCTAGTCTGCTGGGGTGATGTGGTCTAGTCTGCTGGGGTGATGGGGTCTATTCTGCTTGGGTGATGGGGTCTAGTCTGCTGAGGTGATGGGGTCTAGTCCGCCGGGGTGATGGGGTCTAGTCTTCTGGGTTGATAGGGTCTAGTCTGCTGGGGTGATGTGTTCTAGTCTGCTGGGGTGATAGGGTCTAGTCTGCTGGGGTGATAGGGTCTAGTCTGCTGGGGTGATGGGGTCTAGTCTGCTGGGGTGATGGGGTCTAGTCTTATGGGGTCTAGTCTGATGGGGTCTATTCTGCTGGGGAGATGGGGTCTAGTCTGCTGGGGTGATGGGGTCTAGTCTGCTGGGGTGATGGGGTCTAGTCTGCTGGGTTGATGGGGTCTAGTCTGATGGGGTCTAGACTGCTGGGGTGATGGGGTCTAGTCTGCTGGGTTGATGGGGTCTAGTCTAATGGGGTCTAGACTGCTGGGGTTATGGGGTCTAGTGTGCTGGGTTGATGGGGTCTAGTCTGATGGGGTCTAGACTGCTGGGGTGATGGGGTCTAGTCTGCTGGGGTGATGGGGTCTAGTCTGCTGGGGTGATGGGGTCTAGTCTGCTGGGGTCTAGTCTACTGGGTTGATGGGGTCTAGTCTGCTGGGTTGATGGGGTCTAGTCTGATAGGGTCTAGACTGCTGGGGTGATGGGGTCTAGTCTGCTGGGGTGATGGGGTCTAGGCTGCTGGGGTGATGGGGTCTAGTCTACTGGGTTGATGGGGTCTAGTCTGCTGGGTTGATGGGGTCTAGTCTGATGGGGTCTAGACTGCTGGGTTGATGGGGTCTAGTCTGCTGGGTTGATGGGGTCTAGTCTGATGGGGTCTAGTCTGTTGGGGTGATGGGGTCTAGTATGCTGGGGTGACGGGGTCTAGGCTGCTGGGATGATTATTTAAACCAGCCAGGTTCACTGATGAGACAAGGACCGGCTAAACCCTCCCTAACCCGGATGTCGCTAGGCCAATTGTGCGTCGCCTCATGGACCTCCCGGTCGCGGCCGGCTGCGACAGAGTCTCTGGTGGCACAGCTAGCACTGCGATGCAGTGCCTTAGACCACTGCGCCACCCGGGAGGCTCTATTTTAAAAAATGTTTTTACCATGTTGGGCGACGCTCCTAACCTCGTCCTGGTCAAGAAAAGAAAAACAACAACAATGGCTGTGAGCAGGTATTTATGGCACCCAGCAGGTACCCAGCAGGTATTTATGGCACCCAGCAGGTACCCAGCAGGTATTTATGGCACCCAGCAGGTCTTTATGGTACCCAGCAGGTACCCAGCAGGTATTTATGGCACCCAGCAGGTCTTTATGGTACCCAGCAGGTACCCAGCAGGTATTTATGGCACCCAGCAGGTCCCCAGCAGGTATATATGACACCCAGCAGGTCATTATGATACCCAGCAGGTCTTTATGACACCCAGCAGGTCCCCAGCAGGTATTTATGGTACCCAGCAGGTCTTTATGGCACCCAGCAGGTACCCAGCAGGTATTTATGGTACCCAGCAGGTCTTTATGGCACCCAGCAGGTACCCAGCAGGTATTTATGGCACCCAGCAGGTACCCAGCAGGTATTTATGGTACCCAGCATGTCTTTATGGCACCCAGCAGGTACCCAGCAGGTTTTTATGGTACCCAGCAGGTATTTATGGCACCCAGCAGGTACCCAGCAGGTATTTATGGTACCCAGCAGGTCTTTATGGCACCCAGCAGGTCTTTATGGCACCCAGCAGGTCTTTATGACACCCAGTAGGTCTTTATGGCACCCAGCAGGTCTTTATGGCACTCAGCAGGTCTTTATGACACCCAGCAGGTCTTTATGGCACCCAGCTGGTCTTTATGGTACCCAGCAGGTCTTTATGGTACCCAGCAGGTCTTTATGGCACTCAGCAGGACTTTATGATACCCAGCAGGTCTTTATGACACCCAGCAGGACTTTATGATACCCAGCAGGTCTTTATGACACCCAGCAGGTCTTTATGACACCCAGCAGGTCTTTATGACACCCAGCAGGTCTTTATGGTACCCAGCAGGTCTTTATGGCACCCAGCAGGACTTTATGATACCCAGCAGGTCTTTATGACACCGAGCAGGACTTTATGACACCCAGCAGGTCTTTATGACACCCAGCAGGTCTTTATGACACCCAGCAGGTCTTTATGACACCCAGCAGGTACCCAGCAGGTCTTTATGGCACCCAGCAGGTCTTTATGACACCCAGCAGGTCTTTATGACACCCAGCAGGTCTTTATGATACCAGCAGGTCTTTATGGCCTGCAGCAGGTCTTTAGGACACCCAGCAGGTACCCAGCAGGTCTTTGACACCCAGCAGGTACCCAGCAGGTCTTTATGGCACCCAGGAGGTCTTTATGGCACCCAGGAGGTCTTTATGGCACCCAGCAGGTCTTTAGGACACCCAGCAGGTCTTTATGACACCCAGCAGGTCTTTATGGCACCCAGCAGGTCTTTATGAGACCCAGGAGGGCTTTAAGTGGTCACTCACTCTGCTGTGTGTGGAAGTTGTGTGTTCGTGTGTGTGTGGTTTAGAGTTTAAATCCTCTCTAACTCATTGTGAGAGCAGTTGTTTCAGTGTGTTTCCACATGACTTCACTGGCGTAGCCCTCGATAGGGTGTCGACCCAGACGGCTGTAAGTCTGAGAATCCTGGCCTCTAGATCGATATAGGCATTGATACATACTAATGTTTCACGAAGAGGAATTTAACTTGCTGGTTATTGAATTCCATCACCCGTGAATGAGAGAATGCTTGGGTGAAAATGATGAGGAGGTGGAGGGGGAAGAAGATGAGACTAGAGGAGGGGGGGGGGGGGGGGGGAGAGGGAGGAGGAGAGTAGAGGAGGAGGAGGAGGATGGATGTAGAGGTGGTTGTACTGAGTTGGAATTTACTGGGTCTATTGTAGGGCTGGGTTACGGCTGGGCGACATGGTCAAATTTACTGGGTCTAATATAGGTCTGGGTTACTGGGTATAATATAGGTCTGGGTTACTGGGTATAATATAGGGCTGGGTTACTGGGTATAATATAGGTCTGGTTACTGGGTATAATATAGGGCTGGTTACTGGGTATAATATAGGTCTGGGTTACTGGGTATAATATAGGGCTGGGTTACTGGGTATAATATAGGTCTGGGTTACTGGGTATAATATAGGGCTGGGTTACTGGGTATAATATAGGTCTGGTTACTGGGTATAATATAGGGCTGGTTACTGGGTATAATATAGGTCTGGGTTACTGGGTATAATATAGGGCTGGGTTACTGGGTATAATATAGGTCTGGTTACTGGGTATAATATAGGGCTGGTTACTGGGTATAATATAGGTCTGGGTTACTGGGTATAATATAGGGCTGGGTTACTGGGTATAATATAGGTCTGGGTTACTGGGTATAATATAGGGCTGGTTACTGGGTATAATATAGGTCTGGTTACTGGGTATAATGTAGGGCTGGGTTACTGGGTATAATATAGGGCTAGGTTTCTGGGTACAATATAGGCCTGGTTACTGGGTATAATATAGGGCTGGTTACTGGGTATAATATAGGGCTGGGTTACTGGGTATAATATAGGGCTGGCTACTGGGTCTAATATAGGGCTTGCTACTGGGTCTAATATAGGGCTGGCTACTGGGTCTAATATAGGGCTGGCTACTGGGTATAATATAGGGCTGGTTACTGGGTATAATATAGTGCTGGGATACTGGGTATAATATAGGGCTGGGTTACTGGGTCTAATATAGGGCTGGGTTACGGCTGGGTGATATGGCCTAATTTACTGGGTCTAATATAGGGCTGGGTTACGGCTGGTCGATATGGCCTAATTTACTCTGTCTAATATAGTGCTGGTTACTGGGTCTAATATAGGGCTGGGTGACGGCTGGGGGATATGGCCTAATTTACTGGGTCTAATATAGGGCTGGTTACTGGGTCTAATATAGGGCTGGTTACGGCTGGGTTAAATGGCCTAATTTAATGGGTCTATTGGGCTGGGTTATGGCTGGGCGACATGGCCTAATTTACTGGGTCTATAGTGCTGGGTTACGGCTGGGTGATATGGCCTAATTTACTGGGTCTAAAGGGCTGGGTTTTGGCTGGGCGAAATAGCCTAATTTACTGGGTCTATAGGGCTGGGTTATGGCTGGGCGATATGGCCTAATTTACTGGGTCTAAGATAGGACTGGGTTACCGTTGGGCGATATGGCCTAATTTACTGGGTCTATAGTGCTGGGTTATCGTTGGGCGATATGGTCTAATTTACTGGGTCTCTAGTGCTGGGTTACGGCTGGGCGATATGGCCTAATTTACTGGGTCTAAGATAGGGCTGGTTACTTGGTATAATGTGGGGCTGGATTACCGGGTGTAATATAGGGCTGGTTACTGGGTATAATATAGGGCTTGCTACTGGGTCTAATATAGGGCTGGCTACTGGGTCTAATATAGGGCTGGCTACTGGGTATAATATAGGGCTGGTTACTGGGTATAATATAGTGCTGGGATACTGGGTATAATATAGGGCTGGGTTACTGGGTCTAATATAGGGCTGGGTTACGGCTGGGTGATATGGCCTAATTTACTGGGTCTAATATAGGGCTGGGTTACGGCTGGTCGATATGGCCTAATTTACTCTGTCTAATATAGTGCTGGTTACTGGGTCTAATATAGGGCTGGGTGACGGCTGGGGGATATGGCCTAATTTACTGGGTCTAATATAGGGCTGGTTACTGGGTCTAATATAGGGCTGGTTACGGCTGGGTTAAATGGCCTAATTTAATGGGTCTATTGGGCTGGGTTATGGCTGGGCGACATGGCCTAATTTACTGGGTCTATAGTGCTGGGTTACGGCTGGGTGATATGGCCTAATTTACTGGGTCTAAAGGGCTGGGTTTTGGCTGGGCGAAATAGCCTAATTTACTGGGTCTATAGGGCTGGGTTATGGCTGGGCGATATGGCCTAATTTACTGGGTCTAAGATAGGACTGGGTTACCGTTGGGCGATATGGCCTAATTTACTGGGTCTATAGTGCTGGGTTATCGTTGGGCGATATGGTCTAATTTACTGGGTCTCTAGTGCTGGGTTACGGCTGGGCGATATGGCCTAATTTACTGGGTCTAAGATAGGGCTGGTTACTTGGTATAATGTGGGGCTGGATTACCGGGTGTAATATAGGGCTGGTTACTGGGTATAATATAGGGCTGTTACTGGGTCTAATATCAGGCTGGGTTACGGCTGGGCAATATGGCCTAATTTCCTGGGTCTAATATAGGGCTGGGTTATGGTTGAGTGATATGGCCTAATTTACTGGGTCTAATATAGGGCTGAGTTACAGCTCCTAGCAGTATGTGGTACCACAATGCATGTTATGGCTAACATTGTGCTAGCGGTACATGGTACCACAATGCATGTTGTGGCTAACCTTCTGCTAGCGATACGTGGTACCCCACTGCATGTTGTTGCTAACATTCTACTAGCGGTACATGGTATCACAATGCATGTTGTGGCTAACCTTCTGCTAGCGGTACGTGTTACTCCACTGTATGTTGTGGCTAACATTGTGCTAGCGGTACGTGATACCTCACTGCATGTTGTGGCTAACATTCTGATAGCGGTACGTGGTACCCCAATGCATGTTCTATATTAAAATAACATCTAACTATTATGGTAAAATAACATCTAACTATTACAGTAAAATAATGTCTCTAAGCAAATGCGAATAGCGAGTTGAAACTGCTTGTTGATGGCGTAGAAGGCCCTTCTTGCCTTGTCTCTCAGACCATTCACAGCTTTGTGGAAGTTACCTGTGGTGCTGATGTTTAGGCCGAGGTATGTATCGTGTATTGTGTGCTCTAGGGTAGCGGTGTCTAGATGGAATTTGTATTTGTGGTCCTGGAAACTGGACCTTTTTTTGGAACACCATTATTTTTGTCTTACTGACTTTGACTCTCTCTCTCTCCCCTAGCTCCCTCTGTGTTTATTTTTCTGTCTCCATCTGTCTGTAGCTGATATAGTAATTGCTCTAATACACATTGCCTTCCTCTCAGACACACACACAACGTGCCATCCTGACAAGCCCATTTTTACTCCTGATAAGCTGCTGCTGAGGGGGAGGGGTGTAAATTACTACAAAGGCACCTCACTGATTTCGCCCTGCACTCTGCCAGAAGGTCATCTTATTGAATAGGTGCCTTTCACTGATGCAGGGACCAGATAGCAACACAACGGAGTGAAGATGTAACCTGGTATCTCAGACTCCTCTGTTTTCCATATATAGATAAGATTTTAAAGATTCAGGCTGGTGGAGGTAGTATGTAGGGAGGGAGGGAGGGATGGAGGCAGGAAGGGATGGGGAGGAGGTGGAATGGGGGAGGAGGAGGAAAGCTCTTTCTCTGAGGGGTGTGGTCTGCCTGGTTCAGGCATTTGTTTCGGCCTTGTGGCGGTGCTATGGAGGGAGGGACGGATGGGGAGGAGGAGGAAGGGGGAGGAGGAGGAAAGCTCTTTCTCTGAGGAGTGTGGTCCGTCTGGTTCAGGCGTTTGTTTCGGCCTTGTGGCGGTGCTATGGAGGGAGGGACGGATGGGGAGGAGGAGGAAAGCTCTTTCTCTGAGGAGTGTGGTCCGTCTGGTTCAGGCGTTTGTGTCGGCCTTGTGGCGTTCCTATCTGTTCTCCCCAGGAAGGAGATTACCTGCTGATATCTTTAGTGGCAGTTCCCACACTAAGTAAGTGACCACGGCCAATGTTCCTGCCCATAGGGCTCTGGTCAACAGTAGTACTATATACAGGGAATAGGATGCCATTTGGGATGTACACATACTCACTACACTAGACTACACATGTACTATGGACCTCTATGGGTTACTGGGTATGGGATGGGCTGAGGGGATGGACTGGGCTGAGACGACACATGTACTATGGACCTCTATGGTTCTGCATCTGTGTGGAATGTGTGATTGATGGGGTATTATAGGTTTTGTGCTTTACCACGTGACAATGGGCTGAAGGGATGGGCTGAGAGGATGGACTGACGGGATGGACTGGGCTGAGAGGATGGACTGAGGGGATAGACTGAGGGGATGGACTGAGGGGATGGACTGGGCTGAAGAAATGGGCTGAAGAAATGGGCTGAGGGGATGGACTGAGCTGAGGGGATGGACTGAGCTGAGGGGATGGACTGAGCTGAGGGGATGGACTGAGCTGAGGGGATGGACTGAGGGGATGGACTGAGGGGATGGACTGAGGGAATGGACTGGGCTGAGGGGGTGGACTGGGCTGAGGGGGTGGACTGGGCTGAGGGGATGGACTGGGCTGAGGGGATGGACTGGGCTGAGGGGATGGACTGGGCTGAGGGGATGGACTGGGCTAAGGGGATGGACTGGGCTAAGGGGATGGACTGGGCTGAGGGGATGGACTGGGCTGAGGGGATGGACTGGGCTGAGGGGATGGACTGGGCTGAGGGGATGGACTGGGCTGAGGCAATGGTCTGGGCTGAGGCAATGGACTGAGGGGATGGACTGGGCTGAGGGGGATGGCCTGGGCTGAGGGGGATGGCCTGGACTGAGGGGAGGGACTGAGGTGATGGACGGACAGTATGGACTGACGGGATGGACGTTGCTTAGGGTATACAGTGCCTTGCGAAAGTATTCGGCCCCCTTGAACTTTGCGACCTTTTGCCACATTTCAAGCTTCAAACATAAAGATATAAAACTGTATTTTTTTGTGAAGAATCAACAACAAGTGGGACACAATCATGAAGTGGAACGACATTTATTGGATATTTCAAACTTTTTTAACAAATCAAAAACTGAAAAATTGGGCGTGCAAAATTATTCAGCCCCCTTAAGTTAATACTTTGTAGCGCCACCTTTTGCTGCACTATAAAGGTATGGATGAACTGCAGAGATCTACAGCTGAGGTGAGAGACTCTGTCCATAGGACAACAATCAGTCGTATATTGCACAAATCTGGCCTTTATGGAAGAGTGGCAAGAAGAAAGCCATTTCTTAAAGATATCCATAAAAAGTGTTGTTTAAAGTTTGCCACAAGCCACCTGGGAGACACACCAAACATGTGGAAGAAGGTGCTCTGGTCAGATGAAACCAAAATTGAACTTTTTGGCAACAATGCAAAACGTTATGTTTGGCGTAAAAGCAACACAGCTGAACACACCATCCCCACTGTCAAACATGGTGGTGGCAGCATCATGGTTTGGGCCTGCTTTTCTTCAGCAGGGACAGGGAAGATGGTTAAAATTGATGGGAAGATGGATGGAGCCAAATACAGGACCATTCTGGAAGAAAACCTGATGGAGTCTGCAAAAGACCTGAGACTGGGACGGAGATTTGTCTTCCAACAAGACAATGATCCAAAACATAAAGCAAAATCTACAATGGAATGGTTCAAAAATAAACATATCCAGGTGTTAGAATGGCCAAGTCAAAGTCCAGACCTGAATCCAATCGAGAATCTGTGGAAAGAACTGAAAACTGCTGTTCACAAATGCTCTCCATCCAACCTCACTGAGCTCGAGCTGTTTTGCAAGGAGGAATGGGAAAAAATGTCAGTCTCTCGATGTGCAAAACTGATAGAGACATACCCCAAGCGACTTACAGCTGTAATCGCAGCAAAAGGTGGCGCTACAAAGTATTAATTTAAGGGGGCTGAATAATTTTGCACGCCCAATTTTTCAGTTTTTGATTTGTTAAAAAAGTTTGAAATATCCAATAAATGTCATTCCACTTCATGATTGTGTCCCACTTGTTGTTGATTCTTCACAAAAAAATACAGTTTTATATCTTTATGTTTGAAGCCTGAAATGTGGCAAAAGGTCGCAAAGTTCAAGGGGGCCGAATACTTTCGCAAGGCACTGTATATACATACATGTAAACGTTGTTCTGTGCCCAGCTAAATTCTGTGAATACAAGTCACTTAATTACAGCAGCATAGCAGTCACTTGAAAAAAAACTATTTGTTGAACCCTGAATGAATCCACATAAATCCTGGCAGCATTCACATCTACTAGCTAGCAGCCTAAAAGTTGTTATCCAAACAGCGACACACACACACACACACACACACACCCATAAATAAAGCTACTGTGGGTGCTGTGTAGAGGAGAAGGATTGTCTAATGATCACAGTGGAATATTCATAAACAGCAATCTAAGAAAAATCCCCTGCAGATTTCTTCAGTGAAAACAATGTACTGAGCAAATGTCAAATTGGCTTTTTACCAACTTACCGTACTACAGACCACGTATTCACCCTGCACAACCTAATTGACAAACAAATAAAACAAAACAAAAGCCTTGTTGATTTCAAAAAAGCTTTTGATTCAATTTGGTATTAGGGTCTGCTTTACAAATTGATTTCTTTGGAGTCCACCTGTGGTAAATTCAATTGAATAGACATCATTTTTAAAGGCTCACACCTGTCTATATAAGGTCCCACAGTTGACATTGCATGTCAGAGCAAAAACCAAGCTATGAGGTTGAAGGAATTGTCCGTAGAGCTCTGAGACATGATTGTGTCATGATTGTGTCAAGGTACAGATCTGGGGAAGGGTACCAGAAAATGTCTGAAGCATTGAAGGAAGAACACAGTGGCCTCCATCGTTCTTAAATTGAAGAAGTTTGGAACCACCAAGACTCTTCCTAGAGCTGACTGCCTGGCCAAACTGATTAATCTGGGGAGAAGGGCCTTGGTCAGGGAGGTGACCGAGAACCCGATGGTCACTCTGACAGAGCTCTAGAGTTCCTCTGTGGAGATCGGAGAACCTTCCAGAATGACAACCATCTCTGCAGAAATCAGGCCTTTATGGTAGTGACCATACAGAATAAACACTTCAGTAAAAGGCACCCGCTTGGAGTTTGCCAAAGGGCACTTAAAGACTCTCAGACCATGAGAAGCAAGATTCTCTGGTCTGAAACCAAGTTTGAACTCTTTGGCCTGCATGCCTGAATGCCAAGCGTCACATCTGGAGAAAACCTGGCACCATCCCTACGGTGAAGCATGGTGGTGGCAGCATCATGCTGAGTGGATGTTTTTTGAACGGCAGGGACTGTTAAACTAGTCAGGATCGAGGCAAAGATGAACGGAGCAAAGTACAGAGAGATGCTGGATGAAAATCTGCTCCAGAACGCTCAGAACCTGCGACTCGGGCGAAGGTTTTACCATCCAACAGGACAATGACACAGCCAAGACAACGCAAGAGTGGCTTCGGGACAAGTCTGTGAATGTCCATGAGTGGCCCAGCCAGAGCCTGGACTTGAACCTGATCAAACATCTCTGGAGAGACCTGAAAGTAGCTGTACAGCAATGCTCCCCATCCAACCTGATAGAAATTGAGAGGACTAAGAAGACTCAAGGCTGTAATCGCTGCTTCTACAAATAACTGATTAAAGGGTCTGAATACTTATGTAAATGTCATTTTTCTGGATTTTATTTTAAATGTGTTTCAATCAGATGTATTTACAAAGCCTTTTTCACATCAGCCGATGTCACAAAGTGCTGTACAGAAACCCAGCCTAAAACCCCAAACAGCAAGCAATGCAGGTGTAAAAGCACGGTGGATAGGAAAAACTCCCTAGAAAGGCCAGAACCTAGGAAGAAACCTAAAGAGGAACCAGGCTATGAGGGGTGGGCCAGTCCTCTTCTGGCTGTGCCGGGTGGAGATTATAAAAGAACATGGCCAAGATGTTCAAATGTTCATAGATGACCAGCAGTCAAATAATAATAATCACAGTGGTTGTAGAGGGTGCAACAGGTCAGCACCTCAGGAGTAAATGTCAGTTGGCTTTTCATAGCCGATCATTCAGAGTTCGCGACAACAGGTGTGGTAGAGAGAGAGAGTCGAAAACAGCAGGTCCGGGTAGCACATTAGTGAAATAGGTCAGGGTTCCATAGCCGCAGGAAAATCCGTTGAAATTGGACATGCAGCATGACCAGCTGGACTGGGGACAGCAAAGGGTCATCAGGCCAGGTAGTCCTGAGGCATGGTCCTAGGGCTCAGGTCCTCCGAGAGAAGAGAGAGAGAAAGAAAGGTGGAGAGAGAGAGAGAAGGAGAAAGAGAGAGAGAATTAGAGAGAGCATACTTAAATTCACACAGGACACTGGATAGGACAGGAGAAGTACTCCAGATATAACAAACTGACCCTAGCCCCCCGACACAAACTACTGCAGCATAAATACTGGAGGCTGAGACAGGAAGGGTCGGGAGACACTGTGGCCCTGTCCGACGATACCCCAGGACAGGGCCAAACAGGCAGGATATAACCCCACCCACTTTGCCAAAGCACAGCCCCCACACCACTAGAGGGATTTCTTCAACCACCAACTTACCATCCTGAGACAAGGCTGAGTATAGCCCACAAAGATCTCCGCCATGGCACAACCCAAGGGGGGGGCACCAACCCAGACAGGAAGATCACATCACCATGTCAGCAACTCAACCCACTCAGGTGACGCACCCCCTCCAGGGACGGCATGAGAGAGCCCCAGTAAGCCAGTAACTGAGCCCCTGTAATAGGATTAGAGGCAGAGAATCCCAGTGGAGAGAGGGGAACCGGCCAGGCAGAGACAGCATGGGCGGTTCGTTGCTCCAGAGCCTTTCCGTTCACCTTCCCACTCCTGGGCCAGACTACACTCAATCATATGACCCACTGAAGAGATGAGTCTTCAGTAAAGACTTAAAGGTTGAGATCGAGTTTGCGTCTCTCACATGGATAGGCAGACCATTCCATTAAAATGGAGCTCTATAGGAGAAAGCCCTGCCTCCAGCTGTTTGGTTAGAAATTCTAGGGACAATTAGGAGGCCTGCGTCTTGTGACCGTAGCGTACGTGTAGGTATGTACGGCAGGACCAAATCAGAGAGATAGGTAGGAGCAAGCCCATGTAATGCTTTGTAGGTTAGCAGATAAACCTTGAAATCAGCCCTTGCCTTAACAGGAAGCCAGTGTAGGGAGGCTAGCACTGGAGTAATATGATAACATTTGTTGGTGTTAGTCAGGATTCTAGCAGCCGTGTTTAGCACTAACTGAAGTTAATTTAGTGCTTTATCCAGGTATCCAGAGACTAGAGCATTGCAGTAGTCTAATCTAGAAGTGACAAAAGCATGGATGAACTTTTCTGCATCATTTTTGGACAAAGTTTCTATTTTTTGCAATGTTACGTAGATGGAAAAAAGCTGTCCTTGAAACAGTCTTAAAATGTTCGTCAAAAGAGAGATCAGAGTTCAGAGTAACGCCGAGGTCCTTCACAGTTATTTTTGAGACGACTCTACAACCATTAAGTGTAACGGTTTTCTTTAGGTGAAGGAGAGTCGGACCAAAATGCAGCGTTGTGATGATTCATGTTTGTTTAGTAAAGGAAAAAAAACTATACATGAATAAACTTCAAAATAATGAAATGTGAAAACCTAAACAGTCCTATCTGGTGAAAACACAGAGACAGGCTACTTAAATATGGTTCCCAATCAGAGACAATGACTAACACCTGCCTCTGATTGAGAACCATATCAGGCCAAACATAGAAATAGACAAACCAGACACACAACATAGAATGCCCACCCAGCTCACGTCCTGACCAACACTAAAACAAGGAAAACACACACGAACGATGGTCAGAACGTGACATTAAGATTAAGTGGCAGATTCAACAGAAGATCTCTCTGTTTCTTGGGACCTAGTACTAGCACCTCTCTTTTGTCTGAGTTTAAAAGTAAAACATTTGCTGTCATCCACTTCCTCATGTCTGAAACACAGGCTTCCAGGGAGCGCAATTTTGGGGATTCACCATGTTTCATCGAAATGTACAGTTATGTATCATCCACATAGCAGTGAAAGTTTACATTGTGTTTCCGAATGACATCATCAAGAGGTAAAATATATAGTGAAAACAAAAGTGCTTTGTCATTGAGGTATTATGTGTAGATTGATGAGAGGGGAAAAAGGATTTGATCCATTTTAGAATAAGGCTGTAATGTAACAAACTGAAGAAGTCAAGAGGTCTGAACACTTTCTGAATGAACTGTATTAGAGTCAGGAATGGAGAGAGTGTCAGTCCCAGTCTCTCTGTGACTCAATCTGGTGGTAAAGTGGAGTCAGTCCCAGTCTCTCTGTGACTCAGTCTGGTGGTAAAGGGGTGTCAGTCCCAGTCTCTCTGTGACTCAATCTGGTGGTAAAGTGGAGTCAGTCCCAGTCTCTCTGTGACTCAGTCTGGTGGTAAAGGGGTGTCAGTCCCAGTCTCTCTGTGACTCAGTCTGGTGGTAAAGGGGTGTCAGTCCCAGTCTCTCTGTGACTCAATCTGGTGGTAAAGTGGAGTCAGTCCCAGTCTCTCTGTGACTCAGTCTGGTGGTAAAGGGGTGTCAGTCCCAGTCTCTCTGTGACTCAGTCTGGTGGTAAAGTGGTGTCAGTCCCAGTCTCTCTGTGACTCAGTCTGGTGGTAAAGTGGAGTCAGTCCCAGTCTCTCTGTGACTCAGTCTGGTGGTAAAGGGGTGTCAGTCCCAGTCTCTCTGTGACTCAATCTGGTGGTAAAGTGGAGTCAGTCCCAGTCTCTCTGTGACTCAGTCTGGTGGTAAAGGGGTGTCAGTCCCAGTCTCTCTGTGACTCAGTCTGGTGGTAAAGGGGTGTCAGTCCCAGTCTCTCTGTGACTCAATCTGGTGGTAAAGTGGAGTCAGTCCCAGTCTCTCTGTGACTCAGTCTGGTGGTAAAGGGGTGTCAGTCCCAGTCTCTCTGTGACTCAGTCTGGTGGTAAAGTGGTGTCAGTCCCAGTCTCTCTGTGACTCAGTCTGGTGGTAAAGGGGTGTCAGTCCCAGTCTCTCTGTGACTCAGTCTGGTAGTAAAGTGGTGTCAGTCCCAGTCTCTCTGTGACTCAGTCTGGTGGTAAAGTGGTGTCAGTCCCAGTCTCTCTGTGACTCAGTCTGGTGGTAAAGTGGTGTCAGTCCCAGTCTCTCTGTGACTCAGTCTGGTGGTAAAGTGGTGTCACTCCCAGTCTCTCTGTGACTCAGTCTGGTGGTAAAGTGGTGTCAGTCCCAGTCTCTCTGTGACTCAGTCTGGTAGTAAAGTGGTGTCAGTCCCAGTCTCTCTGTGACTCAGTCTGGAGGTAAAGTGGTGTCAGTCCCAGTCTCTCTGTGAATCAGTCTGGTAGTAAAGTGGTGTCAGTCCCAGTCTCTCTGTGACTCAGTCTGGTGGTAAAGTGGTGTCAGTCCCAGTCTCTCTGTGACTCAGTCTGGTGCTAAAGTGGAGTCAGTCCCAGTTTCTCTATGACTCAGTCTGGTGGTAAAGTGGTGTCAGTCCCAGTCTCTCTGTGACTCAGTCTGGTGGTAAAGTGGTGTCAGTCCCAGTCTCTCTGTGACTCAGTCTGGTAGTAAAGTGGTGTTAGTCCCAGTCTCTCTGTGACTCAGTCTGGTGGTAAAGTGGTGTCAGTCCCAGTCTCTCTGTGACTCAGTCTGGTGGTAAAGTGGTGTCAGTCCCAGTCTCTCTGTGACTCAGTCTGGTGGTAAAGTGGTATCAGTCCCAGTCTCTCTGTGACTCAGTCTGGTGGTAAAGTGGTGTCAGTCCCAGTAACTAAAAGAGAGGAGGTAGAGGAGGCTTGATGATGAAGATGTGTTAGTAACTAACATAGAACCCTATTCCATATATAGTGCACTACTTTAGACCAGGGCCCTATTCCCTATGTAGTGCACTACTTTAGACCAGAGCCCTATTCCCTATGTTGTGCACTACTATATACCAGAGCCCTATTCCCTATATAGTGGTACTACTATAGACCAGGGCCCTATTCCCTATGCAGTGCACTACTTTAGACCAGAGCCCTATTCCCTATATAGTGCACTACTATATACCAGAGCCCTATTCCCTATGTAGTGCACTACTTTAGACCAGGGCCCTATTCCCTATGTAGTGCACTACTTTAGACCAGAGCCCTATTCCCTATGTTGTGCACTACTATAGACCAGAGCCCCATCCCCTATGTAGTTCACTACTATATACCAGAGTCCTATTCCCTATATAGTGGTACTACTATAGACCAGAGCCCTATTCCCTATATAGTGCACTACTTTAGACCAGAGCCGACAGAGTCCATGTGAGACACATCACAGCCACTGTGATAGAGATTTAAGATCACTCTGTGGACAAATCTAAATTCAACTTTTCCTCTTCAGACAGAGAGAGAGAGAGAGAGAGACTAGGGTGTGTGTGTGTGTATCCATGTGTTTATGTCTGAGAGAACAGTAGAGAGGATGGGAAATTGAAAGAGAACGATCTTTTGGACAGATGTCTACTGTTGTTGCCTTGCCAGAAGCTACAGAGTGAATGACAGAGAGGGGAAAGAAGAGAAGGAATTGAAAAGAGACGAGAGGGATGGATTGAGCTGCTGTAGTCCTGAGAGATACCATGAGATCCTGTTGAACTGTTGATTGATGTATCTCTCACAGTGGATGAGCGTTTTCCAGTTTCTGCTGCCATGTCCCGAATGGCCCAATGGGCTTTGGTCAACAGTAGTGCACTATATAGTGTTTAGGGGGAAAAAAAAGCTGAAGAATCAGACAATCATTCAGTATTACTGGAGTATTACAGCATGTTGATTCAATAGGATTGAGTGGTTCTCTCCTTCTCTCTGTCACTCTCTCTCCTCCCTACCCCTCTCTATACAGCGGTCCCACTAACTTTACACACACACACACACACACACACACACACACACACACACACACACACACACACACACACCAGTAATGTTTACGGACGGACGGGAGGGGGGTTCAGCTCTGCAGAGCTACAGTGGCTGTTGTCATGGAAACAGCAACAGCAGCAGTGGGCCCTCCAAGCCTCCTGTGTCTCACCCTGAAGCCTCTAGTCCCACACGCCACCCTAGTACTTATGTAGTGCATTAGCTCTCTATGGGCCTGGGCAAAAGTAGTGGACTTAATGGGTAATAGAGGTCCATTTGAGACGTGGTCATAGTCTGAATTAGAGGAGAGGAGGGTTGGTCAGGGAGCCAATCAAAAGGGGACCATCGTACTCTCCCAGAAGTTTGGTTGGTGCGTAAAACCCATAAATTCAGTTCAGTAACAAGGTGTGATGTTTTCGCACCAATGATTTATACTGTAGGTACAAATCTTTTTAATTCAAGACAACATTTGTAAGGAATGAGGTCATGAGGAAATACAGTATTATAGGGTATGGGAGCGGGCACCAAGGGCAACTCAGGGCATCAGGCGGGAACCATCAATCAATTGTCTTAACTGTCCGCTCTCTTGGTGTCAGAGTCTATCTAAAAGATAGCGGAGGAGTCAGGTGCAGGACACAGATAAGAGTAACAATCACTGATTTACTCAATCCAAAACGTAACAAAATCCCGTTCCAAACCAGGACAAAACAGGACTCAAAATACATCACACCGGAATACAACGAAAGACAATCACACACAAAACAGAAAGGGAAACCAGAGGGTTAAATAAGGAACATAATCATGAGATGGGAACCAGGTGTGTAAACAGACAAAACAGAAAGGGAAACCAGAGGGTTATTAAATAAGGAACATAATTATGAGATGAGAACCAGGTGTGTAAACAGACAAAACAGAAAGGGAAACCAGAGGGTTAAATAAGGAACATAATTATGAGATGGGAACCAGGTGTGTAAACAGACAAAACAAAAGGAAAATGAAACATGGATCGGTGGCGGCTAGAAAGCCGGTGACGTCGACCGCCGAACGCCGCCCGAACAAGGAGAGGGAACAACTTTGGTGGAAGTCGTGACACTTGGATACATTATATCAAACAATGAGATAGCTTACCCCAGAGAACGTTAAGCTTGTCCGTTCAAAAACGCCTGGGGTTATGTCATAATATGGAGAGTTGTTGTTTAACAGTCTAAATGTGGCCTATGGGAAGGAGGGTTGTTACTGTGACTATGGGGCTAGGTTGTTATAGTAACTATGGGGCTAGGTTGTTACTGTGACTATGGAGCTAGGTTGTTACTGTGACTATGGAGCTAGGTTGTTACTGTGACTATGGGGCTAGGTTGTTATAGTAACTATGGGGCTAGGTTGTTACTGTGACTGGAGCTAGGTTATCACTGTGACTATGGAGCTAGGTTGTTACTGTGACTATGGAGCTAGGTTGTCACTGTGACTATGGAGCTAGGTTGTTACTGTGACTATAGAGCTAGGTTGTTACTGTGACTATAGAGCTAGGTTGTTACTGTGACTGGAGCTAGGTTGTTACTGTGACTATGGAGCTAGGTTGTTACTGTGACTATGGAGCTAGGTTGTCACTGTGACTATGGAGCTAGGTTGTTACTGTGACTATGGAGCTAGGTTGTTACTGTGACTATGGAGCTAGGTTGTTACTGTGACTATGGAGCTAGGTTGTCACTGTGACTATGGAGCTAGGTTGTTACTGTGACTATGGAGCTAGGTTGTTACTGTGACTATGGAGCTAGGTTGTTACTGTGACTATGGAGCTAGGTTGTCACTGTGACTATGGAGCTAGGTTGTTACTGTGACTATGGAGCTAGGTTGTTACTGTGACTATGGAGCTAGGTTGTTACTGTGACTATGGAGCTAGGTTGTCACTGTGACTATGGAGCTAGGTTGTTACTGTGACAATGGAGCTAGGTTGTCACTGTGACTATGGAGCTAGGTTGTTACTGTGACTATGGAGCTAGGTTGTCACTGTGACTATGGAGCTAGGTTGTTACTGTGACTATAGAGCTAGGTTGTTACTGTGACTATGGAGCTAGGTTGTCACTGTGACTATGGAGCTAGGTTGTTACTGTGACTATGGAGCTAGGTTGTCACTGTGACTATGGAGCTAGGTTGTCACTGTGACTATGGAGCTAGGTTGTTACTGTGACTATGGAGCTAGGTTGTCACTGTGACTATGGAGCTGACTCTGTACCGGTGGCAAGTGGCTCAGTGGTCTAAGACACTGCATGTCAGTGCTAGAGGCATCACTACAGACAGCCTGGTTTGAATCCAGGCTGTATCACAACCGGCCGTGATTGGGAGTCACATAGGGCGGCACACAATTTGCCCAGCGTCGTCCGGGTTTGACTGGAGTTGGTCGTCATTGTAAATAAGACTTTGTTCTTAACTTAGGATGCATGAACCGCTAGCGGGACACGTACGACAACATTCAGTGAAATTGCAGAGCCCAAAATTCAAAATTCAAAAATCATAATTTTAAACATTCATGAAAATACAAGTGTCTTACATCATTTGAAAGCTTAACTTCTTGTTAATCAATGTTTTTAATTAATCCTCAGGTACTCTAATATCTAAATAAACTATAATATTTAAGACGGAGAATAGTATGTTCAATAGGGAGGATAAATAACGAAGAGCGCACACCTCATTCACGCACCAACAAGACCACTTTTCTAATGAGGGAAACCTTGGATAAACTACAACTATTTGTTCATTTTTCTGCCATATCAGTTCTGTTATACTCACAGACATTATTCTAACAGTTTTAGAAACGTCAGGGTGTTTTCTATCCAATACTAATAATGATATGCATATCCTAGCTTCTGGGCCTGAGTAACAGACAGTTTACTTTGGGCACGTCAGTCATCGGAACTTCCGAATACTGCCCTGTATGCCGAAGAAGTTGCCTAGGTAAATAAAGTTTAAATTAACAACAAAATCTACTAAATAAATGGAACCCCCTGTATATAGCTTCGTGACTGTTGTTTTATTGTTGCTCCTTAATTATTTAAAATTGTTAAATCTTTCTTATTTAAAATGTAAATGTTGTATTTTATTTATTTATTTTTTACTTAGTTATTTTAGTATATATTTTTTAAATTGCATCGTTGGTTAAGGGCTTGTAAGTAAACATTTCACAGTATTCTGCGAATGTGACAACTACATTTTTATTTTAATATCTGTTTTAGAAAGAATTAACTAACATGTTCATGGTATTACAACATAAATCTGCTAAATATTTTATAGTATTACTACTAAACTGTTCAATTAGGATGTTGTAAATATTTTATAGTATTACTACTAAACTGTTCAATTAGGATGTTGTTATACTGCTAGTGTGTATCAGTTTCCCCATTAGCTCCTGCCAAAGGCATCAGCTACTCTTCCTGGGGTGTGAACAGCTTTAGATCGGTTACACCACAACAAGGCATCAGCTACTCTTCCTGGGGTCCGAACAGGTTGAACGGTACCCCACAACAAGGCATCAGCTACTCTTCCTGGGGTCCGAACAGGGTGAACGGTACCCCACAACAAGGCATCAGCTACTCTTCCTGGGGTCTGAACAGGGTGAACGGTACCCCACAACAAGGCAGCAGCTACTCTTCTTGGGGTCTGAACAGGGTGAACGGTACCCCACAACAAGGCAGCAGCTACTCTTCCTGGGGTCTGAACAGGGTGACGGTACCCCACAACAAGGCATCAGCTACTCTTCCTGGGGTCCGAACAGCTTTAGATCGGTTACACCACAACAAGGCATCAGCTACTCTTCCTGGGGTGTGAACAGGGTGAACGGTACCTCACAACAAGGCATCAGCTACTCTTCCTGGAGTCTGAACAGGGTGATCGGTTAAACCACTACAAGACATCAGCTCCTCTTCATGGGGTCTGAACAGGGTGAACGGTACCCCACAACAAGGCAGCAGCTACTCTTCCTGGGGTCTGAACAGGGTGACGGTACCCCACAACAAGGCATCAGCTACTCTTCCTGGGGTCCGAACAGCTTTAGATCGGTTACACCACAACAAGGCATCAGCTACTCTTCCTGGGGTGTGAACAGGGTGACGGTACCCCACAACAAGGCAGCAGCTACTCTTCCTGGGTTCTGAACAGCTTTAGATCGGTTACACCACAACAAGGCATCAGCTACTCTTCCTGGGGTCTGAACAGGGTGAACGGTGCCTCACAACAAGGCATCAGCTACTCTTCCTGGGGTGTGAACAGGGTGAACGGTACCTCACAACAAGGCATCAGCTACTCTTCCTGGGGTGTGAACAGGGTGACGGTACCTCACAACAAGGCATCAGCTACTCTTCCTGGGGTGTGAACAGGGTGATCGGTTACACCACAGCAAGGCATCAGCTACTCTTCCTGGGGTGTGAACAGGGTGAACGGTACCCCACAACAAGGCATCAGCTACTCTTCCTGGGGTGTGAACAGGGTGATCGGTTACACCACAACAAGGCATCAGCTACTCTTCCTGAGGTGTGAACAGCTTTAGATCGGTTACACCACTACAAGACATCAGCTACTCTTCCTGGGGTCTGAACAGCTTTAGATCGGTTACACCACAACAAAGCATCAGCTACTCTTCCTGGGGTGTGAACAGGGTGACGGTACCTCACAACAAGGCATCAGCTACTCTTCCTGGGGTGTGAACAGGGTGACAGTACCTCACAACAAGGCATCAGCTACTCTTCCTGGGGTCTGAACAGGGTGACAGTACCTCACAACAAGGCAGCAGCTACTCTTCCTGGGGTCTGAACAGGGTGACAGTACCTCACAACAAGGCATCAGCTACTCTTCCTGGGGTCCGAACAGCTTTAGATCGGTTACACCACAACAAGGCAGCAGCTACTCTTCATTGGAAACACAACAGCCTACATCATCAATAATACAATATATCATACAATATATTATTACAAGTTTACTCTCTTGTTGCAAATATGCAATATAAAATCCCCAGTACCAAAAATACCACATTGCAATGTGTGTGTGTGTCGTGTGTGTGTGTATGCCTGTGTGTGTGTGCCTCTTCACAATCTGTGTTGTGAAGTGTTAAATCGGATTCTAATGCTCGCCTGAGTTACTTGATGTGGAAAAGTTCCATGTAGTCATGAACTGTGTGTTTCCTGTTCCAGACTTGGGAACTGTGTGTTTCCTGTTCCAGACTTGGGAACTGTGTGTTTCCTGTTCCAGACTTGGGAACTGTGTGTTTCCAGACTTGGGAACTGTGTGTTTCCAGACTTGGGAACTGTGTGTTTCCAGACTTGGGAACTGTGTGTTTCCAGACTTGGGAACTGTGTGTTTCCTGTTCCAGACTCTGGGAACTGTGTGTTTCCTGTTCCAGACTCTGGGAACTGTGTGTTTCCTGTTTCAGACTCTGGGAACTGTGTGTTTCCTGTTCCAGACTCTGGGAACTGTGTGTTTCCTGTTCCAGACTCTGGGAACTGTGTGTTTCCTGTTCCAGACTTGGGAACTGTGTGTTTCCTGTTCCAGACTTGGGAACTGTGTGTTTCCTGTTCCAGACTTGGGAACTGTGTGTTTCCAGACTTGGGAACTGTGTGTTTCCAGACTTGGGAACTGTGTGTTTCCAGACTTGGGAACTGTGTGTTTCCTGTTCCAGACTCTGGGAACTGTGTGTTTCCTGTTCCAGACTCTGGGAACTGTGTGTTTCCTGTTCCAGACTCGGGAACTGTGTGTTTCCTGTTCCAGACTTGGGAACTGTGTGTTTCCTGTTCCCGACTTGGGAACTGTGTGTTTCCTGTTCCAGACTTGGGAACTGTGTGTTTCCTGTTCCAGACTTGGGAACTGTGTGTTTCCAGACTTGGGAACTGTGTGTTTCCAGACTTGGGAACTGTGTGTTTCCAGACTTGGGAACTGTGTGTTTCCTGTTCCAGACTTGGGAACTGTGTGTTTCCTGTTCCAGACTTGGGAACTGTGTATTTCCAGACTTGGGAACTGTGTGTTTCCAGACTTGGGAAATGTGTGTTTCCTGTTACAGACTTGGGAACTGTGTGTTTCCTGTTCCAGACTCTGGGAACTGTGTGTTTCCTGTTCCAGACTCTGGGAACTGTGTGTTTCCTGTTCCAGACTTGGGAACTGTGTGTTTCCTGTTCCAGACTCTGGGAACTGTGTGTTTCCTGTTCCAGACTTGGGAACTGTGTGTTTCCTGTTCCAGACTTGGGAACTGTGTGTTTCCTGTTCCAGACTTGGGAACTGTGTGTTTCCAGACTTGGGAACTGTGTGTTTCCTGTTCCAGACTTGGGAACTGTGTGTTTCCAGACTCGGGAACTGTGTGTTTCCTGTTCCAGACTCTGGGAACTGTGTGTTTCCTGTTCCAGACTCTGGGAACTGTGTGTTTCCTGTTCCAGACTCTGGGAACTGTGTGTTTCCTGTTCCAGACTCTGGGAACTGTGTGTTTCCTGTTCCAGACTTGGGAACTGTGTTTTTCCTGTTCCAGACTTGGGAACTGTGTGTTTCCTGTTCCAGACTCTGGGAACTGTGTGTTTCCTGTTCCAGACTTGGGAACTGTGTGTTTCCTGTTCCAGACTTGGGAACTGTGTGTTTCCTGTTCCAGACTTGGGAACTGTGAAGAGACCCCCGGTTACATATTAAGCTTTTATCATGAGAAAGAACAGATTTCTAGTCCTCGGTGGTTTCTGGAAACGGTACCACGGCAACAACAAAAAGAAAGCATGTTATGTAAAGTACATAATAACTACTGGGCTTTAATGTTTAATATTTAATATTTATTGAATAATATGATGCTAGCTGATAGAGCAAATAAAATAACACATAGAATATATTTTATTCTATATTCTATTTATTTCAGAAATAAAACACCATATTAAATAACAGAATATCTTTAATTGTCCTTATGCCAAAAACATTTTGAGACTCAGAGCATACAAAATAATTGTACTATTACACCCTTTTAAAATGTAATTTGATACACATATTAATTAAATCTAAGGACATAATACTGGGTCAGATTAAATTACATTTATTAGATCTATGATTCATTATTTATAGCAACTAAATTATTTAATGTAAATTAATAGTTGAGTTCCAAAACAACAAACACTTTGAAGCTAACTTCTGAAGCTGCTATTTAGCAGTAGTCTAACACACCATAGAAATACAATGACACAACATTCTATAATTCCCGAAGTGCATTTCAACTCCCAAGGTGCAATGCTCCACCCAGGGCTGGCTACTTCTAGCAAGCCCAGACAAACACGAAGTAGAGTAAATATATTACTGTCACAGTAGCTAAGTTATGAGTGCATTTCACATTTACATTTGGCATTTAATCATATTGTAATACTCACATGAATATCATGCCAAATATATTCCAAACACTAGGAGCATCTTCCAAATATTGAGTTGCACCCCCCACTTTTGACACCTCTCTACAAGGTGTCAAGTGTTCCACAGGGATGCTGGCCCATGTTGATTCCAATGCTTCCCACAGTTGTGTTAAGAAGTTGGCTGGATGTCCTTTGGGTGGTGGACCATTCTTGATACACACGGGAAAATTTTGAGTGTGAAAAACCCAGCAGCGCCGTTGAGAGGCACTTCAATTCTCTGTCACCCTCTGAATGGCACACACACAATCCATGTCTCAAGGCTTAAAAATCCTTCTGTCTCCTCCCCTTCATCAACACTGATTGAAGAGGATTTAACAAGTGACATCAATAAGGGATCATAGCTTTCACCTGGATTCACCTGGTCAGTCTGTCATGGAAAGAGCATTGTTCTGTATATTTAGTATATGTTTATATCATTGTCACTCTAAAATGGTCCAAATGTAGTTGCTTGTAGAATAAAGTTAAAATGCAAATGTGTGTAAAATAGTTTATTCTGTTGTTTTGCAACTAAACCTCCAGCTTTTGTTTAGTTGTTTCAATGTGGGCTGGCCGTCATCTTCTCTGTACACCAAGTATTCCCATAGTTCACCCCCGGAGACACGCTGCAGGTACGGAGGTATGATGTTTTCGTTAGAAGAAGCCATGCTGTCGGCATTTTCTCTCCTCTCGCTTGCTTCTCAAAAGTGGCTTGTGCTGTGTCAGCTGCATGTGCAAGTAGCTCACTACTGCCCCCTAGAGAAGAGAAGTAGCCTCGCTAGCTCACTACTGCCCCCTAGAGAAGACAAGTAGCCTGGCTAGCTCACTACTGCCCCCTAGAGAAGACAAGTAGCCTGGCTAGCTCACTACTGCCCCCTTGAGAAGACAAGTAGCCTGGATAACTTACTACTGCCCCCTTTGAGAAGACAAGTAGCCTAGATAACTTACTACTGCCCCCCTGAGAAGACAAGTAGTCTGGATAACTTACTACTGCCCCCTTGAGAAGACAAGTAGCCTGGATAGCTTACTACTGCCCCCTTTGAGAAGACAAGTAACCTGGATAACTTACTACTGCCCCCTTGAGAAGACAAGTAGCCTGGATAGCTTACTACTGCCCCCTTTGAGAAGACAAGTAACCTGGATAACTTACTACTGCCCCCTTGAGAAGACAAGTAGCCTGGCTAGCTCACTACTGCCCTCTAGAGAAGACAAGTCTGGATAACATTCAAGTACCAAACAGCTTGTCATGCTCTAGTATCGGAAAATTACTGAAGTTTCAGTAGAGAGAGAGAGAGAGAGAGAGAGAGAGAGAGAGAGAGAGAGAGAGAGAGAGAGAGAGAGAGAGAGAGAGAGAGAGAGAGAGAGAGAGAGAGAGAGAGAGAGAGAGAGAGAGAGAGAGAGAGAGAGAGAGAGACTTGCCAACTTTCTCTCTTTTATTTTTCTTTCTCTTTCTACTCTCTGTTTTTACAGGCAGGCACACACACACACACACGCAGCATCATACCCACACATAGTCCTTGTAGTCTGTGTGACCAAGGGGCAAAGGAGATCAGTGGAGCGTATGTTACAGCATTTCAACACAAGCTGTTTTACTTCCTTCCTTCCTTCCATTCTTCCTTCCCTCCCTCCTTCACCTGCAAATCTTTCACAATTCTTGAGCGCTGCGCAGTTGTTTACTCTTTACACCTTACAACATATTCTGTTGATCATTTGACTTGGATGGCTTGTGGATAAGAATGGGTTGGTTGTGTGATTCTAACGTGCTACACTAGAGTGTTCTGAGGCCAGCTGTCTTTGACTCCATTTATCATGTTTACTATGACTCACTGTCCTTGTTGAGAGTGATGCCCTCGGGGCTCTGAGAGAGAGAGAGAGAGTGATGCCCTCGGGGCTCTGAGAGAGAGAGAGAGAGAGAGAGAGAGAGAGAGAGAGAGAGAGAGAGAGAGAGAGAGAGAGAGAGAGAGAGAGAGAGAGAGAGAGAGAGAGAGAGAGAGAGAGAGAGAGAGAGAGAGAGAGAGAGAGAGAGAGAGAGAGAGAGAGAGAGAGAGAGAGAGAGAGAGAGAGAGAGAGAGAGAGAGAGAGAGAGAGAGAGAGAGAGAGAGAGAGAGAGAGAGAGAGAGAGATGCCCTCGGGGCTCTGAGAGAGAGAGAAACAAAGAGGCCTGCAGTAACCCCTGTCCTCATCCTGATCTCACTGTAACAGTCAGAGGAGTGCAGTCTCTGTCTGTATCCCTGTATGTAGCCCTGTCTCTGGCTGTACCTGCAGCTCTGTCTGCAGCAGTCTGCGTGCTCTAGCTCTGTCTGTAGCAGTCTGCGTGCTCTAGCTCTGTCTGTAGCAGTCTGCGTGCTCTAGCTCTGTCTGTAGCAGTCTGCGTGCTCTAGCTCTGTCTGTAGCAGTCTGCGTGCTCTAGCTCTGTCTGTAGCAGTCTGCGTGCTCTAGCTCTGTCTGTAGCAGTCTGCGTGCTCTAGCTCTGTCTGTAGCAGTCTGTGTGCTCTATCTCTGTCTGTAGCAGTCTGCGTGCTCTAGCTCTGTCTAGCTGTGCTGGCTTCCTTGTTTCTTGTAGGAAAACACTAATATCCTCCAGCTGTGTGGAAAATTGGGCCCTTCGAGGTACAATGAGGGGGGCTGGAGGGAAAGCTAATGGTTAATTTTCCTTTCTTCTGAGCCATAACATAAGACAGCAGCACACAGCATCCCCCTCTCCACCAGAGGTGTGTGTGTGTGTGTGTGTGTGTGTGTGTGTGTGTGTGTGTGTGTGTGTGTGTGTGTGTGTGTGTGTGTGTGTGTGTGTGTGTGTGTGTGTGTGTCTAAAGGTGTCCGCTGAAACAGAAGAGTTTGTGCCTGTACCATGATGACATTTTGTGACGGTGCTGGACTCCGGCTGTTTGAGCACACAAACATTTTTCTCGAGGTCAAGTCGAAGTCTCCGCCCCTTCGTCCGTGATTGGTCAACAGTAGTGATTCTTCAATAAAGTCTTTGTTGTCATCGAGAGACGACTCATTTTTATTGAAGAAATGCTGCACCAAACACCTTATTTGGATGTAAAATTACGCGACTAAGATCTCCTCGGGAAAAATGTCAAAATGAATGACACATTTCTTGAGTTTTCTTAGATTAATTCTGACTACAGTGTCTCAAAATGATCAAACTGTTCTACTGTCGCTTTATTTTTCAAGTTATTAGAGCGAAGGTCTTTTAAAGGAGTATACGAACACACTCGTACGATTCGCCTAGCCGACTTCAGCTGGCCGCCAGCCGATCTGAAGCATGCTGACACCTTAAGCCTGCTAGACTCTGTAGCCCTGACAGGGTCTGATTGCCAGAGTGGGTGAGTGTCTGTGAGGATGGTGTCTCTGGGGAACCGGCATAGTCACTGCTGTTGTTTATCAGCAGATGGTAACAATCAACACACACACACACCCATTTTTGAAGGTGAGTCTGGCTGACACACACACACACACACACACACACACACACACACACACACACACACACACACACACACACACACACACACACAGCAGAAAGGGAGAATGCCATTAAAGGAAGATTAAAGGGGGGGAATTGGTACTCTTTTTGAATTCCCCACTTGGTACTCATCTGGCGTTTAAGGTGTCAGGGTGGAGATGAGAGGAGGAGAGGGGGTGGAGATGAGGAGGAGAGGGGGTGGAGATGAGGAGAAGAGGGGGAGGAGATGAGAGGGGTTGAGGGGGAGGAGATGAGAGGAGGAGAGGGGGAGGAGATGAGAGGAGGAGATGAGAGGAGGAGAGGGGGAGGAGATGAGAGGAGGAGAGGGGGAGGAGATGAGAGGAGGAGAGGGGGAGGAAATGAGAGGAGGAGAGGGGGAGGAAATGAGAGGAGGAAAGAGGGTGGAAATGAGAGGAGGAGAGAGGGTGGAGAGGAGGAGGAAATGAGGAGGAGAGGGGGAGGAAATGAGGAGGAGAGGGGGTGGAGATGAGAGGAGGAGAGGGGGTGGAGATGAGAGGAGGAGGAGATGAGGAGGAGAGGGGGAGGAGATGAGAGGAGGAGGGGGGGAGGAGATGAGAGGAGGAGATGAGAGGAGGAGAGGGGGAGGAAATGAGAGGAGGAGAGGGGGAGGAAATGAGAGGAGGAAAGAGGGTGGAAATGAGAGGAGGAGAGAGGGTGGAGAGGAGGAGGAAATGAGGAGGAGAGGGGGAGGAAATGAGGAGGAGAGGGGGTGGAGATGAGAGGAGGAGAGGGGGTGGAGATGAGAGGAGGAGGAGATGAGGAGGAGAGGGGGAGGAGATGAGAGGAGGAGGGGGTGGAGATGAGAGGAGGTGGAGATGAGAGGAGGAGAGGGGGTGGAGATGAGAGTAGGAGGAGATGAGGAGCAGAGGGGGTGGAGATGAGAGGGGGAGGAGATGAGGAGGAGAGGGGGTGGAGATGAGGAGGAGAGGGGGTGGAGATGAGGAGGAGATGGGGTGGAGATGAGAGGAGGAGGAGATGAGGAGGAGAGGGGGTGGAGATGAGGGGGTGGAGATAAGGAGGAGAGGGGGTGGAGAGGAGGAGAGGGGGAGGAGATGAGGTGAGGGGGAGGAGATGAGGAGGAGAGGGAGTTGAGATGAGAGGAGGAGAGGGGGAGGAGATGAGAGGAAGAGAGGGGGTGGAGATGAGGAGGAGAGGGGGAGGAGATGAGGTGAAGGGGAGGAGATGAGGAGGAGAGGGGGTGGAGATGAGAGGAGGAGAGGGGGTGGAGATGAGGAGGAGAGGGGTTGGAGGTGAGAGGGGGAGGAGATGAGGAGGAGAGGGGGTGGAGATGAGGAGGAGATGGGGTGGAGATGAGAGGAGGAGGAGATGAGGAGGAGAGGGGGTGGAGATGAGGGGGTGGAGATAAGGAGGAGAGGAGGTGGAGATGAGAGGAGGAGAGGGGGAGGAGATGAGAGGAGGAGAGGGGGAGGAGATGAGGTGAGGGGGAGGAGATGAGGAGGAGAGGGAGTGGAGATGAGAGGAGGAGAGGGGGAGGAGATGAGAGGAAGAGAGGGGGTGGAGATGAGGAGGAGAGGGGGAGGAGATGAGGTGAGGGGGAAGAGATGAGGAGGAGAGGGGGTGGAGATGAGAGGAGGAGAGGGGGTGGAGATGAGGAGGAGAGGGGGTGGAGATGAGGAGGAGAGGGGTTGGAGATGAGGAGGAGAGGATGAGAAATGCCTTCTAGCTGACAGGGACTGAGAAGACCAGACATATGTTAATCAGATGCTGTGATGACTGCAGCCTGGGAGGAGAGGAGAGAGAGAGAGAGAGAGAGAGAGAGAGAGAGAGAGAGAGAGAGACAGAGAGACAGAGAGAGACAGAGAGAGACAGAGAGAGAGAGAGAGAGAAGCGAAGGGAGGAGGGGAATGTGAGGGTATTGCTACTCCGGAGAGTTACAACACAACAGCTGTTGTTGTTAGGACTGACTCTCATAGATGTTCTATTTTTAATGAGGCTACTGGTTGTGTAGTGGGAGGATGAGGGGGGGGGGATGGGTGGATGGATAAAGAGAGAGGGAGGGAGGGAGGGAGGGATGGGGTGAGAGAGTGAGGTGGTATAGTTGTACAGAGAGCCCAGAGTCAACTAGCTAGCTATAGGTCACAGATACAGGAAGGTAGTGTCAGCTAGCTAGCTATAGGTCACAGATACAGGAAGGGAGATTCAGCTAGCTAGCTATAGGTCACAGATACAGGAAGGGAGATTCAGCTAGCTAGCTATAGGTAACAGATACAGGAAGGTAGTGGGAGAGTCAGCTGGCTAGCTATATGTAACAGATACAGGAAGGTAGTGGGAGAGTCAGCTGGCTAGCTATATGTAACAGATATAGGAAGGGAGAGTCAACTAGCTAGCTATAGGTCACAGATACAGGAAGGTAGTGGGAGAGTCAGCTAGCTAGCTATATGTAACAGATACAGGGAGGGAGAGTCAGCTGGCTAGCTATAGGTCGCAGATACAGGAAGGTAGTGGGAGACTCAGCTGGCTAGCTATAGGTCACAGATACAGGAAGATAGTGGGAGAGTCAGCTGGCTAGCTATAGGTCGCAGATACAGGAAGGTAGTGGGAGACTCAGCTGGCTAGCTATAGGTCACAGATACAGGAAGATAGTGGGAGAGTCAGCTGGCTAGCTATAGGTCACAGATACAGGGAGGGAGAGTCAGCTAGCTAGCTATATTTAACAGATACAGGAAGGTAGTGGTAGAGTCAGCTGTCTAGCTATAGGTCACAGATACAGGGAGGGAGAGTCAGCTGGCTAGCTATATTTAACAGATACAGGAAGGTAGTGGGAGAGTCAGCTGTCTAGCTATAGGTCACAGATACAGGAAGGTAGTGGGAGAGTCAGCTGGCTAGCTAAATGTAACAGATACAGGAAGGTAGTGGGAGAGTCAGTTGGCTAGCTATAGGTCACAGATACAGGAAGATAGTGGGAGAGTCAGCTGGCTAGCTATACAGGAAGGTGAATGTACACCTTTTTCTCCCCAATTTCGTGGTATCCAATTGTTTGTTAGTAGCTACTATCTTGTCCCATCGCTACAACTCCCAGGAGAGTCAGCTGTCTAGCTATAGGTCTCAGACACAGGAATGGAGAGTCAGCTGGCTAGCTATAGGTCACAGATACAGGAAGGTAGTGGGAGAGTTTGCTAGCTAGCTATATGTAACAGATACAGGAAGGTAGAGGGAGAGTCAGCTAGCTAGCTATATGTAACAGATACAGGAAGGTAGTTGGAGAGTCAGCTAGCTAGCTATATGTAACAGATATAGGAAGGGAGATTCAGCTAGCTAGCTATAGGTAACAGATACAGGAAGGTAGTGAGAGACTCCGCTAGCTAGCTATATGTAACAGATATAGGAAGGTAGTGAGAGACTCAGCTGGCTAGCTATATGTAACAGATATAGGAAGGTAGTGAGAGACTCAGCTGGCTAGCTATATGTCACATCCTGTTGCCTTTCATTTTTCTAAATCAAACATATTTTTTTTCTTTTTTTTTTGTGAATTTACACCTTTTTCTCCCCAATTTCGTAGTATCCAATTGTTTTTTAGTAGCTACTATCTTGTCTCATCGCTACAACTCCCGTACGGGCTCGGGAGAGACGAAGGTTGAAAGTCATGCGTCCTCCAATACACAACCCAACCAAGCCGCACTGCTTCTTAACACAGCGCCATTCAACCCCAAAGCCAGCCAATGTGTCGGAGGAAACACCGTGCACTTGGCAACCTTGGTTAGCGCGCACTGCATCCGGCCCGCCACAGGAGTCGCTGGTGCGCGATGAGACAAGGATTTCCCTACCGGCCAAACCCTCCCTAACCCGGACGACGCTAGGCCAATTGTGCGTCGCCCCACGGACCTCCCGGTCGCGGCCGGTTACGACAGAGCCTGGGTGCGAACCCAGGCTCTGTTTTGCCCCATAGTTGCACACAAGTCGGCTTTGTTGCTGAACAACAAACCCGTCTAGGGGGACACTTGCAATGGTCGCCAGTCCACCCATTGTGCCATCATTGACTTGAGTGGGGATTCCTGTTCTATGTAATGTACGTTCTTCTGACCCTTTCTGACACAGTGTTTAATCTCCTCTGTTTCTATAGTCTGTGTTCCTGGCTGAGTGAGGAGGATGTCACGGTGTTACCATGTGTTTCTATAGTCTGTGTTCCTGGCTGAGTGAGGAGGATGCCACGGTGTTACCATGTGTTTCTATAGTCTGTGTTCCTGGCTGAGTGAGGAGGATGCCACGGTGTTACCATGTGTTTCTATAGTCTGTGTTCCTGGCTGAGTGAGGAGGATGCCACGGTGTTACCATGTGTTTCTATAGTCTGTGTTCCTGGCTGAGTGAGGAGGATGCCACGGTGTTACCATGTGTTTCTATAGTCTGTGTTCCTGGCTGATTGAGGAGGATGCCACGGTGTTACCATGTGTTTCTATAGTCTGTGTTCCTGGCTGAGTGAGGAGGATGCCACGGTGTTACCATGTGTTTCTATAGTCTGTGTTCCTGGCTGAGTGAGGAGGATGCCACGGTGTTACCATGTGTTTCTATAGTCTGTGTTCCTGGCTGAGTGAGGAGGATGCCACGGTGTTACCATGTGTTTCTATAGTCTGTGTTCCTGGCTGAGTGAGGAGGATGCCACGGTGTTACCATGTGTTTCTATAGTCTGTGTTCCTGGCTGAGTGAGGAGGATGCCACGGTGTTACCATGTGTTTCTATAGTCTGTGTTCCTGGCTGAGTGAGGTGGATGCCACGGTGTTACCATGTGTTTCTATAGTCTGTGTTCCTGGCTGAGTGAGGAGGATGCCACGGTGTTACCATGTGTTTCTATAGTCTGTGTTCCTGGCTGAGTGAGGAGGATGCCACGGTGTTACCATGTGTTTCTATTGTCTGTGTTCCTGGCTGAGTGAGGAGGATGCCACGGTGTTACCATGTGTTTCTATAGTCTGTGTTCCTGGCTGAGTGAGGAGGATGCCACGGTGTTACCATGTGTTTCTATAGTCTGTGTTCCTGGCTGAGTGAGGAGGATGCCACGGTGTTACCATGTGTTTCTATAGTCTGTGTTCCTGGCTGAGTGAGGAGGATGCCACGGTGTTACCATGTGTTTCTATAGTCTGTGTTTCTGGCTGAGTGAGGAGGATGCCACGGTGTTACCATGTGTTTCTATAGTCTGTGTTCCTGGCTGATTGAGGAGGATGCCACGGTGTTACCATGTGTTTCTATAGTCTGTGTTCCTGGCTGAGTGAGGAGGATGCCACGGTGTTACCATGTGTTTCTATAGTCTGTGTTCCTGGCTGAGTGAGGAGGATGCCACGGTGTTACCATGTGTTTCTATAGTCTGTGTTCCTGGCTGAGTGAGGAGGATGCCACGGTGTTACCATGTGTTTCTATAGTCTGTGTTCCTGGCTGAGTGAGGTGGATGCCACGGTGTTACCATGTGTTTCTATAGTCTGTGTTCCTGGCTGAGTGAGGAGGATGCCACGGTGTTACCATGTGTTTCTATAGTCTGTGTTCCTGGCTGAGTGAGGAGGATGCCACGGTGTTACCATGTGTTTCTATAGTCTGTGTTCCTGGCTGAGTGAGGAGGATGCCACGGTGTTACCATGTGTTTCTATAGTCTGTGTTCCTGGCTGAGTGAGGAGGATGCCACGGTGTTACCATGTGTTTCTATAGTCTGTGTTCCTGGCTGAGTGAGGAGGATGCCACGGTGTTACCATGTGTTTCTATAGTCTGTGTTCCTGGCTGAGTGAGGAGGATGCCACGGTGTTACCATGTGTTCCTATAGTCTGTGTTCCTGGCTGAGTGAGGAGGATGCCACGGTGTTACCATGTGTTCCTATAGTCTGTGTTCCTGGCTGAGTGAGGAGGATGCCACGGTGTTACCATGTGTTTCTATAGTCTGTGTTCCTGGCTGAGTGAGGAGGATGCCACGGTGTTACCATGTGTTTCTATAGTCTGTGTTCCTGGCTGAGTGAGGAGGATGCCACGGTGTTACCATGTGTTTCTATAGTCTGTGTTCCTGGCTGAGTGAGGAGGATGCCACGGTGTTACCATGTGTTTCTATAGTCTGTGTTCCTGGCTGAGTGAGGAGGATGCCACGGTGTTACCATGTGTTTCTATAGTCTGTGTTCCTGGCTGAGTGAGGAGGATGCCACGGTGTTACCATGTGTTTCTATAGTCTGTGTTCCTGGCTGAGTGAGGAGGATGCCACGGTGTTACCATGTGTTTCTATAGTCTGTGTTCCTGGCTGAGTGAGGAGGATGCCACGGTGTTACCATGTGTTTCTATAGTCTGTGTTCCTGGCTGAGTGAGGAGGATGCCACGGTGTTACCATGTGTTTCTATAGTCTGTGTTCCTGGCTGAGTGAGGAGGATGCCACGGTGTTACCATGTGTTTCTATAGTCTGTGTTCCTGGCTGAGTGAGGAGGATGCCACGGTGTTACCATGTGTTATTATAGTCTGTGTTCCTGGCTGAGTGAGGAGGATGCCACGGTGTTACCATGTGTTTCTATAGTCTGTGTTCCTGGCTGAGTGAGGAGGATGCCACGGTGTTACCATGTGTTTCTATAGTCTGTGTTCCTGGCTGAGTGAGGAGGATGCCACGGTGTTACCATGTGTTTCTATAGTCTGTGTTCCTGGCTGAGTGAGGAGGATGCCACGGTGTTACCATGTGTTTCTATAGTCTGTGTTCCTGGCTGAGTGAGGAGGATGCCACGGTGTTACCATGTGTTTCTATAGTCTGTGTTCCTGGCTGAGTGAGGAGGATGCCACGGTGTTACCATGTGTTTCTATAGTCTGTGTTCCTGGCTGAGTGAGGAGGATGCCACGGTGTTACCATGTGTTTCTATAGTCTGTGTTCCTGGCTGAGTGAGGAGGATGCCACGGTGTTACCATGTGTTTCTATAGTCTGTGTTCCTGGCTGAGTGAGGAGGATGCCACGGTGTTACCATGTGTTTCTATAGTCTGTGTTCCTGGCTGAGTGAGGAGGATGCCACGGTGTTACCATGTGTTTCTATAGTCTGTGTTCCTGGCTGAGTGAGGAGGATGCCACGGTGTTACCATGTGTTTCTATAGTCTGTGTTCCTGGCTGAGTGAGGAGGATGCCACGGTGTTACCATGTGTTATTATAGTCTGTGTTCCTGGCTGAGTGAGGAGGATGCCACGGTGTTACCATGTGTTTCTATAGTCTGTGTTCCTGGCTGAGTGAGGAGGATGCCACGGTGTTACCATGTGTTTCTATAGTCTGTGTTCCTGGCTGAGTGAGGAGGATGCCACGGTGTTACCATGTGTTTCTATAGTCTGTGTTCCTGGCTGAGTGAGGAGGATGCCACGGTGTTACCATGTGTTTCTATAGTCTGTGTTCCTGGCTGAGTGAGGAGGATGCCACGGTGTTACCATGTGTTTCTATAGTCTGTGTTCCTGGCTGAGTGAGGAGGATGCCACGGTGTTACCATGTGTTCCTATAGTCTGTGTTCCTGGCTGAGTGAGGAGGATGCCACGGTGTTACCATGTGTTCCTATAGTCTGTGTTCCTGGCTGAGTGAGGAGGATGCCACGGTGTTACCATGTGTTTCTATAGTCTGTGTTCCTGGCTGAGTGAGGAGGATGCCACGGTGTTACCATGTGTTTCTATAGTCTGTGTTCCTGGCTGAGTGAGGAGGATGCCACGGTGTTACCATGTGTTTCTATAGTCTGTGTTCCTGGCTGAGTGAGGAGGATGCCACGGTGTTACCATGTGTTTCTATAGTCTGTGTTCCTGGCTGAGTGAGGAGGATGCCACGGTGTTACCATGTGTTTCTATAGTCTGTGTTCCTGGCTGAGTGAGGAGGATGCCACGGTGTTACCATGTGTTTCTATAGTCTGTGTTCCTGGCTGAGTGAGGAGGATGCCACGGTGTTACCATGTGTTTCTATAGTCTGTGTTCCTGGCTGAGTGAGGAGGATGCCACGGTGTTACCATGTGTTTCTATAGTCTGTGTTCCTGGCTGAGTGAGGAGGATGCCACGGTGTTACCATGTGTTTCTATAGTCTGTGTTCCTGGCTGAGTGAGGAGGATGCCACGGTGTTACCATGTGTTTCTATAGTCTGTGTTCCTGGCTGAGTGAGGAGGATGCCACGGTGTTACCATGTGTTTCTATAGTCTGTGTTCCTGGCTGAGTGAGGAGGATGCCACGGTGTTACCATGTGTTTCTATAGTCTGTGTTCCTGGCTGAGTGAGGAGGATGCCACGGTGTTACCATGTGTTTCTATAGTCTGTGTTCCTGGCTGAGTGAGGAGGATGCCACGGTGTTACCATGTGTTTCTATAGTCTGTGTTCCTGGCTGAGTGAGGAGGATGCCACGGTGTTACCATGTGTTTCTATAGTCTGTGTTCCTGGCTGAGTGAGGAGGATGCCACGGTGTTACCATGTGTTTCTATAGTCTGTGTTCCTGGCTGAGTGAGGAGGATGCCACGGTGTTACCATGTGTTTCTATAGTCTGTGTTCCTGGCTGAGTGAGGAGGATGCCACGGTGTTACTATGTGTTTCTATAGTCTGTGTTCCTGGCTGAGTGAGGAGGATGCCACGGTGTTACCATGTGTTTCTATAGTCTGTGTTCCTGGCTGAGTGAGGAGGATGCCACGGTGTTACCATGTGTTTCTATAGTCTGTGTTTCTGGCTGAGTGAGGAGGATGCCACAGTGTTACCATGTGTTTCTATAGTCTGTGTTCCTGGCTGAGTGAGGAGGATGCCACGGTGTTACCATGTGTTATTATAGTCTGTGTTCCTGGCTGAGTGAGGAGGATGCCACGGTGTTACCATGTGTTTCTATAGTCTGTGTTCCTGGCTGAGTGAGGAGGATGCCACGGTGTTACCATGTGTTTCTATAGTCTGTGTTCCTGGCTGAGTGAGGAGGATGCCACGGTGTTACCATGTGTTTCTATAGTCTGTGTTCCTGGCTGAGTGAGGAGGATGCCACGGTGTTACCATGTGTTTCTATAGTCTGTGTTCCTGGCTGAGTGAGGAGGATGCCACGGTGTTACCATGTGTTTCTATAGTCTGTGTTAAATAGATATGGAGGAGATCTGGTGTCACAACATTTGGTGACAGAGGCTGTATTGTAACAGATTGTATTGTGTGTGTGTGCGTGTGTGCTCTTTGAGCCAGTCAGTGGTGCTCTCCTCATTACTGGTGTGTGTGTGTGTGTGTGTGCGCGCGCACTCTCTTTGAGCCAGTCAGTGGTGCTCTCCTCATGCTGTCAGGATGCAGCTGTGACCAGCAGAGTGCCAGGTCATGGACACTAGAGCAGAACTGACACAAACACACACACAGTGCCACCCGTATTAACTCCAGCTTCTGCTACTGTTCCTATTCCATCGTGCAGACTGTCCTCTCTGTCTTCTCTGTCCTCCACGCAGCCAACAGCAATCTGTTCACTGGCCCTGATCCACAGAAAGTAGTGGTGACAATCTGTGCTGTGGCAGCTCTCTCTCTGCTCTCTCTCTCTGTCTCCCCCTCTCTGCTCTCCCTCTCTCTGCTCTCCCTCTCTCTGCTCTCCCTCTGTCTGCTCTCCCTCTCACTGCTCTCTCTTTGTTCTCCCTCTCTCTGCTCTCTCTCTGCTCTCCCCCACTCTGCTCAGTCTCCCTCTCTCTGCTCAGTCTCCCTCTCACTGCTCTCTCTCTGTTCTCCCTCTCTCTGCTCTCTCTCTGCTCTCCCCCTCTCTGCTCAGTCTCCCTCTCTCTGCTCTCTCTCTCTGCTCTCTCTCTGCTCTCTCTCTGCTCTCCCTCTCTGCTCTCCCTCTGCTCTCTCTCTGCTCTCTCTCTGCTCTCCCTCTGCTCTCCCTCTCTCTGCTCTCTCTCTGCTCTCCCCCTCTCTGCTCTCTCTGCTCTCTCTCTCTGCTCTCCCTCTCTGATCTCTCTGCTCTCCCTCTCTCTGCTCTCCCTCACTCTGCTCTCCCTCTCTCTCTGCTCTCTCTCTGCTCTCCCTCTCTCTGCTCTCTCACTGCTCTCCCCATCTCTGCTCTCTCTCTGCTCTCTCTGCTCTCTCTCTGCTCTCCCTCTCTCTGCTCTCTCTCTGCTCTCCCTCTCTGCTCTCCATCTCTGCTCTCCCTCTCTCTGCTCGTTCTCTGCTCTCTCTGCTCTCTCTGCTCTCTCTCTGCTCTCCCTCTCTGCTCTCTCTCTGCTCTCCCTCTCTGCTCTCCCTCTCTCTGCTCTTTCTCTGCTCTCTCTCTGCTCTCTCTGCTCTCTGCCCTCTCTGCTCCCCCTCTCTGCTCTCCCTCTCTGATCTCCCCCTCTCTGCTCTCCCCCTCTCTGCTCTCCCCCTCCCTGCTCTCTCTCTGCTCTCTCTCTGCTCCCCCTCTCTGCTCCCCCTCTCTGCTCTCCCTCTCTCTGCTCTCCCCCTCTCTGCTCTCTCTGCTCACTCTCTCCCCTCTGCTCTCCCTCTCTGATCTCCCTATTTGCTCTGTCTCTCTCTCTCTCTGCTGTCACTCTCTGCTGCCTCTCCACTCCCTCTCTGCTCTCTCTCTGCTCTCAATTCAATTCAAGGGGCTTTATTGGCATGGGAAACATGTGTTAACATTGCCAAAGCAAGTGAGAGACAGAGCAAAGAGGGAGATCAGATAATATACAAAGTGAAATAAACAATACAAATTAACAGTAAACATTACACATACAGAATTCATACATATTTCAAAACAATAAAGACATTACAAATGTCATATTATATATATATATATATACACTGCTCAAAAAAATAAAGGGTACACTAAAATAACACATCCTAGATCTGAATGAATGAAATATTCTTATTAAATACTTTTTTCTTTACATAGTTGAGTGTGCTGACAACAAAATCACACAAAAATGATCAATGGAAATCAAATGTATCAACCCATGGAGGTCTGGATTTGGAGTCACACTCAAAATTAAAGTGGAAAACCACACTACAGGCTGATCCAACTTTGATGTAATGTCCTTAAAACAAGTCAAAATGAGGCTCAGTAGTGTGTGTGGCCTCCACGTGCCTGTATGACCTCCCTACAATGCCTGGGCATGCTCCTGATGAGGTGGCGGATGGTCTCCTGAGGGATCTCCTCCCAGACCTGAACTAAAGCATCTGCCAACTCCTGGACAGTCTGTGGTGCAACGTGGCGTTGGTGGATGGAGCGAGACATGATGTCCCAGATGTGCTCAATTGGATTCAGGTCTAGGGAACGGGCGGGCCAGTCCATAACATCAATGCCTTCCTCTTGCAGGAACTGCTGACACACTCCAGCCACATGAGGTCTAGCATTGTCTTGCATTAGGAGGAACCCAGGGCCAACCGCACCAGCATATGGTCTCACAAGGGGTCTGAGGATCTCATCTCGGTACCTAATGGCAGTCAGGCTACCTCTGGTGAGCACATGGAGGGCTGTGCGTCCCCCCAAAGAAATGCCACCCCACACCATGACTGACCCACCGCCAAACCGGTCATGCTGGAGGATGTTGCAGGCAGCAGAACGTTCTCCACGGCGTCTCCAGACTCTGTCACATCTGTCACGTGCTCAGTGTGAACCTGCTTTCAGGCGGAGGCGGAGGTAGCGGTCCTGCTGCTGGGTTGTTTCCCTCCTACGGCCTCCTCCACGTCTCCTGATGTACTTGCCTGTCTCCTGGTAGCGCCTCCATGCTCTGGACACTACGCTGACAGACACAGCAAACCTTATTGCCACAGCTCGCATTGATGTCCCATCCTGGATGAGCTGCACTACCTGAGCCACTTGTGTGGGTTGTAGACTCCGTCTCATGCTACCACTAGAGTGAAAGCACCGCCAGCATTCAAAAGTGACCAAAACATCAGCCAGGAAGCATAGGAACTGAGAAGTGGTCTGTAGTCACCACCTGCAGAACCACTCCTTTATTGGTTGGTGTCTTGCTAATTTCCTATAATTTACCTGTTGTCTATTCCATTTGCACAACAGCATGTCAGTGTTGCTTCCTAAGTGGACAGTTTGATTTCACAGAAGTGTGATTGACTTGGAGTTACATTGTGTTGTTTAAGTGTTCCCTTAATTTTTTTGAGCAGTATATGTGTGTATATATATATATATATATACAGTGTTTTAACAATGTACAAATGGTTAAAGGACACAAGATAAAATAGATAAGCACAAATATGGGTTGTATTTACAATGGTGTTTGTTCTTCACTGGTTGCCCTTTTCTCGTGGCAACAGGTCACAAATCTTGCTGCTGTGATGGCACACTGTGGAATTTCACCCAGTAGATATGGGAGTTTATCAAAATTGGATTTGTTTTCAAATTCTTTGTGGATCTGTGTAATCTAAGGGAAATATGTCTCTCTAATATGGTCATACATTGGGCAGGAGGTTAGGAAGTGCAGCTCAGTTTCCACCTAATTTTGTGGGCAGTGTGCACATAGCCTGTCTTCTATTGAGAGCCATGTCTGCCTACGGCGGTGTTTCTAAAAAGCAAGGCTATGCTCACTGAGTCTGTATATAGTCAAAGCTTTCCTTAAGTTTGGGTCAGTCACAGTGGTCAGGTATTCTGTCACTGTGTACTCTCTGTTTAAGGCCAAATAGCATTCTAATTTGTTTTTTTGTTAATTCTTTCCAATGTGTCAAGTAATTATCTTTTTGTTTTCTCATGATTTGGTTGGGTCTAATTGTGCTGTTGTCCTGGTGCTCTGTGGGGTGTGTTCGTGTTTATGAACAGAGCCCCAGGACCAGCTTGCTTAGGGGAGGGACTCTTCTACAGGTTCATCTCTCTGTAGGTGATGGCTTTGTTATGGAATATTTGGGAATCACTTCCTTTTAGGTGGTTATAGAATTTAACTGCTCTTTTCTGGATTTGGATAATTAGTGGGTATCGGCCTGATTCTGCTCTGCATGCATTATTTGGTGTTCTACGTTGTACACGGAGGATATTTTTGCAGAATTCTGAATGCAGAGTCTCAATTTGGTGTTTGTCCCATTTTGTGAAGTCTTGGTTGGTGAGCGGACCCCAGACCTCACAACCGTAAAGGGCAATGGGCTCTATGACTGATTCAAGTATTTTCAGCCAGATCCTAATTGATATGTTGAAATTTATGTTCCTTTTGATGGCATAGAATGCCATTCTTGCCTTGTCTCTCAGATCGTTCACAGCTTTGTGGAAGTTACCTGTGGCGCTGATGTTTAGGCCAAGGTATGTCTAGTTTGTTGTGCACTCTAGGGCAACAGTGTCTAGATGGAATTTGTATTTGTGGTCCTGGCGACTGGACCTTTTTTGGAACACCATTATTTTGGTCTTACTGAGATTTACTGTCAGGGCCCAGGTCTGACAGAATCTGTGCAGAAGATCTAGGTGCTGCTGTAGGCCCTCCTTGGTTGGTGACAGAAGCACCAGATCATCAGCAAACAGTAGACATTTGAATTCAGATTCTAGCAGGGTGGGGCCGGGTGCTGCAGACTTTTCTAGTGCCCGCGCCAATTCGTTGATATATATGTTGAAGAGGGTGGGGCTTAAGCTGCATCCCTGTCTAACCCCACAACCCTGTGAGAAGAAATGTGTGTGTTTTTTGCCACTTTTAACCGCACACTTGTTGTTTGTGTACATGGATTTTATAATGTCGTATGTTTTACCCCCAACACCACTTTCCATCAATTTGTATAGCAGACCCTCATGCCGAATTGAGTCGAAGGCTTTTTTGAAATCAACGAAGCATGAGAAGACTTTGCCTTTGTTTTGGTTTGTTTGGTTGTCAATTAGGGTGTGCAGGGTGAATAAATGGTCTGTTGTACGGTAATTTGGTAAAAAGCCAATTTGACATTTGCTCAGTACATTGTTTTCGTTGAGGAAATGTACGAGTCTGCTGTTAATGATAATGCAGAGGATTTTCCCAAAGTTACTGTTGACGCATATTCCACGGTAGTTTTTGGGGTCAAATTTGTCTCCACTTTTGTGGATTGGGGTGATCAGTCCTTGGTTCCAAATATTGGGGAAGATGCCAGAGCTAAGGATGATGTTAAAGAGTTTTAGTATAGCCAATTGGAATCTGTTGTCTGTATAATTGATCATTTCATTAAGGATACCATCAACACCACAGGCCTTTTTGGGTTGGAGGGTTTGTATTTGTCCTGTAACTCATTCAAGGTAATTGGAGAATTCTGAGAGTGTCAGGTTCTTGTGGTTTACCCATACATCTCCATTTTGGATAGATCATTTTTCATGTCGTTGTTTGTTTAGTGTTTTCCAATTTTCCCAGAAGTGGTTAGTCTATGGATTCTTCAATTACATTGAGCTGATTACTGACGTGCTGTTCCTTCTTTTTCCGTAGTGTATTTCTGTATTGTTTTACTGATTCACCATAGTGAAGGTGTTGACTAAGGTTTTCCGGGTCTCTATGTTTTTGGTTGGACAGGTTTCTCAATTTCTTTCTTAGATTTTTGCATTCTTCATCAAACCATTTGTCATTGTTGTTCATTTTCTTCGGTTTTCTATTTGAGATTTTTAGATTTGATAGGGAAGCTGAGAGGTCAAATATACTGTTAAGATTTTCTACTGCCAAGTTTACACCTTCACTATTGCAGTGGAACGTTTTACCCAGGAAATTGTCTAAAAGGGATTGAATTTGTGGTTGCCTAATAGTTTTTTGGTAGGTTTCCAAACTGCATTCGTTCCATCTATAGCATTTCTTAATGTTACTCAGTTCCTTTGGCTTTGATGCCTCGTGATTGGGTATTGCTCTGTTCAAGTAGACTGTGATTTTGCTGTGGTCTGATAGGGGTGTCAGTGGGCTGACTGTGAACGCTCTGAGAGACTCTGGGTTGAGGTCAGTGATAAAGTAGTCTACAGTACTACTGTCAAGAGATGAGCTATAGGTGTACCTACCATAGGAGTCCCCTCAAAAGCCTATCATTGACTATGTACATACCCAGCGTGCGACAGAGCTGCAGGAGTTGTGACCCGTTTTTGTTGGTTATGTTGTCGTAGTTGTGTCTAGGGGTGCATATGTGGGAGGGAATACTGTCACCTCCAGGTAGGTGTTTGTCCCCCTGTGTGCTGAGAGTGTTAGGTTCTTGTCCAGTTCTGGCATTTAGGTCGCCACAAACTAGTACATGTCCCTGGGCCTGGAAATGATTGATTTACCCCTCCAGGATGGAGAAGCTGTCTTCATTAAAGTATGGGGATTCTAGTGGGGGGATATAGATAGCACACAGGAGGACATTTATCTCTGTTAAGATCGAATTGAATTTTGAATTCTAGCCAAATGTAAAATGCTCCTGTTTTGATTAATTTAATGGAGTAAGTTAGGTCTGCTCAAAACTATATTAGCATACCCCTTGAGTCCCTTCCCTGTTTCACACCTGGTGGTTTGGTGGATGGGACTACCAGCTCTCTGTAACCTAAAGTGCAATCAGTGGGTCCGTCTCCTCTATACCAGGTTTCTTGCAGGATGACAATGTCTGTATTACCGATTTCTTTGGTGAAGTCCAGGTTCCTGCTCTTTAGGCCAAAGGCAGATGACCTCAGGCCTTGGATATTCCAGGATGATATAGTGAAGGCTTTTTGTTCCATAAAGTGTCCAATGTTGTTGGTCGTGGTTTGGCCTCAGGTCAGTAAGTGTGAGCAGAGCCTGCTGAGCATCTGGGCAGGAGGGGCATAGGTCTGATCTGAGGGGGCCTAAATGAGGTGTGGGCATGGTTGACGTGGGGGTGTGGATGTGTCTGGGGGTGCTTCTCCTGCTGGGCTAATTCTTTAATTTGGTGAAAGTCCAGCTGAAACTGTTTGGGGTTGCCCTGTACCATTACTGTTCTGGACTTAGAGGTTTATATTAGCTGACTCATAGTCTTCGTTGTCTAGTATCCTGAGTTTCCACCCCTCATTAACCCCCCCTCTCTTAACAAAGGGGTAGTGTGCTAATATAGCACTGTGCCATGCCAGGGGATGGTTTGTGTGGAAGATAAGGTTGCTGATGTTCCCATTTTTGTAATAGTCAGCAAAAAAGTGTCTCTTGATTTTCCATAAGGAGCTTCATTTTGTAATCTTTTCTTGCCTTATCATTCTTTACATACACAGGGTACTGTATTTTAATTACCTCTGAACAGCGGGAGGGAGCTTCTAAGGCCTCTCCATTTGGTTGGGGTAGACTGTGTGACTCTCCTGCCATTGTTGGGCTAATGGGCTTTGACACCTCTCACTTAACAGGTCAGTGCTAGTTGAAGCTGTATCAAGCTTGGCAGAATTATTTTAGCATTCAGTTCTTATAAAGTAATGTCATGTATTTTTCTTCTTGGCTTTTGGAAATAGAATACAGTTTCAGACTAATCATTACTCACTCAGTTCCAGGTTGGATGGTGTTTTCAGGTTTCTGTTGTTTTCCAGAGAATTTGCTATATAGAATAATAATCCTTGGTAGTTGTAAACATTCCAGGTGATTCCATAATTCCCTCCAAAATCAGGTTGTAAGTTTTGATTTGAAGTGAGGGTTATGTTGTCGAGGGTAGCATCCTGTATATGTTCCTGACATCAATCCTAACATAACAATGGTTATTATGGCCAAACAGTTCTATTTTTGTTTCATCATAGCAGAGGACAGTTCTCCAAAAAGTACGCTCTTTGTCCCCGTGTGAAGTTGCAAACCGTAGTCTGGCTTTTTTATGGCGGTTTTGGAGCAGTGGCTTCTTCCTTGCTGAGCGGCTTTTCAGGTTATGTCGATATAGGACTCGTTTCACTGTGGATATAGATACTTTTGTACCTGTTTCCTCCAGCATCTTCACAAGGTCCTTTGCTGTTGTTCTGGGATTGATTTGCACTTTTCGCACCAAAGTATGTTCATCTCTAGGAGACAGAACGCATCTCCTTCCTGAGCAGTATGATGGCTGCGTGGTCCCATGGTGTTTATACTTGGGTACTATTATTTGTACAGGTGAACGTGGTACCTTCAGGCATTTGGAAATTGCTCCCAAGGATGAACCAGACTTGTGGAGGTCTACCATTTTTTTCTGTTTTCTGAGGTCTTGGCTGATTTCTTTTGATTTTCCCATGATGTCAAGCAAAGAGGCACTAAGTTTGAAGGTAGGCCTTGTAATGCATCCACAGATACACCTCCAATTCACTCAAATGAAGTCAATTAGCCTATCAGAAGCGTCTTAAGCGATGACATCATTTTCTGGAATTTTTCAAGCTGTTGAAAGGCACAGTCATCTTTGGGCATGTACATTTCTGACACACTGGAATTGTGATACAGTGAATTATAAGTTAAAAAATCTGTCTGTAAACAATATTGTAGGAAACATGTATTGTGTCCTGCACAAAGTAGATGTCCTAACCAACTTGCCAAAACTATAGTTTGTTATAGTTTGACATTTGTGGAGTGGTTTTAAACGAGTTATAATGGCTCCAACTTAAGTGTATGTAAACTTCCGACTTCAACTGTAGTTATACTAGCTTTTAAGGGCAGTTGGAGGCCACGGAAGGAGTGTTGTATGGCATTGAACCTCGTTAGGAAGTTTGTTAATGCAGTGTCTCAAGAAGGGCCAGAAGTATACAGAATGGTGTCGTCTGTGTAGAGGTGGATCAAAGAATCACCAGCAGCAAGAGCGACATCATTGATGTATACAGAGAAGAGAGTCGGCCTGAGAATTGAACTCTGTGGCACCCCCATAGAAACTGCCATAGGTCCTGACAACAGGCCCTCCAATTTGACACACTGTAATCTGTCTAAGAAGTAGTTAGTGAACCAGGTGAGGCAGCCATTAGAGAAACCAAGGCTGTTGAGTCTGCCGTTAAGTATACGGTGATTGACAGAGTCGAAAGCCTTGGCCAGGTCGATGAAGATGGCTGCACAGTAATGTTTCTTATCGATGGCGGTTAAGATATCGTTTTGGACCTTGAGAGTGGCTGAGGTGCACCCATGACCAGCTCGGAAACCAGATTGCATAGCGGAGAAGGTACGGTGGGATTCGAGATGGTCGATGATCTGTTTGTTCACTTGGCTTTCGAAAGACTTTAGAATTGCAGGATGGATATAGGTGTCATGACGTTGGTAGGTTTATGACCGTCATAAATACCTCTTCCCCCCTTTTCTCTTCTCTAACCTACTGAGGTTACATTTAAAAAAAACCTTGGTTAACATAGAGATTCTGGGAACATCAGAATGTGGGTGGAAATGAACTATATTCTGGTAATCCGAACAATTTAACATGTGCAGTGGTACTTAATGAATATGATGTCAGTTCGGTTGTCATCTGAGACATTCTCATCAATGATAAGATGACAAACTCCACAGTGGAAAGTGTACACATCAGAGTTATCGGATTCACATGGAATTGTTGTTCAATTTAAATGTTTGAATATGAAATTATTTGTGATGGGATGAAATGTGATTTTAGCCTCTAAAATGTAAGATTTGGATTTTCATAAGATAGGGCTCTGCTCAATCAGTGGCCCTCCCTTGTGAAGGGACAAAGGCTATAAAGCTTTTCAAACACGCCCTCCTCTTCCTTCCTATATAAGCTCTTGACTACAACATAACTTCCTGTTCCGCGGATGTGAGATGACGATCCCATGTCAGAATGGTTCAGATAAAAACTACAGAACGAAGCCAACATCAGCATGAGCTTTGGTTGCGAATGGTATGAACGTTGAACTCTTATTCACGACAGAAGTGATACCTCCTAGCCGTTGAGTTAGCGACCACAGCTGCAAACGCAGGTTAGGAAGGAACAGACAGAGTATCCCATCTACCACCAAACAACGTTACTACAACTTATCCAAGTGACCACCAGAGACATTATTCAAAGGACAGAGGACTCGGTTTGGCAACACGGTCTTCCATCTACCACCAACCTACTGAAGCGCAGCTCAGAGTAAATATTTATTGCATTTTCCTTTTCCAAATGGGCGGTAATTTAGAATGCATAAGATTCTGTATTATTTACGATAGCACAGCTTCTTCCCTTTGTTCCTCAGTCTTCCCGCTCTTTTCTTCTTTCTTTCACTCAAACCCCGCCCCTTTTCCTTTGTGTAACAAGCTGTCACATCTGTTCCACCCGCGAGGGACGTAAAGAATTATCCCGGTATAATTAATTCTTTGTATGTTATTCTGTGTGATTAGTTAGGTATTTAGTAAATAAATAATTAAACCAAATGTTGTATTGCTGATTCAACTTGTTAGCCAGGATTCTTGCAGATAACCAAGAATTTACAACTTTCAGATGAGACTGAAGTAAGATGAAGATTAATGTTGACTGCTATGGATATGAAATAATTACTCATCTTTAAGAGCTCATTCGGAAGATAACAGCTCTATAAATATTATTTTGTGGTGCCCGACTCTCTAGTTAAATACATTTACATGATTAGCTCAATCAGGTGATATTAATTACGGAGAAATTGTTTTATAGAATAGCATATCATAGCAATTAATCCGGCATAGCCAAAGACACGACATAGGTCTGCAACTGTTTGGTCTAGAATGTCACCCCCTTTGAAGAGGAGGATGACCGTGGCCGCTTTCCAATCTTTACGAATCTCAGACAATATAAAAGAGAGGTTGAACAGACTAGTAATAGGCGTTGCGACAATGGCGTTGGGTAATTTTAGGAAGAGAGGGTCCAGATTTTCTAACACAACCGATTTGTAGGGGTCCAGATTCTGCAGCTCTTTCAGACCATCAGCTATCTGGATTTGGGAGAAGGAGAAGCGTGGGGTCTTGGGCCAGTAGCTGCGGGGGATGCAGAGTTGTTGGCCGGGGTTGGGGTAGCCAGGTGGAAAGCATGGCCAGCCGTAGAAAATGCTTATTGAAATTCTCGATTATCGTGGATTTTTCGGTGGTGACAGTGTTACCTAGCCTCAGTGCAGTGGGCAGCTGAAAGGAGGTGCTCTTATTCTCCGTGGGCTTTACAGTATCCCAAAACCTTTTGTAGTTAGTGCTGCAGGATGCAAATTTCTGTTTGATAAAGCTAGCCTCTGCTTTCTTTACTGAGGAGTATATTGGTTCCTGTCTTCCCTGAAAAGTTGCATATCACGGGGACTATTCGAAGCTAGTGCAGTACGCCACAGGATGTTTTTGTGCTGGTCAAGGGCAGTCAGGTCTGGAGTCAACCAAGGGCTATATCTGTTCTTAGTTCTACTGTAGAATCATTGACCAGATGAACATATTTAGGAGATGTTAATGTGGTTGTAGTGAAATTCTTGTGTTTCTAGCTCCAACAATGCAGTGATATCTAACAATTCCCGACAATACACACAAATCTAAAGTAAAAGAATGGAATAAAATAATAAAAGTGCAAATGTGCGTAAAAGATTGTCTTAAAGGCCTTCACTCTCTGTGTGGGTGGACCATTTCAGATTGGCACAGTAGTTAAAACGTCTTCGGGATCGGTGTCCTTTTCCACGTGACGGTTGAGTTAACGTAGGCTAATGCGATTAGCATCAGGTTGTAAGTAACAAGAACATTTCCCAGGACATAGACATATCTGATATTGGCAGAAAGCTTATATTCTTGTTAATCTAACTGCACTGTCCAATTTACAGTAGCTATTACAGTGAAAGAATACCATGCTATTGTTGGAGGAGAGTGCACAGTTATGAACATGACAAGTTATTAATAAACAAATTAGGCACATTTGGGCAGTCTTGATACAACATATAGAACAGAAAAGCAATGGTTCTTTGGATCAGTCTAAAACGTTGTACATACACTGCTGCCATCTAGTGGCCAAAATCTAAATTGCTTCTTGGCTGGAATAAAACATTATGACCTTTCTCTTGCATTTCAAAGATGAAAAAAATATAAAAGAACAGTTTTTTTTCTTTTTATTGTCTTTTATCTACTGTGTTTAATTCTCCGACATTCCTTTCATATTTCCACAAACTTCAAAGTGTATCCTTTCAAATTGTACCAAGAATATGCATCTCCTTGCTTCGGGGCCTGAGCTACAGGCAGTTAGATTTGGGTATGTCATTTTAGGCAGAGAGAGGTGTAGGAGGCTGCCTTTAACCCTACTTCCTTTTCTAGCTCTCATGCTAGAAAAATGTTGGAGACCCCTGCCTTAGACACTAACCCTACCTCCCTGTACTCTGTTCTGCATCTTAGACACTAACCGGCTACCTCCCTGTACTCTGTTCTGCATCTTAGACACTAACCGGCTACCTCCCTATACTCTGTTCTGCATCTTAGACACTAACCGGCTACCTCCCTATACTCTGTTCTGCATCTTAGACACTAACCGGCTACCTCCCTGTACTCTGTTCTGCATCTTAGACACTAACCGGCTACCTCCCTGTACTCTGTTCTGCATCTTAGACACTAACCGGCTACCTCCCTGTACTCTGTTCTGCCACCTTAGACACTAACCGGCTACCTCCCTGTACTCTGTTCTGCCACCTTAGACACTAACCGGCTACCTCCCTGTACTCTGTTCTGCATCTTAGACACTAACCGGCTACCTCCCTATACTCTGTTCTGCATCTTAGACACTAACCGGCTACCTCCCTGTACTCTGTTCTGCATCTTAGACACTAACCGGCTACCTCCCTGTACTCTGTTCTGCATCTTAGACACTAACCGGCTACCTCCCTGTACTCTGTTCTGCCACCTTAGACACTAACCGGCTACCTCCCTGTACTCTGTTCTGCATCTTAGACACTAACCGGCTACCTCCCTATACTCTGTTCTGCATCTTAGACACTAACCGGCTACCTCCCTGTACTCTGTTCTGCATCTTAGACACTAACTGGCTACCTCCCTGTACTCTGTTCTGCCACTGTAGACACTAACCGGCTACCTCCCTGTACTCTGTTCTGCCACTGTAGACACTAACCGGCTACCTCCCTGTACTCTGTTCTGCCACTGTAGACACTAACCGGCTACCTCCCTGTACTCTGTTCTGCATCTTAGACACTAACCGGCTACCTCCCTGTACTCTGTTCTGCATCTTAGACACTAACCGGCTACCTCCCTGTACTCTGTTCTGCATCTCAGACACTAACCGGCTACCTCCCTGTACTCTGTTCTGCATCTTAGACACTAACCGGCTACCTCCCTGTACTCTGTTCTGCATCTCAGACACTAACCGGCTACCTCCCTGTACTCTGTTCTGCATCTCAGACACTAACCCTACCTCCCTGTACTCTGTTCTGCCACCTTAGACACTACTACATTTTGAGAGTGTCTGTGTACTACACATTATGCTGGAGCCACCAACCCTGACACTGCATAACACACAGTAACAGCCCCTGTAAGAATACAGACCTCTTACAGCCTCTTACAACCTATAATCACTGAAGCATTTACCATTCACTATCATCCCTGACACACTCCGACATGTCTGTCCACTCCCCCTCCCCTTGTCTCCTCTTTTCAGTTGTCATTCTGCCTGAACCACAGAGCGCCTCGACTCGTTCCATTGGACAGACTTTCTTCATTTCATCTAGGTTGTTTCAAAGTACTGATGTGACTCTAAAAGCATGTTTCCTCTCTACAGGGAAGGCTATGATGCCAGCTGTCCTGATTACAAACTGGAAAGTTAGTATTTTCAGTGTTTTCCACTAGCCTGTGTTGCGGTGGAGATCCTTGGTGCTTGTATTGGTGTGATGCACAGTATGTGTTCTCTGTGTGGGGACATATGGTATTAATGTGTTAGCTTGAAATAACACTTATCTGTTTTGCTCTGATTCAGTTGTAATGCTGTTGTTTAGTAGATACATTGAGAAGTATAAAGTATACAAGCTCTTTGCTTTCCTTTCTCTGAGCCTCTGACTCTCTCTCTCCCTTTCTCCCTCCTTTTTCTCCCTCTTGATTTCTCTGCCTCTCTCTCTCTCTCTCTCCCTCTCTCTTTCTATTTATTTCTCGCCCTTTCTCTCTCTCTCAATTCAATGTAAATGTAATTTTAATTGAAGGGCTTTATTGGCATGGGAAACATTTCCAAAGCAAGTGAAATAGATCATAAACAAAAAGTGGAATTTACAATAAAAAAATGAACAGTAAACATTACAGAGGTCCTGGATGGCAGGAAGCTTGGCCACAGTGATGTACTGGGCCGTACGCACTATCCTCTGTAGTGCCTTGCGGTCAGATGCCGAGCAGTTGTCATACCAGTCTCTCGATGCTCTCGATGGTGCAGCTGTAGAACTTTTTGAGAATCTGAGGACCCATGCCAAATCTTTTCAGTCTCCTGAGTGGAAAAGGTGTTGCAGTGACCTCTTCATGACTGTCTTGGTGTATTTGGACCATAATAGACTGGCTACAGCCCAGTCACGGGTTAATGAGGGCCTGTTCGGACCGCCTTTTCATGTAGTACACGATTACCTTCTTTGTCTTGATCACTTTGAGGGAGAGGTTGGTGTCCTGGCACCACACTGCCAGGTCTCTGAGCTCCCTATAGGCTGCCTCAATGTTGTAGGACAGGTTGTTGTCATTGCAGCACCAGGTCTCTGGCCTCCTCCTTATAGGCTGTTTCATCGTTGTCGGTGGTCAGGCCACTGTTGGGTCGTCTGAAGACTTAATGATGGTGTTGGAGTCGTGTTTTGCCACGCAGTCGTGGGTGAACAGTGAGTACAGGAGGGGACTGAACACGCACCCCTGAGGGGCCGCAGTGTTGAGGATCGTATCGGATGTAATTGAGATCCCTTGGTGGGACGTATGATCACTGTGGGGACGACGTCGTCAATGCACTTATTGATGAAGCACATGACTGATGTTGACAGGTGGTGATGTGGTGTACTCCTCAATGCCATTGGATGAATCCTGGAACATATTCCAGTCTGTGCTAGCAAAACAGTCCGGTAGCGTAGCATTCGCGTCATCTGACCACTTCCGTATTGAGCGAGTCACTGGTACTTCCTACTTTCGTTTTTGCTTGGAAGCAGGAATCAGGAGGATAGAGTTATGGTCAGATTTGCCAAATGGAGGACGGTGGGGGAGAGCTTTGTACACGTCTCTGTGTGTTGAGTAAAGGTGGTCTGGAGTTGTTTTCCTCTGGTTGCACATGTGACATGCTGGTGGAAAATGTTTTTATGTACAAAAGGAAAACAAAAGTAAGATAAATATGGGTTGTATTGACAGTGGTGTTTGTTCTTCACTGGTTGCCCTTCTTTTGTGGCAACAGGTCACACATCTTACTACTGTGATGTCACACTGTGGTATTTCACCCAATAGATATGGGAGTTTATCAACATTGGATTTGTTTTCAAATACACAACCATAAACTGGGTTCAATAACTGATTCAGGTATTTTTTGTCAAATCAAATCAAATGTATTTATACAGCCCTTCTTACATCAGCTGATATCTCAAAGTGCTGTACAGAAACCAGCCTAAAACCACAAACAGCAAGCAATGCAGGTGTAGAAGCACGGTGGCTAGGAAAAACTCCCTAGAAAGGCCAAAACCTAGGAAGAAACCTTGAGAGGAACCAGGCTATGAGGGGTGGCCAGTCCTCTTCTGGCTGTGCCGGGTGGAGATTATAACAGAACATGGCCAAGATGTTCAAATGTTCATAAATTACCAGCATGGTCAAATAATATTAATCACAGTAGTTGTAGAGGGTGCAACAGGTCAGCAGCTCAGGAGTAAATGTCAGTTGGCTTTTCATAGCCGATCATTGAGAGTATCTCTACCGCTCCTGCTGTCTCTAGAGAGTTGAAAACAGCAGGTCTGGGACCTGTAGCACCACATTCAGAGTATCTCTACCGCTCCTGCTGTCTCTAGAGAGTTGAAAACAGCAGGTCTGGGACCTGTAGCACCACATTCAGAGTATCTCTACCGCTCCTGCTGTCTCTAGGGAGTTGAAAACAGCAGGTCTGGGACCTGTAGCACCACATTCAGAGTATCTCTACCGCTCCTGCTGTCTCTAGAGAGTTGAAAACAGCAGGTCTGGGACCTGTAGCACCACATTCAGAGTATCTCTACTGCTCCTGCTGTCTCTAGAGAGTTGAAAACAGCAGGTCTGGGACAGGTAGCACGTCCGGTGAACAGGTCAGGGTTGCATAGCCGCAGGCATAACAGTTGAAACTGGAGCAGCAGCACAGCCAGGTGGACTAGGGACAGCAAGGAGTGATCAGGCCAGGTAGTTCTGAGACATGGCCCTAGGGCTCAGGTCCTCCGAGAGAGGGAAAGAAAGAGA